>NC_133328.1:547844123-548160484 GCF_042186555.1 Aquarana catesbeiana | reverse complement strand
TTGAATGAAAATTAGGCAAGTTAAATGTACAGATGTCATTCCATCTGAAATGACTTCTTGGTCACTGATCTACCCCAATATGTGACCAAAAATGAGAGCGTTAGACTGGTAAGAAAAGGCAGTAGATATAACACGTATCATACAAATGCAGATATGTAAGATGTAAGATAAATCAAGGCTGCCCATATATGTAGACGTAAATTGACAAACAGAATAAAAAAGCCCCAGATCAGCAAGCCAAGAAAAAGTACTTGAAGCAACAATACACAGGGGACAAGAACACAAGGAATATGTACGTAAGTATGTAAGTATGTCTGAGGTAGACAAAGTGCTTGGATCTTGGAGAATAAGGAAAATCAGCAACAGTTTGGCTTCAATTGAAATCAATTATGGTACAATGTTGTGAATTTATTTAAAATGTATCTAAAGCCAAAACCTTTTTTTATTGGTTAGAACCCCTAGGTTTTAGTGGTTGTCTGTGTCCTGACTATTAAGATTCACTATGCAGTGTTTGCGGCAAATTTGAAAGTCGCGGAACACCGTTAAAGTCTATTGGACATTAACATGAAAAACCAAAAGTGCTCATTCTAAAGGCTTATATGCAATTTATTGCCATAAAAAGTGTTTGGGGACCTGGGTCCTGCCCCAGGGGACATGTATCAATGCAAAAAAAAGTTTTAAAAACTGAAGTTTTTTCGGGAGCAGTGATTTTAATAATGCTTAAAGTGAAACAGTAAAAATGAAATATTCCTTTAAATATTGTACCCTTGGGGGTGTCTATAGTATGCCTGTAAAATGGCGCAGTTTTTCTGTGTTTAGTACAATACCACAGCAAAATGACATTTCTAAAGGAAAAAAAGTAATTTAAAACTGATCGCGGCTGTAATGAATTGTCGGGTCTCGGGAATATATATGAAAATCATTAAAAAAAATGTCATGGATCCCCCCCAGTCCATTACCAGGCCCCTTGGGTCTGGTATGAATATTAAGGGGAACCCCGAACCAAAAATTAAAAAAAAAAACTGCGTGGGGGGTCCACCCAAAATCCATACCAGGCCCTTCAGTTCTGGTATGGATATTAAGGGGAACCCTGTGCCAATTTTATTTAAAAAAATGCCATATGGGCCCCCCAAAATCCATGCCAGGGTCTGGTATGGATTTTAAGGGGAACCCTGCGCCAGAATGTAAAACAAAATGGCGTAGGGGTCCCCCCAAAATCCATACCAGACCCTTATCCGAGCACGCAACCTGGCAGGCTGCAGGAAAAGAGGAGACGAGAGAGTGCCTACCCCCTCCTGAACTGTACCAGGCCACATGCCCTCAACATGAGGAGCGTACTTTGGAGTAACCCCTACAGCACCTTGTCCCCGTGTTGATGGGGACAAGGGCCTCATCCCCACAACCTTTGCCCGGTGGTTGTGGGGGTCTGCAGGTGGGGGGCTTATCAGAATCAGGAAGCCCCCTTTAACAAGGGGACCCCCAGATCCCGGCCTCCCCCTCTATGTGAATTGGTAACGGGTACATTGTACCCCTACCATTTCATTAAAAAGCGTCAAAAATAGTAAAAAAGACAGGAGCCACTTTGGGACAAGTCCTTTTATTAAAAGATAAAAAAATTAAAATGTCCTGCGATGTAGATCCAGCTCACGCTGCTGATGAGCTGGAAAAAGAAAAAAAAAAGCTGCAACAGCTCCAGCTTCATGGGAGGCTCCCGCCGAGTGACGTTTCTTCTTGGTAACAGCTGTTATATAGCTGGGGGCGGGGCCACTCGGTGACGTAAACGGGCACCCCCTCCTTCCTCTGATGTCACGTCGTGTCAGAGGGGGGTCGGGTCACCCGTTTACGTCACTGGGTGGCCCCGCCCTCAGCTATATAACAGCTGTCACTGAGAAGAAGCGTCACTTGGCGGGAGCCTCCCATGGAGGCGGAGCTGTTGCATCTTTTTTTTTCATTCCGTCGGGCGACATGAGATGGATTTACATTGCGGGACATTTTTATTTTTTATTTCTTAATAAAGGACTTGTCCCAAAGTGTCTCCTGTCTAATTTTTGACACAGTTTTTGTGAAATGGTAGGGGAACAATGCACTCGTTACCAATTCACATAGGGGGGTGCCCGGGATCGGGGGGTCCCCTTGTTAAAGGGGGCTTCCACAGTCCAATAAGCCCCCACCCGCAGACCCCCACAATCACCGGCCAAAGGTTGTGGGGATGAGGTCCTTGTCCGCATCAATATGGGGACAATATGTTTTGGGGGGCTACTCCAAAGCACCCTCCCCATGTTGAGTGCATGTGGCCTGGTACGGTTCAGGAGGGGGGGCGCTCTCTCCTCCCCTCCTCTTTTCCTACGGCCTGCCAGGTTGCGTGTTGGGATGAGGGTCTGGTATGGATTTTGGGGGGGGCTACACCATTTTTTAAAAATTTGGAGCAGGGTTCCCCTTAATTTCTATACCAGACCTGAAGGGCCTGGTATGGATTTTGGGGGACCCCCACGCAATTGTTTTTTAAATTTTTGTTTCTGGGTTCCCCTTAATATTCATACCAGACCCAAAGGGCCTGGTAATAGACTGGGGGGGGACCCATGCCGTTTTTTTCATGAGTTTTATCTATATTGCCGAGACCCGACAATTCATTACAGCGATCAGTTTTAAATTACTTTTTTCCTTTAGAAATGTCATTTTGCTGTGGTATTGTTCTAAACAGGGGAAGACTGCGCCACTTTACAGGCATACTATAGACACCCCCCAGGCACGATATTTAAAGGAATATTTCATTTTTATTGTTTCACTTTAAGCATTATTAACCACTTCCCGCCCGGCCTATAGCAAAATGACGGCCGGACAGGGGTTCAGTTATCCTGACTGGGAGTCATATGACGTCCTTTAGGATAACAGCCGCCACGCGCCTGTGGGGGTGCACATCACGACGATCGGTGGAGCGGTGTGTCAGTCTGACACACCGCTCCACTGATCTCGGTAAAGAGCCTCCGGAGGAGGCTCTTTACCACGTGATCAGCCGTGTCCAATCACGGCTGATCACAATGTAAATTGGAAGAGCCATTGATCGTCTTTTCCTCACTCGCGTCTGACAGACGCAAGTAGAGGAGAGCCGATCGGCGGCTCTCCTGACAGGGGGGGTCTGCGCTGATTGTTTATCATGTATTATCAGTGCCACCCATTAGTGCTACCTGTCAGTGCCATCCATGCCCATCAGTGCCCACCTATCAGTGCCCATCCGTGCCACCTATCAGTGCCACCCATAAGTACCCATCAGTGTCACCTATAAGTGCCCATCAGTGCCGCCTACAAGTGCCCATCAGTGCCGCCTATGAGTGCCTATCAGTGCCGCATACCAGTGCCACCTATCAGTGCCCATCAGTGCCACCTATCAGTGCCCATCAGTACCGCCTATCAGTGCCCGTCATCAGTGCCCGTCAGTGCCACTTCATCAGTGCCACATCATTGGTGCCACCTCATTGGTGCCCATCAGTGCCGCCTTATCAGTGCCTGTCAGTGCAGCCATATCAGTGCCCATCACTGAAGGAGAAAACTTACTTATTTACAAAAAATTTTTTACAGAAACAAAGAAAAACTTGTTTTTTTTCAAAATGTTCGGTCTTTTTTTATTTGTTGCGCAAAAAATTAAAATCCCGGGCGTGATCAAATACCACCAAAAGAAAGCTCTATTTGTGGGAACAAAATGATAAAAAATTTGTTTTGGGTACAGCGTAGCATGACCAATTGTCATTCAAATTGCAACAGCCCTGAAAGGTGAAAATTGGCTTGGGCAGGAAGGTGTTTAAGTGTCTGGTATTAAAGTGGTTAAAATCACTGCTCCCAAAAAACAGATGTTTTTAAACCTTTTTTCTTGTATTGATCCATGTCCCCTGGGGCAGGACCCAGGTCCCCAAACACTTTTTATAACAATAACTTGCATATGAGCCTTTAAAATGAGGACTTCTGATTTTTCATGTTCGTGTCCCATAGACTTTAACAGTGTTCGCATGTTCATCTGAATTTTTTGCCTGTTTGCATGTTCTGGTGCGAACAGAACCGTGGGGTGTTCGGCTCATCCTTAATGCTTAATACTTTTCGAGCTTGGGAGGCTGGTCTTGGATGCAAGTATTATCCAAAGGGTGTGATTTCTCCAAATGCCCCTCTATGGTTTAATCCTACTCTCCCTCAATTTTTTAAATTACCAGTGCCTATTGCATGGACTAAATTTAATATTAAATTACTCTCTCAAGTGGTCACTGATTGGAAATTATCTACCTTCTCTACACTTAACTCAATCTCTAACTTACCTAGTTCTTATATATTTAGATATTTCCAGCTTCTCAATATTTTTCATGCACAGTTTCCACAGGACAGTCTAATGATTAAATCCTCTTTAGAATTGGTACTCAGGGTTGAGTGCCTGGATAAGCCCACCACGACACTGTATTCTCATCTTACTTTAATTCCTATTTCACCACTAGAAGGTCTCAGAGCTAGGTGGATGTGAGATAGACCAGATTTGGATATATTGAACTGGAGTGGTGTGTGGGATTTTCCTCTGCGATCTCTGGTATCTTTGAGAGACTGCGTGATTCAATTTAAATTGGTACATAGAGCATATATTATGCCTTATATACTTCAAAAGATAAATCCTGTGTACTTTTCTAAGTGTTGGTGGTGTGGAACATCTCAGGGGGATTTCACACACATTTTTTGGACTTGCCCATATATAGTTTTTTTTGGGGGTGAAATGGTGGATTTATTGAATACTATTACCTCTGCTCCTTTACTGGTCTCAATGTCTGTTTGCCTGCTGTGTCTGGTAGAGGCTATTCTTCCTACAGTGTCTGAGCGAGTGTTCACTAATACAACATTATTCTACGCAAGAAAAGCCATTTCTATGCATTGGAGGAAACCTTGTTCTCCTACACATACTGGAAACAATTCATAAATAATAATCTCCCATTATATAGAGACACCTATAATAATAGGGGTTGCTCTAGTAAATATGATAAAGTCTGGGCAGAGTGGCTGGATAAACCCTGCACAGCATCTAATGCCGATGGGGGTCATTAATCATAATATGGGTGTTTCTTTATAAGGGATTATTGAGGCCATTGGTGATAGAAGGGATTAATGCTATGCAAGATGATTGGATCTTGACATTGTATCAATATATATTATGTTCAATGTGTATGATGTTTTGCTGTGTTGTGTTTTGTTTTGTTTGTTTGTGTGTTAAGAAAATTAAATAAAAAGATTTAGGACAAAAAAAGAAAGTGAAAATAAACAGAAACTCCAAATTTTGGGTTGTCCCAGAAAAGTAATAGAGGGGAACTCTTCCAATGGGGGCACTAATTTTGGTGACCTGGGGGTCCCCAAAGAATTCCCTTAATTTGTAGGTATTCCTTCTCACTTTCTGTTTGGCTATGGGACTGGAAGTGAAGGTAAACATCCTGCAATCGGACACAGATGGTGAAACAAAAAGCTCCTAACCAAAATGGAAAAAAGTTTTGCCTATAGTTCTACTTTAATTATGCGGCGGCCGCCTGCTCCTTAAAAACTAGTTATTCCGAATGAAAAAAAACAAATGCCAAAGGTACAAAGTGATTTCTGAAATCACTTTAATGAATGCATCCAAAACAAAATTCTTCAATTAACAAATGCATCTGAAACAAAACAAAACGAAAATTGTCTAATTGTTCTGGTTCATCCTGTGTTTCTTTCTTTGCACTCAATAGAATTCATCAAGATTCTAGAGGAAGGGGCTTTGGCTACTGAATACTACAATTTGAAATAAAATGGGTCCATAACATTACAGCAACTTGTTTGCCAGGATTAAATTAATTTACCAGTTTAACCTCCCTGGCGGTATTCCCAAGTGTAGCTTGGGGTGAATTTTCCATACCAAAAGCGGTAACCCCGAGCCCCACTTGGGATTGCATTGCAGGATCCAGGCAAAGTTACTTACCTTGTCCCCAGGATCCTGCGATGTCCTCCTGCTGTGTGTGCAAGCTGTGTCTCTGCTCGATCTATCACAGTGCTGAACTCCGTTCCCTGCAAGCTTTGCGACGCACGGGGATGGAGCCCAGGGCCAAATTCAAAAAGTTAAAAACACATAACACATACAGTAAACTGTAATCTTACAGATTACATTATTGTATCAAATAATTTCACCTCCCTTTTGTCTCTAATGCTTTGTCCAGTGCCCTGCATGTAGTTTTCTATTATATATACTGTTATTTTTGCCTGGAAACTTGAGATTGTCCATAGCAACCAGAAAGTGTCCCTTTACATCAAAAGTGATTTTAGACCAGCTAGAAAACAGTGATAGTAAATTATAATCACTTGAAGAATTGAGCGATAGAAATTCATCATCAAACACTGAAAGTAATGACAGCAACAATTCTGCAACTGAGCAAATTTCTGTGTTTTTGATTTGATTACATTATTGAATAAATGTTATTATTATTATATTATTATTTGTTATAATTATTTATAGTTATTTATTATATTATAATTTATGATTTCGTGTTTTAAACTTTATCATACCCGGGATGTCTACTAGACTCTTGTTTGGACAGATTTAAGTGTGTTATTCCTAAGAATTACAGGTCTACAATATAAAACGCCAAATTTCCATGCAAAACAATGTACCGCTTTCAGCATCAAAAATCTGACATAATCATACTGCCAGGGAGGTTAAAGTAGAACTTTACTCAATCGACATTAACTATTTATAATCCATATACTGGTAGGCCATAGTAAATACATACAGTGCATGTAAAAAGTATTCATACCCCTTGACATTTTGCATATTTTGTCATGTTACAACCAAAAACGTAAATGTATTTTATTGGGATTTTATGTGATAGACCAACAGAAAGTGGCACATAATTGTGCAGTGGAAGGAAAATGCTAAATGGTTTTCAACATTTTTTACAAATTAATATCTTAAAAGTGTGGAGTGCATTTATATTCAGCCCCCTTTACTCTGATACCCCTAACTAACATCTAGTGGAACCAATTGCCTTCAGAAGTCACCTAATTAGTAAATAGAGTCCACCTGTGTATAATTTAATCTCAGTATATATACAGCTGTAAAGCTGTAATGTGAAGCTCTCAGAGGTTTGTTAAAGAAACTTAGTGAATAAACAGCATCATGAAGGCCAAGGAACACACCAGACAGGTCAGGGATAAAGTTGTGGAGAAGATTAAAGCAGGGTTAGGTTATAAAAAAAAAAATCCCAAGCTTTGAACATCTCACAGAGCACTGTTCAATCCATCATCCAAAAATGGAAAGAGTATAGCACAACTGAAAACCTACCAAGACATGGCCGTCCACCTAAACTGACAAGCCGGGCAAGGAGAGGATTAATCAGAGAAGCGGCCAAGAGACCCATGGTATCACTGGAGAAACTGCAGAGATCCACAGCTCAGGTGGGAGAATCTGTCCAAAGGGAAACTATTAGTCATGCACTCCACAAATCTGGCCTTTATGGAAGAGTGGCAAAAAGAAAGCCATTGTTGAAAGAAAGCCATAAGAAGTCTTGATTGCAGTTTGCGAGAAGCCATGTGAGGGACACAGCAAACATGTGGAAGAAGGTGCTCTGGTCAGATGAGACCAAAATTTTACTTTTTGGCCTAAAAGCAAAACCCTATGTGTGGTAGAAAACTAACACTGCACATCACCCTGAATACACCATCCCCACTGTAAAACATGGTGGTCGCATCATTATGTTGTGGGGAGTATTTTCTTCAGCAGGGACAGGGAAGCTGGTCAGAGTTGATGGGAAGATGGATGGAGCCAAATACAGGGAAATCATGTATATAAACAATATACGTGATCATATAGGGTCCATAGGAAAACTCCCATATAAATCAGAAAGTCCACAGGATATACAGTAGTATGGATTTTCATTCATTGCCATAATATTTTATATCATGTGGACTTCCTGATTTATATGAGAGTTTTCCTATGGACACTATGGGGGTTATTTACGAAAGGCAAATCCACTTTGCACTACAAATGCACTTTGAAGTGCAGTCGCTCTAAATCTAAGGGGTAGATCTGAAATGAGTGGAAGCTCTGCTGATTTTATCATCCAATCATGTTCAAGCTAAAATGCTGTTTTTTATTTTCCTTGCATGTCCCACATGTCCCCCATGTCCCCCAGTGACTGCACTTCAGTTTCATGTGCACTTGCAGTGCAAAATGGATTTTCCTTTAGTAAATAACCCCCAATATGATCACGTTTATGGTGTTTATTAATTTTTATTAACATATGCTTTTTCAAGTTTATTTAAGATTTATTATATGATGGCTAAGATTTTTTAAGCACTGCAATTGTTTGATTTTTAGTATTTATCAGGCTGGTCACCTTTTGTGCTAGTGTCTCCACCTCCTAAGCGCTCACTGACCCTTTACCATTTCCCTCATGCCATTTCTTTGACAACCCCTTGCCTTTTAGCCTTTTATTTTTTAATATTCAGCATGGCCCTGAAATGTCAGTGTATTATAGAATACTCTGCATATTTGCACATTGTTTTTGCAGTATGACCTCATCAAAATCTTGAGGTTCATTGGTTGAATGCTGGCATTTTCTTCAAAGGGTTTTTTAGTGCTGTCTGTGTCCTCACCAAGGAGATGCATTTTCTCTACTGGTCTTGATGATTACTGGAACAAATAGTAATGGAAAATGTATACTTTTACTAGCCATGGTCTGGTTACAGGTTTAGAAGAGGTCCCTTCCCCTTACTTTGAAGAGACTACTAATCCCTTCCTATTGATTCTCCGAAACTGGAAGTAAGGGGAAATCTTTGTAATGGGTCACAGAGAACAAAAAAAAAAAACAATGTCTGGTTTCACACTATCTTCGCATGCGGCTGACAGCAGGTGCATCCCGTTCACCGTTTCAGGTCCGGTTTCAGTCCAAATGAAATGGACCAAAAGATGCACAGGGCTCCTGTGCAAATTTGCACCGGTGCCGCAGTGGAGATATGTGAACCATAGTGAGCCGGTCAAAATCTCCTGCTATTGCAAATTGGATGCGGGGAACCATCCAATTTGCAATAGTGTGAACCCAGCCTTACTCTATCCAAAATGAAAAAAAAGGATTTTGTCTATAGATACACTTTAATCAGCTGTTAATAAACAAACCATTGCAGCACACAGAAATAAAATGCCAAGAAGTGATTAAATCAAAGGATAATCAAAACATGGATCCAGAAAAAACAATTAAATCATGGGATAATCAAAACATGGATCCAGAAAAAACAATTAAATCATGGGATAATCAAAACATGGATCCACAAAAAACAATTTATAAAGTATATACCTTCTAAAATATAGGCTTTATATTACATTTCAATAAAAAAAAAGAAATCTAGAAAGGAGACTAGTGCAGCCCCAGTACAGTATGTAATATGTAGCACTGTAATACTCTAAAGTATGAAATAGTATTAAATATCATAATTGCTGAAGGGTTCCAATAATAATATATAGGTGTCAAAAAAGTTTTTGACCCTTAACCCCATTTACCTCAGTCATTTATAATCCAATCTAGGCATTTCTACAGCCAGTCAGAAAAGCATTACAGTGATTCTAAGGTTTCTTTTTTTCTATAATAACAAACATGTCATACTTACCTGCTCTGTGCCTCAATCCTCCTCTTCTGGGCGCTTCTGGCTCCTTCTGACTTTGAGTACTCACACCAGCAAGCCGCTGGGGGGGGGGGGGGGGGGGGTAGGGGTAGCTGCACCTAAAAAGTTTTTTTACTTTAATGCAGAGAATGCATAAAATTAAAAAACTTTAACCTTTACAACCACTTTAATATCAGTCAAAAGTAAATAACATAACACAGATGCAATTGTGGACTCTCCAGCATATATGTATATGCATCAACAAGAATGATTTGTTTTTCATTTTTGAATCCCACGGAATACTATATTTCATATCATTAAACAGCTTTATGCTCATGGTGCCTTGTCAAATATGTTTACTGTGTTAAGCAAAATACTGTGTTTATTGTATTTTTACTGAGGAGCCTTACGCAGGAAGTTAAAGCAGCCTACTTTTGTTTCATACAGAATTCTATAATGGGGGAATTGGCGCTGTTCAACCACATATGCACTGGATATTGATCATAGGCATCATAACTCACCAATTATGGCGCCTCCATTGACTATATATAGACGTATGGAGTACCAAGATGGCCGCGCCTCAGATGACGTCTTGATGATGAAACGCGTAAGGCGTGGCCATGTGATACGCATACGTCGACTCCTTGTGCTGTGTTTTACTTCCAGTTTCGGGCAGGCAGACGGTGGAACGCATGCCACACCACGCTGCCTATTCGGCTATTGGCTTAGAGCTGGCCGATGGAGCACTGTTAGCTCCTTTTTAAACAGTGTTTTTTAACAATAAAATATACATTTTTCGGATTCACACTATGAGGCTCACTTCTTTCTTACTGCATATGGATGCCTAATGCTGGGGATCATTCAGAGGAGATCGTGACATCAGAGAAGGGAAGGACAGCTACTGGGCTGAGGACTGTCACCAAGGACCATCACTGCTGGATTTTGCTTACACGCCTGTTACCCCTGCAGGGGTTGGGCATTCTGGTGAGTGAGGGCATGAGTGGGGGTGTAGTGAAAGACAGGGAGCACTTGCCACATCAAGAATATTGTCATTCTATTGGATGGACACATCACAGTTTTTTTCAGACTATATTGTTTTTGGGACACTGGTTTTTTATCATCACTTTGTTCACGAATTGGACATTTTGCACACCAATGCTGGACTCTTTACCGTAGTGGTTCAGATTGGTTTTAAATAATTTTTTACCACTTGTGTTTTATCACAGTTTGGATTGTTTGTGAATAATTATTTATTGATATTTTAGATTACATATGTTATAGCACTTTGCACCTTAATGTATATCATATTGCTGTAGGAGTATTCCACTTATATATATATTTTTTTCATATTTTTTTACACTTATATATTTATGATCAATATCCAGTGCATATGTGGTTGAACAGCGCCAATTCCCCCATTATAGAATTCTCTTTCTTTTGGTGGTATTTGATCACCTCTGCGGTTTTTATTTTTTGTGCTATAAACAAAAAAATAGCGAAAATTTTGAAAAAAAGCTATAGTTTTAACTTTTTGATATAATAAATATCCCCCAAAAATATATAAAAAAAATATTTTTTTCCTCAGTTTAGGCCGATATGTATTCTTCTACATATTTTTGGTAAAAAAAATCTCAATAAGTGTATATTGATTGGTTTGCGCAAAGGTTATAGCGTCTACAATATAGGGGATAGTTTATGGCATTTTTATTATTATTTTTTTTTTTTTACTAGTAATGGAGGCGATCTGAGATTTTTTTTGGGACTGTGACATTATGGCGGACACATCGGACAATTTTGACACATTTTTGGGACCATTGGCATTTATACAGCGATCAATGCTATAAAAATGCATTGATTACTGTAAAAATGTCACTGGCAGTGAAGAGGTTAACCAGTAGGGGGCGATCAAGGGGTTAATGTGTTCCCTAGTGTGTGTTCTAACTAAAGGGGGATGGGACTGTGCAGGGGAGATGACAGATCGCTGTTCATACTCTGTATGAACAGATGATCTGTCTGTTCTCCCCTCAGAGAACTGGAAACTGTGTGTTTACACACACGGATCCCAGTTCTCTGTGTGCCCCGAGCAATCGCGGGAGCCCGGCGGTGATCGCGACTGCCGGGTACTCGCAACGGCTCCGTGGGCGAGCAGGGGGCATGTGCGCCCCCTAGTGGCCGAATCTGGAAGCAATTTAACATGGCAGTGATGTTGCCACTGTATAACTGCGGCGGCTGGTCGGCAAGCGGTTAATTCATTCTATTACTGAGAGAGTGTACTGTTTATATTCATTCACTTGTTCAGTAGTTGCTGCATGAGGATATAAAGTGAAAACATTCTACTTGAAGCATATACAGTAGATGTAGGAGAGTCCACAGATACATCTATGTTATTCACCTTTGGTCTTACCCAATGTTAATACTTGTCTGATCAAACACAGGAAAATCTTGATTCCTTTATACAGTGCTGAGACTGAGTATCAGTCCTTATGAACAGAAATTTTTTCAAACACCTATATATTTTTTTCCAGCACTGTTTAATGGTATTTATTACCTAATAGTATTACAATGTTACTAATTATGTGCTGTATTGGGGCCCCACCAGTCTTCTTGGCCTTAGAAATGTGTGAATTATAATAAAAAGTATGCTTTATAGAAACTAGATACTTTGTTTTGTAAATTCAACTTCTGCTTATGTCCACATACCCTTAAGCTTACGTTTGTATCAAAGAAGATTCACTATTATCTACTATATGTTCTTATATTGGTGAGTCCTCTAACTGCATATTAGGTGGTAAAATCACTGCGTAACTTTTTTTTTTTACGATTAATTTCAGGTACTTATATAGCGCCGTCAATTTATGCAGCGCTTTACATGTACGTTGTCAAGGAGCTTACACTCTAAGGTCCTTAACTCACATTCATACATACTAGGGCCAGTTTAGACAGGATCCAATTAACCTACCAGCATGACAGTGGAGTGTGGGAGGAAACCGGAGGAATTGGAGGAAACCCACATAGGCAGAACATGCAAACTCCAGGCTGGTATTGTTGTGGCTGGGATTCAAACCACGACCCTTTTGCTGCTAAGTGAAAGTGCTACCAACTGCTCCACTATGCTGCCCACAAAGTTAAAACTGTAGTTTTAACTGTAGTTAAGCCTTGAGTATATATCTGCTTACAGTATTGTTAAAGGCTCAGATATTCTTCTATTATTCTATTCCATTCTCACGTTTTAGTAACTGCTTTAAATTCTATTCCCATTGGCCTTCAAAAATACAACCAATTATTGTGCTTGCTTCAACCTAGTATAATAAGACATTTTAAGTTAGTGACTATGCACAACCCTCCAGCGACTATGCTGTCAATTTAATGCAGGCACAATTCCTAATAGCTTATACAATTCTAAGGTAATCAGTAATGATAAATGACAGGGTCAATTCTGATCAACATGGATGTCACTAAGAACAATTAAAGGGTTAGAAATGTATACCTTGTAAGGAGATAAAAATACATGATTCTCCTATTGTCCCTGTATACAGCAAATGACTGGTAAGCACATATCTAGAATATGTGATTCTGTTTTGGGCTTAATTTTTTTAAATTTCAATAGTGGATTGACAAAAGCTTAACCATTTTCTTACTGGGCACTTAAACCCCCCTCCTGCCCAGACCAATTTTCAGCTTTCAGCGCTGACGCACTTTGAATGACAATTGCTCAGTCATACAACACTGTACCCAAATTAAATTTTTATCATTTTTTTCCCACAAATAGAGCTTTCTTTTGGTGGTATTTATTCACAGCTGGAATTTTTATTTTATGCTAAACAAACAAAAAAAGATGGAACATTTTGAAAAAAAAAATCATGTTTCATAGTTTGTTATAACATTTTGCAAACAGGTAATTTTTCTCCATCATTGATATGCGCTGATGAGTCGGCACTGGTGGGCAGTGATAGGCTGCACTGATGGGCACGGATAGGCACAGTTAAGGTGGCACTAATAGGCACAGTTAAGGCGGCACTGATAGGCACAGATAAGGCGGTACTGATGGGCACAGATAAGGTGGCACTGATGGCCACTGATGGGCCCTGATGGGTGGCACAGATGGGTGGCATGAATGGGCACTGATAGGCACCACTGATAGGTGGCACTGATGGGCGGCACTGATGGGCGGCACTGATGGGCACTGGTAGGTGACACTGATGGGCACTGATAGGTGGCACTGTGGGCACTGATGGGTGGTGCTGGTGGGCACTGGTAGGTGGCACTGCTGCCTATCGCTAGGTGGCACTGGCAGGGGACACAGGTGGGCACTGGTGATCTGGTGCCAGATCTCCATGATTGGGACTGATGTCCCTCTCACGGCCACCAGTGATCGGCTTTTTTTTCCTCCTCATGCTGTCAGCGCGAGAAAAAATGGCCGATTACCGACTCTGTTGACATCACATGATCAGCTGTCATTGGCTGACAGCTGATCACGTGTTAAGGGGTCAGGATCGACCCCTCACTCCGATCTGTGATCAGGTGAGTCTCATAGACTCAGGGGGCACACAGGGCGCTTGTGCACGGGACGACGTCAATGGACGTCGTCCCGGCAAAGCAGGTCCGTGCTGTAGCCGTCGTTCGGCTATAGTGCGGATCTCAAGTGGTTAAATTGGAAAACTAAATTAAGGAGACGAAAACATACAATGAAAAATTTGAAAAAATGTTTATTCTGGAAAAAAAATTCTAAGAAGTGGCTTTATTATTAAGTTTAAATATATCCAAGCAGTAGTAAGACTTAGCAAATCATTTTTATGAGGTGTTACCAATAAAAGCTGTGGAAAGCTTTGCCACATGACGTAGTAAATCATGGATATTTTGATCCACAGAATTTATCTGATTGCCTTTAACCGCTTCAGCCCCGGAAGATTTTACCCCCTTCCTGACCAGAGCACTTTTTGCGATTCGTTTTAACTGACAATTACGCAGTTGTGCGACATTGCACCTAAACAACATTGACGTCCTTTTTTTCCCCACAAATAGAGCTTTCTTTTGATGGTATTTAATCACCTCTGTGGTTTTTATTTTTTGCGCTATAAACGAAAAAAGAGCGACAATTTTGAAAGAAACACAATATTTTTTACTTTTTGCTGTAATAAATATCCTCCAAAAAACTATTTTTTCCTCAGTTTCACCCGATAGTTATTCTGCTACATATGTTGGTTAAAAAAATCGCATTAAACATATATTGATTGGTTTGCGCAAGTTATAGCGTCTACAAAATAGGGGATAGTTTAATGGCATTTTTATTTTTTTATTCTTTTCACTAGTAATGGCGGTGACTGCGACCTTATGGCGGACACGTCGGACAATTTTGACACATTTTTGGGACCAGTGGCATTTTTACAGTGATCAGTGCAATAAAAATGCATTGATTACTGTAAAAATGTCACTGGCAGTGAAGGGGTTAACCACAAGTATATGAGTGGTCAGGGAATATAGTTTTTTATCACCTGTTATAGCCCCCGTTCCTATCAACCAAGCAAGCCTAGCCTACTGGTATGTGGCTGCCTCCAGGAATGCCATGTTCACTGGCCTGAAGGTACAGGAGGCTGAACAAAGGGTGGTTCCCAGAGTGCAGTTGTCCACAGGGAATGGCTGAGACTGCTGTCTTGCAGGAACATAGTCAGTGGACACGCAGATGGGTCAGTTTAGGCAGCTGGCAGAGACATGTATTAATAAAAAGGTAAATGATTGGTCCAGACAGCAGGCATAAATGTGGTCAAAAAACAGGCCAGGATCAGTAGAGGAGGCAGGCAGAGGCCATACTGGGACTTGTGTGGTGGTGATTAGGAAAACTGTTGCTGGCTGTACTGGTCTTGTATGGCAGCAGTCAGGAACACTTTTTTCTAGCTACACTGGTCTGTCGACACTCAATTATGGCAAGTTCTCAGGTGGGATTGGAGGGCAGTAAAACCTTGCATTTGAGCTGCTTCTTTACCTCCCCCCAGTCGCTACCCGCCTTTAGCTGAAGAGGCAGCATGTGGGCTGTACATATGCCGCACCTATAATGCTTTGCTTCGCAGCCATGGCAGGAATTTTACCCCCTGTTACTTTTAAGTGACTAGGCATGCTTTTGTAGGGTCCAAGGCAAAACAGGCAGTAAGGAGGAGATACAGCGCCTCCTCATTGTCTAATAAATGCTCTCTGAAGAGTGATCTCAACACACATGGCTCCTCAGAGAGCACCTGGCATGTGAATGAGGCCTTATGGGCCTTATGGTGATGCTGGCACTAGTGTGGTGGTGACTGGGGACACTGTGACTGTCTGCACTGGTCTAGTGACATTGTAGTGCTGTGGTTAGTAACCAGAGACACTGCATCCAGCACTAGCATACAGTGTCATCAGTGCAGCAGCCAGTGTCTCTGATCACCAGACAGAGAAGTACTATATCACCTTAGTGGCGCTGTACTGCTCACGGAAATGTGATCCTTTTTTTTTTTTACACTCTGATTGTTCAGTGCTGATCACTGTGGTGAACACTCTTAAAATTGCTTTTAAAGGACCACTATCATGAAAAAATATTATATATTGATAACTGTGTGTTATATTAATATTTCATAAATGTATTTGTCTTTTTTTGCAAGCTTTCATTTTTTTAAATTTTTATTTATTTGAAGAGGAGAACTGTCTGGCACATTACAAAGACAGTAACAGTCACATTATATCAACACTTATGCCGTGTACACACGACAGAGTTTATTCTGACGGAGTTCCGCTAAAACGGACTTGCCTACACATGATCACACCAAAGTCCGATCGTTTAGAGCACGATCACGTACGACGGGACTAGAAAAAGGAAGTTCAATAGCCAGTAGCCAATAGCTGCCCTTGCGTCGTTTTTGGTCCATCGGACTAGCATACAGACGAATGGTTTTCCCGATAGGAATTGAGTAGGTCGGAAAGATTTGAAACATGTTCTATTTTTAGGTCCGTCAGAATTTTCGAAAGCAAAAGTCTGATGAAGCCCACACACGATCGGAATATCCGATGGAATTATTCCGTCAGGCCTTTTCTGCCAGAAAGATTGGTCGTGTGTACGTGGCATAAGGCAATTAAAGCATTCTCAGATTTTACAAAAAATAGATAAGTGTTTTCATCTGGGGTCAAGAGATACAGACTTACCTTAAGTGACCAAGCATGGCCAGAGCAGTGCTGCCTGAGGCCACACACTACCATACCACTGGGTTGGTGAGCGGCGTCTCCTCCATCCCTTAACCTCCCTGGCGGTATGATTATTTTGAATTTTAGGTGCTGAAAGCGGTACCATTATTTTGCATGGAAATTTGGCGTTTTATATTGTAGGTCTGTAAATCTTAACAATAACACACTTAAATCTGTCCAAACCAGAGTCTAGTAGATATCCCGGGTATGATAAAGTTTGAAACACAAAAACATAAATTATAATATAATAAATAAAAATAAATAATTAAAAAAAAAAAAAAAATAGTAATAAAATAAATTTCCCCACAATTCACTATCGCTCAATTCTGCAAGTGTTCTAATTTACTATTGCTGTTTTCTAGCTGGTCTAAAGCCACTTTTGACGTAAAGGGACACTTTTTGGTTGCTATGGACAATCTCCAGTTTCCAGGCAGAAAGAACAGTGTATATCATGTAAAACTGCATGCAGGGCATGGGACAAAGCACTGGGGACAAAAGGGATGTGAAATCATTTCATACAGTACTGTAATCTGTAAGATTACAGTACTGTATGTGTTATGATTTTTACTTTTTTATTAATTTGCCGCCAGGCTCCGCCCCCGTGCGTCGCGCCGCTCGCAGGGAACGGAGCCTGGCACGGAGAGGCTTCGGAGGAGGACGGAGCCCTCGGACACTGCGGGTGACATCGCAGGATCCCGGGGACAAGGTAAGTAACGCCGCCCCAGGATCCTGCAATGCGATCCCGCGTGTGGCTCGGGGTTACCGCTAATGGTACTGAATTTTAACCCCGAGCCACACTCGGGAAAACCGCCAGGGAGGTTAAGCAGGATATACACATTAATTCTTTTTCGTTCGAGTAGCAGGCTGAAAGAAAAAAATGTACAGATCCGTGCATCAACATGAACAATATGTATGCAGGGATCTCTCCTACTGTGCTATTGTATTCTGACAGCAGGGACTTCCCCTTGTCAGAATACACAGATCAGCCTGCAGCCATTGGCTGCAAACACTGATCAAATGCTGATTTTCCACTCAATATACATTTGCTAGGGGGATCTCCCCTGCCATGCTATTGTGTTCTGACAGGGGGGCAGCCCCCTACCAGAGCACTCCAGTCAGAGCTCTCAGCCGTTGGCTGAGAAATCTGATTGAGAGCTGAATGGCAGACCTTTTTTGGTCATGCCCCTTTGACAGAAGGCAGCCGAGCTTTTGGCGGACTGGATGCAGCACACATGGGCCGATTGTTGGACGGCTTCTATTGAACCCGCCGAGGTAAAATAACTCCATACTCGACATGTGCAGTTCGTTTCATTCCAAATTTAAATTCCGACGAATTTTAATTTTCCGGAAATTCAGATGTATTCAAATTCCAGATTAAAATAGTACCAAATTTCAACGAATCTGAAATGATGGGAAAAAAAATTTGAATTTGAATCGAGTCGAATAGTTTTCATATGCGAATATTTTTCGAATTTCGAAAGAGAATAAAATAGAATAGAAAATAAAGGAATAGAATAGAAAAAATAGAGAAGAAAAGAAAAGAAAAGAAAAGAAAATAAGAGAAAATAAAAGAATAAAATATAATAGAGTAAAACAGAACTAAATAGAAAATAAAAGAACAGAATAGAATATAATAGAAATTAATAGAATAGAAAAAAAAGAATGGAATAAAATAAAGATGGTTATATTCTTTTTATTTTATTCTATGCTTTTTTATTCTATGCTATTCTATTTGTTTCTACTCTATTCCATTCTATTCTGTTCTGTTATTTACTATTCTATTTTGTTCTGTTTTACTCTATTATTTTCTATTCTTTTATTTTCTGTTATATTATTTTCTATTCTATTTTTTTTTTTTCGATTCCATTCCTTTATTTTCTATTCCATTTTATTCTCTTTGGAAGTTGGGAAACTATTCAAAACTATTTGAATTTAAAAACCATTTGAATTTGAAAACTTTTCGAATTTAAAAACAATTCGAATTTGAAAAACGTTTCGAATTTGAATACTATCCAGTACTATCGATTCGAATTTGAATTCTGAAAATTCGAATCAATTTGAATCGTATAAACGAAACGAATTCCGAAAACGAAGTAAACAGGTTAAATGAATTTAACTAAATGAATTTATGTAAATAACGAATCAAAACTAAACAAAACGAAACAATTTTTTTCGTTCTGCACATGTCTACTCCATACTTACTGTACATTATATTGTAAATATGCTTTTGTGTGTAATTGTAAATATGTAGCCCACTGTACATATATTGTGCATTATATTGCAATTACTGTTTAGTGTGTTATTTGTAAATATTTTGTAACCCTATCAATTAATTTATATTGCAGATTAACGTACGCCTTTTGTCCAAGAATCCTCAGATTTAGTTGTATTTATGTAAATACTCCTAAAGTAATTGGAATGTTTTCACATATATGTAGCACCCTGATGTTTAGACAGGGTTGCTAGTAAATTTATTTGCCAAGTGATAGTTGCTTTGGCCAATTGATATGAGGTCAATTGGTTTCACTCTAATTTTGGAATTGCTGCACTTCTCTCTCCTGTCACTAGATGGCCCGGTATCTGGTGGCATTAGATAAGACAAGGGCATTGCAAGGACAGATTAGGAATGAATGAGGTGTCTCAGCCAATGGACAGGGATTTTCTTGGGTCCCTTGGCCTGCTGGGGGAGCCTATTTATTTGGGTGGAGTCAGGTACTGGGGTTCTGTGCCACCTGGACAGCTGGTTGGGTGGATGTGTGTCATGTTGCCCCAGGCTGCTGGGCCAGAGCCTGAGGCCTATAATCTGACATCTGGCTGCTAGGCTGTCTGAGGGCCTTTCCAGAAGCAAGAGAGCAGCGTAGGGTTGGGACTGCGGCTTGCAGTCCAACCAGAAGTAACGGTTCTGCCGGCCGGAGAACCTGTTGTGGTCGGAGGTAGAGGGGAAGTTGTCTCCACTAAGGGACCATCCACCTTATTACTAGGGACCACTATGAGTAGCTGAAGCAAGTACCAGAGCAGTATTCTCACCAACTGGGGATGGTAAAGAATCGTGAAACTTCAGCAGATGTCAAGCCAGGGACCCAGGCAGTGGAGGTGATGCTTGCAGAGCAACATTGTGTGCCAAGCCAGGGACCAAGCAGGCCAGTGGGGTGACGCTTGAACAGTATCTGTGAGTGTCAAGCTAGGGACCCAGCAGGGACGCGGGGGTGACGCTTGAGCAATATACCGAGTGAGAAGATTGGAAAAGCTCAGGGGATCCAGTGGCAGTGGATCAGCAAGTCTAAGTGATAGACTGGGAGCTCAGTTGAGTGAAGATCTACAATAGGAGATTGTAGAAGAAGTGAAGGAGTTCATTACAAACTTTGTTAGAAACTGTTTCAAGATTGTTGCCATAGGAGAAAGTGGTCCTACTCACGCAGATGAGGTATCTAGCTGGATGTCTTTCCCTGCATGGTTGTCTGCCTATGGAAGTCTCAGAGTCTGCCAATTAACATTGCATCTACTTAAGGGTGTCCTGGCCCCAACCCTCTCTCCCACAGTTCTGGTGAAGAGACAATAAATCTCTTTGCATTCAAGAAGTGTCTTGCGCCCATCAATCTACTTCGCATTACACCCACCATGCCCTGTAACCCACTCTACACAGAAGGATGTCAGCTGTCCCTAACCATGGAGGTCACCATTAGGCCTCAAGGACCCTGGGACTTGGCTACATATACAGTATCTCACAAAAGTGAGTACACCCCTCACATTTTTGTAAATATTTTATTATATCTTTTAATGTGACAAGACTGAAGAAATTACACTTTACTACAATGTAAAGTAGTGAGTGTACAGCTTGTATAACAGTGTAAAATTGCTGTCCCCTCAAAATAACTCAACACACAGCCATTAATGTCTAAACTGCTGGCAACAAAAGTGAGTACACCCCTAAGTGAAAATGTCCAAATTGGGACCAAAGTGGCAATATTTTGTGTGACCACCATTATTTTCCAGCACTGCCTTAACCCTCTTAGGCATTGAGTTCACCAGAGCTTCACAGGTTACCACTGGACCACTGGAGTCCTCTTCCACTCCTCCAAGACGACATCACAGAGCTGGTGAATGTTAGAGACCTTGTGCTCCTCCACCTTCTGTTTGAGGTGTCATTTCTTCAGTGTTGTCACATGAAAAGATATAATAAAATATTTCCAAAAATGTGAGGGGTGTACTCACTTTTGTGAGATACTGTACATTTTACCCAGTTAACAGGGTGGCATAAAATCCACATGGTCTAAGTGAATGAGTGTGCAGATGGGGTAGGTGTCTATTGTCAGGTTTCTGTGGTAGTGAGCCCTTATAGAATGTCAACTTGATGTTCTCCAGGGCACAAACCCTAAGCCCCAGCCTGCTTCTTCATCAGGGCCCCTGATGATGGGGATGAATTTGCAGCAAGCTGAAACTAGGTTGCGGCCTATAGATACAGCCAGCTCAGGATGTGGATACCACTCAGGTGTGCAGAGTACAAAGGCAGGAGACCAAAGAATTTCCAGGAAACAATCTGAGGTCAGGGGGAGCGGAAGGCAAGCACAAACTGTAGCCAAGATCAGTACATGTGAAGTCAGACAATGAATACACGTTATACTAGGCAAACAGGAGCTCAGAGAATTGCCTATATATAGGAAGCAGACTGAGAGGTGGGTCAGGAAGTGATAGAAAAGAAAAGGATATACATCCACAGTAGAGCAAGCAATGCCCATAGGTGAACAGGGAAGCCAGCAGCACACATGAATGGAATCACAGATCTAGTAGAAACACTGCAGCAAAGATGTAAGAATTTCACAAAAAGAAAACAGAAGGCTACACCTTGACACCTATCAGCTACAATTTTTGGTAAAGATGTCTTTTGGGGACCCAACAGAACTATGTTGCAAAGGTCTCTATAGTAAGTGAGAAAGGTTTGAGCTATCTCACACGAAATGTAAACTCTGGATCTTCCCAGGTTTGCTACCGAACTTGTACCAGAATCCCTGGCTTTTTGTCTGTTGTTCTTTAAATACTTAATGACTGCCCGCCGCAGTTGTACTGTGGCAGGTAGGCTATCCTGCGTGAACTGCCGTCATTGTAGGTCAGCTTGCGCAGGCACTGTTGCGGGTTGGGCGCGCGTGCGCTCTCGCGCCCGCTGCACACTGCGGGAGCGTGCCCGCGGGTCGGACGGACTTGATGTCTGCCGGCGGCTCGCGATCACGGTGAGGAGAGGCAGAATGGGGATCTGCCTTTGTAAACCCAGCGGATCCCCATTCTGACAGGGGACATGTCAGAGATATACTGTTCCCAGTGATTGAGAACAGTGATCTCTGTCATGTCCCATGTAGCTCTGTTTGTGGGGAAAAAAGGACGTCAATTTTGTTTGGGTACAGCGTCACACGACCGCGCAATTGTCAGTTCAATAACTCAGTGCTGTATTGCAAAAAATGGCCTGGTCATTAAGGGGACAAATCTTTCCAGTCCTTAAGTGGTTAAACTTATACAGGAATAAGTCTTGTAGGTGGATAAACTTGAAAACTTTCTTTTATATTTTCCCCACATTTACATTCAGGTCCAGCATTAAAAGGGCCTGGGACAAACTGTCAAATGTGATTATTCACATGGTTTAAATATTCTTAAAATATGGTGCTGAAACTGCTCCAGCTCCTTGGTGGGGTTATGTATTAATATATTCAATATTCAATATTAAAGGGGTTCTAAAGGCAGAAGGTTCTTTATCTTAATGCACTCTCTGCATGAAGCTCCCCCCTTACTTACCCGAGTCTGATCTCAATCCCGTGATGTTTGAGAGCTTGATATAAAATTTTCCGACAACAAAATCCATTGTCGGAATTTCCGATCATGTGTACACAAATCCGATGCACAAAGTGCCACGCATGCTCAGAATAAATAAAGAGATGAAAGCTATTGGCTACTGCCCCGATGTATGTGTTTTACGTCACCGCGTTCAGAATGATCGTATTTTCTGACAACTTTGTGTGACCGTGTGTATGCAAGACAAGTTTGAGCCAACATCCGTCAGAAAAAATCCTAGGATTTTGTTGTCGGAATGTCCGATCAATGTCCGACCGTGTGTACGGGGCATAAGAGTGCTCGCTTAGCTCTCCCTCCTCATAGGCGCACAGAGCGGGGCTTGTGAGCAAACGCGCACATGTGCCCACAGAGAGCAAGCCACTTGCTCTAAGGGCACTCAGTGGGGGGGAGGATCGGGCTGCTTTGTGCAAAACTATTGCACAGAGCAGGGACGTATAACATGTTTGTTATTTTAACCATTTTAGCCCCAGAAGATTTTACCCCTTTCATGACCAGGCCATTTTTTCCTATTTGGCACTGCTGTACTTTTTTTTTACCCACAGAGATTTTTTTGGTCGTATTTGATTACCACTGGGTTTTTTTGTGTGTGCTATAAACGAAATAAAGAGCAAAAATTAAAAAAGAAATAAATACATTTTTTTACTTACTGTTATAAAACATATCCAATAAAAAAATTGGAAAATCAAATTTCTTCATACATTTAGGCCAAAATGTATTCTGCTACATGTCTTTAGTAAAAAAAATCCCAATACGTGTATATTGATTAAAATGTGTGCCTAACAATGTTTACTATGTGTAATGTGTGCTGATTTTACTAAGCAATGTGTCTGTTTTTTAGCAGTGAAACAAAAACACTGCCGCTGTCAGAGGAGAGCATTGTGATGTTTCCATACACAAAGCTCTCCCCTGTCACTTGCTCCAACGATTGGCGGGTCCTGGCCGTAAATCATTGGCCCAGGAACTGCTGACCGGCATGTGCTGGAGTCAATGACAGCCCTACCCGGAAATGCAGATTAATTATAGCAAAACTACAGTGTGTGGTTGACAAGTGGTTAATAAAAAAAAAAAAAGCATTTACAATCACTTTAACATTACATATACTAGCCCATACAGTTATCACTGTGCATTATTTTTTGTGATGGGAGTCTTTTAACTGCATGGGTGTCAACCTAAACCAGAGTTTCAGGTATGCAGTATATATAGAAAAGAATCACCCCCCCCCCCTTTTATATAATCACATTTTATTGCTTTGCAGCCTGAAATGAAGACACACACAGTTTTTGT
Organism: Aquarana catesbeiana; assembly: GCF_042186555.1. Taxonomy (NCBI): domain Eukaryota; kingdom Metazoa; phylum Chordata; class Amphibia; order Anura; family Ranidae; genus Aquarana; species Aquarana catesbeiana. Next base: position 548,136,523 of record NC_133328.1, on the reverse strand, counting down.
TTTATCCAGCTGTATTTACTAGTAGTGGAACTTATTACATCCAAGTGAAAGATTTTAGTTTACCATAACTCCTTTTTCCATGTGGCCTCAGAATCTTCAATTTAATTATTTGGCTTCAACACCAAATGATATGTAATGATATATTTCCTACAGTAAAGCATGGAGGTGGTAATATCCTGTTATGGGGGTGTTTCTCTGCATCAGGGACTGGGGTACTTGTCAGGTTAGAAGGAAAAATGAATGGGGCAAAATACCATCAAATTCTTGAGGAAAATCTGCTGCCCTCTGCCAGAAAGTTGTCAATGGAAAGAAGGTTTACCTTCCAACATGACAATGACCCAAACCACACAGCAAAAAATACCACACAGTAGTTGAAGGAGAAAAAGGTAAATATTCTTGCATTGCCTAGTCAGAGCCCAGACTTAAACCACATTGAAAATCTGTGGAATGACTTGAAGACTTCAGTCCACAAACGGTCACCATCAAATTTATCTGAACTGGAGTAGTTCTGCAAAGAAGAGTGGGCAAATATTGCAACGTCTAGATGTGCACAGTTATTAGAGATATATCCTCAACAGACTAACTGCTGTAATTAAAGCAAATGTGGTCCAAGTAAATATACATCATATTGTTAAAAGTATTGGGACGCCTGCCTCTACACACACATGAACTTTAATGGCATTCTAGTCTTATGCCCTGTACACACGGTCGGACATTGATCGGACATTCCGACAACAAAATCAGTCTCTGCTCTAACTCATCCCAAAGGTGTTTTATCGGGTTGAGGTCAGGATTCTGTGCATGCCAGTTAAGTTCCTCCACCCCAAACTTGCTCATCCATGTCTTTATGGACCTTGGTTTGTGCAGCGGTGCACAGTCATATTGGAACAGGAAGGGTCCATCCCCAAACTGTTCCCACAAGGTTGGGAGCATGAAATTGTCCAAAATGTCTTGGTATGCTGATGCCTTAAGAGTTCCCTTCACTGGAACTAAGAGGCCAAGCCCAACCCCTGAAAAAACCCCACACCATAATCCCCATTCCACCAAAAGATTTGGACCAGTGCACAAAAGAAGGTTCATAAAGGCATGGATGAGCGAGTTTGGGTTGAAGGAACTTGAATGGCCTGGATAGAGTCAACCTGATAGAACACCTTTGGGATGAATCAGAGCAGAGACTGCGAGCCAGGCCTTCTCGTCCATTTCAGTGCCCAGTGGCGTAGCGTGGGGGGGGCAGGGGGTGCCGTTGCCCCGGGCGCAACATTTGGGGGGGGGCGAAATCCCGCACAATTGTGTGTCACTTTGCTTCAATCCTCCAAATTACTATTTACTGTGTCCCCTGCGATCCGGCGGCCATGTTTAATAGATGGTGCCCTGTGATTGGGCGAATGGGGTCATATGCTGCAGAAGGCCTGGGCGGTGCATGTGTGAAGGCTGTTCCTGGAGTCCCGTCCCGCCCCCCTTATTTGTGCCGCCGCCATCGTCTCCTCCTCCTCTCCATCTGACCGCGCCGGATCCGGATCTGGAACTGGGACGTCATCTGGCAGACTGATCAATAAAAAAGCAGGTGAGTCGTCTCAGAGGAGGGACGGAGCAGCCGCCAGCCAACGAGCAGTTAGGAAGAGTCACGCTACATCCATGCATTCATTTCAGCCAGCGAGCAAACTTGCAGCATGCCTGACAGTGTAGTGTAGTGGGGTGGGCAGTGTAGTGTAGTGTTAGTGGGGTGGGCAGTGTAGTGTTAGTGGGGTGGGCAGTGTAGTGTAGTGTTAGTAGGGTGGGCAGTGTAGTGTAGTGTAGTGGGGTGGGCAGTGTAGTGGGGTGGGCAGTGTAGTGTAGTGTAGTGGGGTGGGCAGTGTAGTGGGGTGGGCAGTGTAGTGTAGTGTAGTGGGGTGGGCAGTGTAGTGTTAGTGGGGTGGGCAGTGTAGTGTTAGTGGGGTGGGAAGTGTAGTGTTAGTGGGATGGGCAGCGTAGTGTTAGTGGGATGGGCAGTGTAGTGTTAGTGGGGTGGGCATTGTAGTGTAGTGGGGTGGGCAGTGTAGTGCGGTGGGCATTGTAGTGTTAGTGGGGTGGGTATTGTTGTAGTGTTAGTGGGGTGGCCATTGTAGTTTTAGTGGGGTGGGCATTGTAGTTTTAGTGGGGTGGGCATTGTAGTGTTAGTGGGGTGGGCAGTGTAGTGCGGTGGGCAGTGTAGTGCGGTGGGTAGTATAGTGTTAGTGGGGTGGGCAGTGTAGTGCGGTGGGCATTGTAGTGTTAGTGGGGTTGGCATTGTTGTAGTGTTAGTGGGGTGGGCAGTGTAGTGTTAGTGGGGTGGGCAGTGTAGTGTTAGTGGGGTGGGCAGTGCAGTGCGGTGGGCAGTGTAGTGCGGTGGGCAGTGTAGTGTTAGTGGGGTGGGCAGTGTAGTGTTAGTGGGGTGGGCAGTGTAGTGTTAGTGGGGTGGGCAGTGTAGTGTGGTGGGCAGTGTTAGTGGGGTGGGCAGTGTAGTGTTAGTGGGGTGGGCAGTGTAGTGTTAGTGGGGTGGGCATTGTAGTGTTAGTGGGGTGGGCAGTGTAGTGGAGTGGGCAGTGTAGTGGAGTGGGGTGGGCAGTGTATTGTAGTGGGGTGGGCAATATAGTGTAGTGGGGTTGGCAATGTAGTGTTAGTGGGGTGGGCAGTGTAGTGTTAGTGGGGTGGGCATTGTAGTGGAGTTTAGTGGGCAGTGTAGTGTTAGTGGGGTGGGCAGTGTAGTGTTAGTGGGGTGGGAATTGTAGTGTAGTGGGGTGGGCAGTGTAGTGCGGTGGGCATTGTAGTGTTAGTGGGGTGGGCATTGTTGTAGTGTTAGTGGGGTGGGCAGTGTAGTGTTAGTGGGGTGGGCATTGTAGTGTTAGTGGGGTGGGTATTGTAGTGTTAGTGGGCATTGTAGTTTTAGTGGGGTGGGCATTGTAGTGTTAGTGGGATGGGCAGTGTAGTGCGGTGGGCAGTGTAGTGCGGTGGGCAGTGTAGTGTTAGTGGGGTGGGCATTGTTGTAGTGTTAGTGGGGTGGGCAGTGTAGTGTTAGTGGGGTGGGCAGTGTAGTGTTAGTGGGGTGGGCATTGTAGTGTTAGTGGGATGGGCATTGTAGTGTTAGTGGGGTGGGCATTGTAGTGTTAGTGGGGTGGGCAGTGTAGTGCGGTGGGCATTGTAGTGTTAGTGGAGTGGGCATTGTAGTGTTAGTGGGATGGGCATTGTAGTGTTAGTGGGGTGGGCATTGTAGTGTTAGTGGGGTGGGCAGTGTAGTGTTAGTGGGGTGGGCAGTGTAGTGTTAGTGGGGTGGGCTGTGTAGTGTTAGTGGGGTGGGGTGGGCATTGTAGTGTTAGTGGGGTGGGCTGTGTAGTGTTAGTGGGGTGGGCAGTGTAGTGGGGTGGGCATTGTAGTGTTAGTGGGGTGGGCTGTGTAGTGTTAGTGGGGTGGGCAGTGTAGTGTAGCGGGGTGGGCAGTGTAGTGGGGTGGGCAGTGTAGTGTAGTGGGGTGTGCAATGTAGTGTTAGTGGGGTGGGCAGTGTAGTGTTAGTGGGGTGGGCATTGTAGTGGAGTTTAGTGGGCAGTGTAGTGGGGTGGGCAGTGTAGTGTAGTGGAATTTAGTGGACAGTGTAGTGGGGTGGGCTGTTAGTGGGCAGTGAAGTGTAGTGTGGTGGGCATTGTAGTGGAGTTTAGTCGGCTGTGTAGTGTGGTGGGCAGTGTAGTGTAGTGTACTGCACAGTGGGGTGGTGTGGGCTGTTTAGTGGACAGTGTGGTGGGGTGGGCTGTGTAGTGGAGTCTAGTGGACAGTGTAGTTTTGTTGGTCGGTGTAGGAATCAGGTAGGTCAGTACTATTGTAGGAAAGGAAGCGACTCAGGGAGTGCTAAACGTCCGCAGGTTAGGGGGGCGCAAATTACTTGCCTTGCCCCGGGCACTGACAACCCACGCTACGCCACTGTCAGTGCCTGACCTCAGAAATGCGCTTCTGGAAGAATAGTCAAACATTCCCATAGACACACTCCTAAACCTTGTGGACAGTTTTCCCAGAAGAGTTGAAGCTGTTATAACTGCAAAGGGTGGGCCAACTCAATATTGAACCCTACGGGCTAAGCCTGGGATGCCATTAAAGTTCTCATGCGTATAAAGGCAGGCATCCAAATACTTTTTATAATATAGTGTATTTGTTGCAATATTAGTTTCTTTTAATCCATTGTATTCTGGAGAAGGAAGCATAGTCATAAGAGTCAGTCGAGTGCTGCATGCAAATATACTAACAAAGAACCACTGAAAGGAGCAGAGAGCAGAGGGATGAGCTCATCAGTTTTCTGCTGTTTATTTACTGTCTAGTTACAGGCTGGGGCAGAGAGGTGACCTAGTTATGACTATTTCTTCTCTACAGTTTAGAAATACATCACCATGCTGGCTGGCAGGGAAAGGATTGATAGAAATACAAATCTTTTAGCAGGTAAAACAGGCCCCATAAACATATTTCAACTGTGTATTTTAGATATAGTTTTGCCTGGAGTTCAGCTTACATTTACCAAATAAATATACAGTATACAGTATATCTCCATTAAAAACATATACATTTTATGCATGTACATATTTATTTTACAGTTATTTTATAGTTATTATGTCAGGTATCAGACAATATTCATTAGTGATATTTACCTTGTGTATGTGATGTAATTTGGGCTACAAAAAAAAAAAAAAAAAATTCCAGATTTGATAAAAAAAACCCCACAAAGCAGGCATTCTATGTGACTTGTGTACAAATGTGTGCAAAACACAAATATTTGAATATGTGACAAGGTGCAATCTTTTGGTCATTGTTAATTATTATTTTTTAGCATTTAGCAAAGTCTTCAGCCCTTACATAACCAGTAAACTCTTAACTAAGTTTATTTGAAAGTACATTTTGCAAACTAAAAAATTAGGACATTTAAGCTTTTCTTTTTAAGAAAATCCCAATATTCACATATTGTGCATTTTAAAAATATTTTATAGACTATAATTTGTTAGCATTATGTTGGAATCACAATGTGATTGACATTTTTTTTTTACAGTACATTTGTTGATAGCATCTATCCTCTACCATTAACATAATTAGAGAATAAACTCCAGTGAATCATTCATTACCTATAATAATCTGTCTATATTCTCGATTTTTTTTTATCAGCTGTTCATTAAATACACATGATGCCTTTGGGCAGCTTCATCACTGACAACTTGGGTTTATCACCTGCATCCATGGTTAAATGAAACTAGGGTACGCCTGAGGGGGAAAGACTATACATAGAATTAGAAGAGTGAAATTTTGATGTACCTGCACTATTATCCACAGTGTTATAACTATAGTTACACATTGATGAATTATGTTAAGACACAATCCAGATGTTCAGTGATCATGTTGATCAGTGACTTCCTAACAAGGCCTGTGATACCCGACAATGCAGATGTGTTTATAGTAATGGAGAACAGTTCATTAAATGAAGCATGGACATACACACACAGCAACCAGCCATAGGACATTTGTTCCAACAAAAGATTTTGAAGGATAGGATTTTAATGTAATGGAAAAATGTGTTTGATAATAGATGGTGGAAGGTTTGATTTTTTTACCTCCTGTAGGTGTGCAGCACAAAACTGCATTTCTGGTCATTTATGACTAATGTCCTTATTTAACCATTCAGCCCCCAAAGATTTTCCCCCTTAATGATCGGGCCATTTTTTGCAATACGGCACTGCGTCGTTTTAACTGACAATTGCGCGGTCGTGCGATGTTGTACCCAAACAGAATTGATGTCCTTTTTTTTTCCCCACAAATAGAGCTTTCTTTTGGTGGTATTTGATCACCTCTGCGGTTTTTATTTTTTGCGCTATAAACAAAAAAAGAGCGACAATTTTGAAAAATATATATATATATTTGTTACTTTTTGCTATAATAAATATCCCCACAAATGTTTTTAAAAAACAAATTTCTTCATCAGTTTAGGCCAATATGTATTCTTCTATATATTTTTGGTAAAAAAAAAAATATAAGCGTATATTGTGATTGGTTTGCGCAAAAGTTATAGCGTCTACAAAATAGGGGGTAGATTTATTTATGGCATATATATATATATATATATATATATATATATATATATATTTTTTTTTTTTTTTTTTTACTAGTAATGGCGGTGATCTGTGATTTTTAGCGGGACTGCGACATTGCAGCAGACAGATCGGACACTTTTGACACTTTTTTGAGACCATTGACATTTATACAGTGATCAGAGCTATAAAAACGCACTGATTACTGTGTAAATGTCATTGGCAGGGAAGGGGTTAACACTAGGGTGCGATCAAGGGGTTAAATGTGTCCACTCAGGAGTGTTTCTAACTGTGGGGGGATGGGACTGACTGGAGGAGGAGACATATCACTGTTCCTAATTACTACGAACAGCAGATCTGTCTCTTCTCTCCTGTTAGAATGAGGATTTGTGTGTTTAAGGGTAAGGGTAAACTGTGTGCCTAACCAATGTTTATGTGAACTGTGTGAGGTGCTTTTACTAGGGAAAGAGATAAAATGTATTCCCTGCTTTGCAGGGACACAAACTCCATCCCTTCCCCGCTGTCAGATTGGTGATCTGCCTTGTTTACATAGGCAGATCGCAGTTCTGCCTGACGATCGGTTGGTGGCGGAGGACATCGAGTACCTGGCACCCACCCGTGGGATTCCGCTGTGTTTAATCACAGTGGAAGCGAGCCGCGGACAGCGCACACACACACCCCCTACCCATAACTGCAGGATGACATATATAGATGCGAATCAGTGCACAGCTGCCACCCTGCAGCAGTAAAACTGCTATAGGGAGGACGGCAAGCAGTTCAAATAGATGTAAGAATTTAACAATGGCCAGAATGGTACCTTTAGAGAGTGACTCCGCTTTCATAGAAAAAAAATATATAGCTAACTACACTAACTACATTGCAATGTAATGTTAAATAAAATTACCTTTTCTTTTAGAATTGCAGCCACTGTAATTTTTTATAAAATTCAATGCCATATGGCAACCTGGCAGCCTTCTGTACTCAGTTGGATGAAGGATTCTGCAGACACAAGCCAGGTTTTCTGCCTCCTCCATGACAAAAAAGTCATTTTTGGTGAGATACTCCCTAAGGCAGTGTTTCTCAACCTTTTTACTGTGAGGAACCCTTGGCAAAAAGTCTGAGATCTCGGGGGAACCCCTGAAAAAAAATTCAGATCTACAGCTCACGGAACATTGGATCTGATCAGCGAGCTAATAATAGAATAAATATTAGAACTCACCTGACACAGACATTATAGTGTGAACAGGGCACATATAAATTAATAGTTTTTTTTATGTCCTTGCAGAGACCTACGTTAGAACAAGCCCAAAATATTCTAAGCAAGTCAAATTTGCACATATATTCCATCAGTTTTTTTGCACATATGCTATGAAAGAGACCTTACTGATAGCAGACTATGGGAACTGTTGGGCCTTATTCACAACATACATGCATAAGAATTGATGGAAAGTGGTGCAGATTTGACCTGAATAGAATACTTTGGTCTTGTTCACGTCATGCACGGAGACATGCATTTTCCTAACGTTGATCTCTGCAAGGACGTAAAGAAAACAACCGATTTCTATGTGCCCTGTTCACACCACAATGTTGGTGTAATTTGAGTATTTTTCTCTGCAGAAAAATGCATATATGTTGTATATTTCTGTGCAGAAAAAATACGCACATGATACCAATGTTTTTAATGTGCACTGACAGCGAGTACCGTCAGTGTGCATTGATACCTGGTGCCCCCTCTATAGTTTTAGATCCTCTGAACTTGTGAGGGTGGTGCCAGGAGGAGTGCTGACAGTGGAAGCACATGGCTGAATGTTGCAGGAGGCGAGATCCTATGTATGGTAGTGACTGAATACAGATTGCAGAGCACAGGGGCCTGTGGCTGGATGAGCCTGAATGTAGCAGGAGGTGAGATCATAATAGCATTATGTACAGTTATGGCATACCATAATGCTATTATAATGTCACCTCCTGCTACATTCAGCCTGATCCAGCTGTTTGCCCCCACTCTCTGCTCCCCCCTCTGCAGTCTGCATTCAGTGCTGCTATACACAGGATGTCACCTCCTGTTCTCTGCTCTCCCCCCCATGCAGTCTGCATTTACCCCTTCTGTACACAGGATTTCACCTCCCGATCCAGCCATGTGCTCCTTTTCTCTGCTATCCACAGTGTACATCACTGCTATCATTTAGACAGGATCTCACCTTCTGATCTGGTGCTTCCTGCCTCCAGTCTTCACTCTTTGCTCCCTGTCTCCATGCCTCCATTCTCAGCTCCCTCGGCTCCCTGTCTCCATTGTCTCCTTCCTGGGCTCCCCTGGCTCCATGACTCCATTCTCAGCTCCCTCTGCTCCCCATCTCCATTGTCTCCATTCTGGGCTCCCTCAGCTCCATGCCTCTATTCTCAGCTCCCTCGGCTCCCTGTCTCCATGGTCTCTGTTCTGGGCTCCCTCAGCTCCATGCCTCCATTCTCAGCTCCCTCAGCTCCCTGTCTCCATGGTCTCCATTCTGGGCTCCCCCGACTCCATGCCTCCATTCTCAGCTCCCTCGGCTACCTGTCCCTATTGTCTCCATTCTGGGTTCCCTCAGCTCCATGCCTCCATTCTCAGCTTCCTCCGCTCCCCATCTCCATGGTCTCCATTCTGGGCTCCCTCAGCTCCTTGCCTCCATTCTCAGCTCGCTCTGCTCCCTATCTCTATTGTCTCCATTCTGAGCTCCCACGGCTCCATGCCTCCATTCTCAGCTCCCTTGGCTCCCCGTCTCCATGGTCTCCATTCTGGGCTCCCTGAGCTCCATGCTTCCTATCTCAGCTCCCTCGGCTCCCTGTCTCCATTGTCTCCATTCTGGGTTTCCCCGCCTCCATGCCTCCATTCTCAACTCCCTCAGCTCCCCGTCTCCATTGTCTCCATTTTGGGCTCCCTCGGCTCCATGCCTCCATTCTCAGCTCCCTCTGCTCCATGCCTCCATTCTCAGCTCCCTCAGCTCCCCGTCTCCTTAGTCTCCATTCTGGGCTCCCACGGCTCCCCATCTCCATGTCTCCATTCTTTATTCCCCACCTCCATGCTTTGAATTCGGAACTCCCGCTGTCTGCATTGCTCCAGACTCCACCCTCTGAGCCGGAGCTATAGAGAGGGAGTCGGATATCAATGCATGTTCACAGTACTCACTGTCAGAGCGCATTGGGAACACTGGGAACAACGCTGGGCAGATATACATCTGCCACAATGTTGAATCATGGCGGAACCCCTGGGGACTTTTTGCGGAACCCTAGGGTTCCGCAGAACCACGGTTGAGAAACACTGCCCTAATGGGTAATCACTTCTAAAGGGATGTTAATGCTGCAACTTTTCTCATCAAAACACAGAGAGTGCACCAGCTAATTAAACTTAATTAGCCACTCCCAATTCAGAATCAGCATTCAAAGGATATAGGGGAACAAATGTTATCTTCAGAGCAGAAACCGGTGATCACCCAGAGGGAGTCTTTTTTCTCTTCAAAAGGGGAGTTCCTATTTAATTTTGACTTGACACAGATCAGTGTGAATAGAAGAGCCAGGGAACAGTAAGTTACCAGTCTAGAGAGCATTTACTGTGCACAACACCACACTGCCCACAATAGAGTGTACCTGTCTGCCCATCAGCAGTGTACTTGTCCCCCATCAGTGCCCTCAGCAGTGTACCTATCACCCATCAGTGCCCATCAGTGTACCTGTCGCCCATCAGCAATGTACCTGTTGCCCATCAGTGCCCATCAGTGCACCTGTTGCTCCTTCAGCACTGTACCTGTCGCACATCAATGCCCATCAGTGCACCTGTTGCCCATCAGCAGTGTATCTGTCACCCATCAGTGTCCATCAGCAGTGCACCTGTCACCAATCAGAACCTTTCACACATTGCCCATCAGTGCTGCCATCAGCAGTGTACCCATCACAGACTCGCCCATCACCAGAGTACCCATCACACAACCACCATCAGCAGTCTACCTGTCCCAGTGTCACCAGAGGCAGCCATGTCCAAAAAAGTTTACACTAGTGAGGATGCCTTTCAAATCCTCAGTGTGTTGGATGAAAGCAGCTGGGGGCTCTCAATTTTTGATTCCGATTCTGTGTATGAAGACTTCACAAGTAGTGGATCCGCAACCAAATCGGAAGAGAAAAAGGGTCCCTCCTTAAAGGATAAGGTATTTTGAAAACCAGGCAGCCAGTAGCAGTGCTATACACCCCAATAGGCAACAATTGGCAAAAGCCAACGGCGCTAAAACCCAGGATAAAAGGCCCAATACCAGCACTGGAGTTTCACATTCCCCAAGAATCAAGGCCCATACATACCTCCCAGATGCTCTTGCCAACCCATTATGGCAGACTTCCAACTCAGGATCAGAAAGTACTCCCACTTTCTCTGCACAGCCAGGTGCAGGAGGAGTGGAAACGTCTAACATTGGAGGAGTTCAAGTTATTTATGGGCCTCACAATTAACATGGGCCTTACAAAAAACAAAAATGAAGAACACGCTTACTGGTCCAACCACCCCATCCATCACATTCCCATTTATTCTGCTGTAATGCCCAGGTCACGCTATGAGATGATCATGTGCTTCCTTCATTTCAGTGTCAATACCCAGTGCTCTCCCTGAGAGCGTCCCAACTAATACAAATTATACAAAATTCACCTACTTTTTCATTTTTTTTCCCAGAGATTTGCTGTACTTTATGCCCCTGACCAAAACATATGTGTGGATTAGTCCCTTGTTCACTTCACTGGCCGACTGGTAATCAAGCAATACATTCCCAGCAAAAAGTGCAGATGTGGAGTAAAGATCTACACCTTAGTGAAAGAACCACAAGACATTTGTATGCTTTCTGTGTGTATTAGGGCAAAGATTCCCAGCTCCAGCCCCCTGAGTGCCCCACCTATATCGGCATAAGTGGAAAAATTGTCTGGGCTTTTCCACTTTTCCAAAAAGGTTATCATATCTACCTTGATCATTTCTATACCAGTCTGCCCCTTTTCTGCCACCTGTACTGTGAGAAAACCTTGATACCAGCAGAAAAAACAGGAAGGGCTTCCAACAAAATGTAGTGACCACAAGACTACAAAGAGGGAGAGAGAGCAAGTCTGAGGAATGAGGAAGTGGAAAGATAAAAGAGTTGTGTACATCCTGTCAACCATCCACAATGACACCTCAGTGGAAGGGAAATTCCTGAAAGAAATGGTCCCAGCCTAAAGCCTGCATGCACCCAAGATTATAATCTCTACAGGGGGGTGGGGGATGGATTTCAACAGTCAGATGCTACAGCCCTATTTAGCTACAAGAAGGTCCAATTTCTGGCATAAAAAAGTTGCAAATTATCTTATAAATCTGGCCATTTATAATGCTTATGTCACCTACACCAAATCCACAGAAAGACCCTTACTTCCTCAAATGTATAGAAGAAATTATCACGTCCCTCATCTACCAGTAAGGACCCCCCCAGAAAACATTTGCTCTAATTCTGTGAGCAGATTTCATGAGTGCCATTTCACTCAAAGCATTCCACCAACAAAAGCAGGCTGAAGATGACAAAAAATTATCGAGTCTGCAGCAGAGGGGAACTTAGAAGAGACACCAGTTTGCATTGTCCCCGATGTCCTTCCTAACCGGGCCTATTCATCAGAGACTGCTTCTGCCATTTTTATACATCACTAACATATTAGCTCATATTTCTAACAGCCTGCCATTTCCCCGTTTTCAATAACTGTGCTTATCATTTGCCTGCTGCCTTGATTAACCATGCCATTTCCTTCCATGTGAACTGACCCTGGCCTGTTTGACGACTATGCCTATGCCTGCCTTCTGAATTGTTTAGCCACCACGTTTCTGCCTTTTACCCGAAGTGACCCTGGCCTGTTTATTGACAGTGCCTCTGCTTGCCATCTGGATGGTTTAACAACCACGTTTCTGCCTTCTACCTGCACAGACCTTGGCCCGTATATCGACCATGTTTTTTGCCTGCCACCAGTGGCGGCTGGTGAAGTTTTAGGATGGGGGGGCGCCAGACCCCGCCCTTCCTTTTTGACCCCTCCCACTTGGTGAAAATGGGAGTGGTTTCAGCAAAATAGTGGGTGTGGCTCTAAGGTGGTGTGGTTAGCATCTGAGATGAATGAGGGATGGAGGGAGAGAGGGATGGAGGGACAGCAGGCCCAGATCCTACACAACAATAGAAATATGTGTATTCTAGAAAGTTTAACAATCAGCAGATAAAGATATTCCAAACACCTGGTGTTAGCACTTCAATCATCCCGGCACCATGGTTGTTATGGTGTCAGGATAATTGAAGCACATTAATTCTATTATTACATTGTAATATAAAATGAAATCATTCAACTCACCATAATGCAGAATCAGTGGGAGCCCTGAGCGTGTCAATAGCCACTTCACCTGCCACCAGATGCCATCAGGTGTCCCCAGCGGAGTCCGTCCTTACATGCAGCCTGTGTCCCATAAAATGCAGCCTGTATCACACAAAATGCAGCCTGTGTCACACAAAATGCAGCCTGTGTCCCACCAAATGCAGCCTGTGTCCCACAAAATACAGCCAGCCTGTGTCCCCCAAATGCAGTCTGTGTCTTACCAAATGCAGCCTGTGTCTCACCAAATGCAGACTGTTTCTCACCAAATGCAGACTGTGTCTCACCAAATGCAGACTGTGTCCACCAAATGCAGCCTGTGTCTCACCAAATGCAGACTGTGTCTCACCAAATGCAGCCTTGCCTGTGTCCACCAAATGCAGCCCTGCCTGTGTCCACCAAATGCAGCCTTGCCTGTGTCCACCAAATGCAGCCTTGCCTGTGTCCCCCAATGCAGCATTTCCTGTGTCCCCCAATGCAGCCTTGCATGTGTCCCCCAATGCAGCCTTGCCTGTGTCCCCCAATGCAGCCTTGCCTGTGTCCCCCAATGCAGCCTTGCCTGTGTCCCCCAATGCAGCCTTGCCTGTGTCCCCCAATGCAGCCTTGCCTGTGTCCCCCAATGCAGCATTGCCTGTGTCCCCAATGCAACCTTGCATGTGTCCCCCAATGCAGCCTTGCATGTGTCTCCCAATGCAGCCTTGCATGTGTCCCCCAATGCAGCCTTGCCTGTGTCCCCCAATGCAGCATTGCCTGTGTCCCCCAATGCAGCCTTGCCTGTGTCCCCCAATGCAGCCTTGTCTGTGTCCCCCAATGCAGCCTTGCCTGTGTCCCCCAATGCAGCCTTGCCTGTGTCTCCCAATGCAGCCTTGCATGTGTCCCCCAAAGCAGCCTTGCCTGTGTCCCCCAATGCAGCCTTGCCTGTGTCTCCCAATGCAGCCTTGCATGTGTCCCCCAATGCAGCCTTGCCTGTGTCCCCCAATGCTGCATTGCCTGTGTCCCCAATGCAGCCTTGCATGTGTCCCCCAATGCAGCCTTGCCTGTGTTCCCCAATGCAGCCTTGCCTGTGTCCCCCAATGCAGCCTTGCCTGTGTCCCCCAATGCAGCCTGTGCAGCCCCCCCCTGTTCTCCATGGGAGCACAGCGTAGTGTACTACTTACCTTGCCGTTGTCCTCTCCAGCGGCGTCTTCTTCATACTTCCTGTTTCCTTTCTCCCAGGCACAAAGGGAGAAAGAGAACAGGAAGTGACATCAAACTGAGATGTCAATCAAACCACCCGGCCGTAGTAACATATACTATGATCGCCGGGCGGAAGCTAATCGGCGCTTCGGAAAGCGCCGCAAGGCGGGCTCCTTACCTGCAAATGCAGCGCCACGTCTGCAATCTCGTGATTGCATAGACGTGGCGCTTCCCCTTAGTGCAATGTGTCCCGTGTCGGACTGTGTCCAGCGTCCGCACACAGTGCACTAAAGGACCTTTTATTGTTGTGTTTTTTTTTTTTTTAAAGGGCCAGTATTAAAAATTTTTTTTTTTTTTTTTGACATTTTTTTTTTTTGGGGGACTGCCTGGAGGGGGGGGGGCGGCGCCCATGCGCCCCCTATGGACGGGCCGCCACTGCCTGCCACTTGGACTGATCTTTTTGCCCTGCCACTGTAGTAGTGGGATTCAATATAACACAAGGGACTTCAGAATAGTGTTGTGAGTAGAGAAATACTGTTGTTGGTTTTCCCTGGGTTTTGTAATTCCCAGATCAGGGTCTGGAGACGTGGAGGCTTCAAACAGATTTGGGTGGGGAAAGCTTCTACCCCTGTGCCCATTCTTTCCTGACCGAGGCCCTAAGCTTGATGTTCCTGTTGCCTGGACCAATACTTTGGCTGTGCTGACTATATCACTGCCTGCTGCCTGTAATGATCCAGGACTTTTTACAGACCATGATCCTGCCTGCTACTTGGATCAATGCTTTGGCTGTGTTGACAAGATCTCTGCCTGCTACGTAGATCAATGCTCTCCTCTGTGGACCACTGCACTACTAAAACCACAGGTAACCTTTTGTTTACCCTTTGCTTGGCAAAATGTATTTTGGGATGTAATTCTTGATATGTACATGTACAAGGGCCTTCAAAAATGATAGGTAGTCAGGAAATTAGATGTGTAATTTATGTCCCTAGAACACATGATGGTGCTCCTTGGATGTTAGGCTGTGAAAAGGTCTCACACATGTGGTATCCCCATACTCAGGAGGAGTAGCAGAATGCATTTTGGGGTTTAATTCTTGCTATGTCCTTGCTGTGTTTTAGAAATATCTTATAAATTGACAACTTTATTTTCTTTCCACATTTTCCAAAAACTTGGACTAATTTTGCCTCACAGAATCTACGTTGGGGTGTATGCTTTCCACAATGAAGTTATTTTGCGGGGACAATTCCACTGTCCTGGTGATATAGGGCCTTCAAAAATGTGATAGGTTGTAAGGAAATTAGATGTGTAATTTATGTCCCTTGAACGCCTGGAGGTGCTATTTGGATGGTCGGTCTCTGTATGTGGCCAGGTTGTGAAAAAGTCGCATACATGTGGTGTCGCCATACTCAGAATGTGTTTTGGGGTGTAATTGCATGTACGCCTATGCCATGTGTGAAAAATAACTTGTTAATATGACAATTTTGTTAATAAATTTAAAAAAAATGTAAAAAAAACTCTATTTTCCCAAGAATTGTGAGAAAATGTTTTCAATGATACTTTTCCTAGCTTGTGGACTTGTATACCTTTCACACAGACTAAATAATATACACTAATTTGGGTTGTTTTTACCAAAGCTATGTAGCAGTATGAATTTTGGCCTAAATGTATTAAGAAAAATTACTTATTTGCAAAAATGTTTATAGAAACTAAAAAAACTAAATGCCACCAAAAGATAGCTCTATTTGTGTGAAAAAAATATAAAAATTGTGTTTGGGTACAGTGTAGCATGACTGAGTAATTGTCATTCAAAGTGTGAGAGCAATGAATGCTGAAAATTGGTCTGGGCAGGAAGTGAGTAAAAGTGCCCCGTAACCATAACCGCAACTGTAAGTGGTTAAAGGGGTGCATGCATAATGGTGTTTCACAAGAACAGGGCTTCTTAGTGGACAAAACAAGTTAGAGAAGATGCAGCACAAATGTCTAACATGTAGTGAAGCTATTCAGACGAGGCTATATTGCTATTGCTGCTGACTAAAGTACTAGTGTCGAGTGCATAAGCAGCCAACCGGTCAGGAAGCGGTGTGACTTGGCATAGGTGATGGGAGGCCTTGGTAGTGAAGGAGCTTGTGTGCTTAGGCTCCTTCCCAAGTGACCAGAACACCAAGACTGGGCCCAACTTGCAGGATCCTAGGGGCCCAGTCTGGAAGTCACGAAAAGGGAGTGAGGCCTTGCCAGAGAATAAGCACGGGTTATTTACAAAGCAAGCTTCAAGTGTAATGTACAGAACAATGTCACTGAGAGGGGGGTGACAGGTTACTAGGCTGCTGGAACCTGGTGCAGGCTCAGCAGTACCTGCTCAGAGGTGGTGCACCATACAGGGAGAAAAGTTATGAAGTGTAATGAGGAACTATTATCCATAGTGTACAGTGTGTAATGAACTAAAGAACTGTGTCATGGATTACCCTAAATTTGACACTTTTGGAGGAGCATCACTTTTAGGTTGGAGTGCTGCGGTAACACCAGTCTTACATTGAATGGCAGCCCCAGAATACCTTTGGGGACACTAGCAAGCCCCACATGGGTGCAGTAAAACCCACCTGCAAAAGTGCTCTGAGTTGAATGAATCACTGCAGTTCCTTGTTGCCAATATGCGGGGGGAATCAGCCATTTTAACAGTAGCTGAGAATCATTGTCAGATCGGGACTGGAATACATGCGTTAATGAGAGAAACAACAGGGTCACCAGGTACTTTCTTCACAATCACTTAAGGTAAGTATGATGACCATAATAGCAATATGGATATTTTACTGGAAACTTTCTTAAGGATAATTTTCAATTTTGATTTAAAACAGACTTTAAAGTAAAACTGCAGTCAAAACCTTTGACTAGAGTTCTACTTTAACAGAATTCTATATCTTTTTTTGTTGTGACAGTTAACATTTTAATGGATCAGAACTCAGAAGTTTTTTTATCTTGCCCAGCAGCACTTTTTGTTGTGTTCATGTAATATTCTTTGTTAGATATAATTATGGTTCTTAGCATTTTTGTCACACATTCTATAAAGATGTAATCTGTTTTTCCCAACAAGCTTGACTGATCCTTTTATATCTTGTATGCATGAATTCCTACCACAATATACAGTAGACTTTAAAAGCATCTCACTTTATAATAAGTAAGATGCCTTTTGTTCAAATGCATTTCAAAATATTCGGGAAATCTCTGTTATTTCTATAATAAATGTCTGTAATCATTACAGGGCGTGTGATTCAGTAGCACGGATATGATGGAACCGTAATGCCAAGAACATTGACATATCAGATGGATTTTATATTGTCACAATGAATATCTTATGATTTTAAAAACAGGGGCACTGCAGTTTCTTAGTTTACATGGAAACACTACTCTGCTTTTATTTTTTCCATAGTCCCAATGACACTGAATATGAAAAAAAAAACAAAACAAAAAACACAATTAAATGAATAATGAGACCCTGAAACTGTATATTTGGCGATCCAGGGTTGTTGGTGGTCTACTCTTTTAGGATGGGTATTATAGAAATAACAGCAATAAAACAAAGTCAATAAATCCTATTAATAACCATGTTTAGTTTGTAGAAATAAAAGCTGAAAGTACAATAGAATAATAGATATGTTATGTTGAAACTGTCTCTACTCTTTAAAATCTGTAACAGAACCAGTGCTTTTTTTCAGGGGGAACTTGGTGGAACTCAGTTCCACTACCTCTGGCTCAGACCCTTTGGTGCCTGCTCACCACAATCACTTGTAATCACAGAAGTCTGGTTTCTGTGTTTACAAGTGACAGCTCTGCACTCTGTATGTAATGCAATCCTGGTATTTAATGCCCCTTTAAGACCCTCCTACTGTTTTCGTGAAATTTGACTGCACACACCCACTATTTGATGTGATTTGGAGGGTGTGTGTAGGGGGAGGGGTTTTGTGGGGCCGTGGTTAAGTTCCAGCACCTATTGTTTGAGAAAAAAAGCCCTGAACAGAACTATAATGCAGACACTACAAGAAACCTGCAGATATCTGCAGATCTCTTTCTGAAAGGCCCAGGACCCCAAAAATCATGTAGTTCGGTTAAGAATTAAAAAGCTATGGCACACCTCCTTCCACTGCCTATTTATTGGTTTGAGAGCCCATTTAAGCACTTTGAGAAGCTACCTTTAAAGTAGTTGTAAACCCCTTACACACCACTACTACCTACAGGTAAGCCTACACTAAGGCTTACCTGTAGCTGGAAATATTTCCTAAACCTTGACTGGTTTAGGAGATATTTACCATATACGCTTGCGCCGACGTCATCGGCGCATGAGCACTAAAGAAAGGGCACAACCGTGCCTTTTTTAAAGGGCCCATGCCATGACTGCCAGCTCCCACGCCCATGCACGGGAGTGACGTCACGTGACTCTGGCCAGTCACAGAGCCGGAGTCCACGGCCCCCGAAGGAAGAGGGGTGAAGATGGATGCGGCCACCAGTGGGGACATCGGGGACATCATGGGCTTTGCAGGTAAGTGACACATAATGAGCTAGTATGCGATGCATACTAGCCCATTATGCTTTTACTTTGCAGGAAACAAAAGAGGAAGTTAAACCCATCAGGCCCTATATAAAATAAAGTTTATTATTGTTTATCACATTGCTGGATGGAGAGTAAAAGGCAGAGGGGGCATACTAAAGAGCCCCTTCATTCTATGCATTAAGGTAAAAAACTTTTGGGTGCAGCTCCCTCTTATACTTACCTGAGCCCCATCTCAATCCAGCGATGTGCATTAGAGCACTGGCTCTCCTAGGTCTCTCTCTCCTCATTGGCTCACACAGCAGCGGGAGCTATTAGCTCCTGTTGCTGTCGATAACAGCTAGGGAGTCAATAAAGAGAAAGCGGAGGGCAGAGCCAAGCCGCGCTCTGTGTGTAAATGGACAATGTTCATTCACAGGAGCATGGCTCAGAAGCGAATCAGCTCAAGTGCCCCCACATCAAGGGGCGTGCTATTGGGGCACTCAGTGGGGGGATGAGCCAGGGCTGCCGCGGGAGACCCAAAAAGAAGTGGATTGAGGCTGCTCTGTGCAAAACCATTGCACAAAGCAGGTAAGTATAACATGTTTGTAATTTAAATTAAAATACAATTTAAATTAAATACAACCTTTAGAACTTTTTTTATATTAAAACTATTACACTATGAGAAGTCTCTTTTCTCTTTCCTAAATATTGCACATCTATATGCTGGTAGAGGAAAAAGGCAATTTGTAAGTAGGATATTCATCTTAATGAAGTGTAAGACCACAGAGGGAAGCATTGATTCCAAAAAGAGGAAATTGATTTACTTATAACCCTTTTGCTGCTAGAGATGTTTTTGTGTTTTTTGCACATGTTTTAAAATAATTTGAGGATTGATGATTAGGGATGAGCCGAACACCCCCCGGTTCGGTTCGCACCAGAACCCGCGAACGGACCGAAAGTTCGCACGAACGTTAGAACCCCATTGACGTCTATGGGACTCGAACGTTCGAAATCAAAAGTGCTCATTTTAAAGGCTAATTTGCATGGTATTGTCCTAAAAAGGGTTTGGGGACCCGGGTCCTACCCCAGGGGACATGTATCAATGCAAAAAAAACTTTTAAAAACGGCCGTTTTTTCGGGAGCAGTGATTTTAATGATGCTTAAAGTAAAAAAAAAAAAAGTGAAATATTCCTTTAAATATCGTACCTGGGGGGTGTCTATAGTATGCCTGTAAAGTGACGCGTGTTTCCCATGTTTAGAACAGTCCCTGCACCAAATGTCATTTTTAAAGGAAAAAATCTCATTTAAAACTGCTTGCGGGTTTAATGTCATGTCGGGTCATGGCAATATGGATGAAAATCAGTGAGACAAACGGCATGGGTACCCCCCAGTCCATTACCAGGCCCTTTGGGTCTTGTATGGATATTAAGGGGAACCCCGCACCCAAATTAAAATAAGGAAAGGTGTGGGGCCACCAGGCCCTATATACTCTGAACAGCAGTATACAGGCGGTGCAAACAAGACAGGGACTGTAGGTTTGTTGTTAAGTAGAATCTGTTTGTAATTTTGAACATTTTTAACGTGTTTAGCTCCAGCCAAAAAATCTTTTCTAAGCTTTTTGGAAAACATAGGGAAGGGTTATCACCCCTGTGACATTTGTTTTGCTGTCTTTCCTCCTCTTCAGAAGATTTCACCTCACTTTTTTGTCCCAATGAAAAATGTTTTTTGAAAATTTGGGTTTTTTTGTGGAACAAGGATTGGAAAGCATCAGTGGAAAGGAGAACTTGTTTTCCCATATTAACTCTTACAGGAGAGAATTTCCCTTCCTAGGGGTAGATTTCATCTCACTTCCTGTTGTCTCCTTCCGTTTACAAGTAGGAGTCGTTTGTAAGTTAGATGTTTGAAAGTAGGGTCCTGCCCTATATACTCAGCAGAAATTTGGGCCTTAGGTGTTGCTGTGGCCACAACACTGTAAGCCCTCACAGGGCCCTGCTGTGAAATATTAGATCAAGAATTGTAATTACATGCCCCTGTTGAACAGGAGCTGAAAAATTAGGCCTTAGGCACTGGTGCTGGTGCCACAACACTGCAACCCCTCACAGACACTCTAGTTGGAACGCAGGAACGAGCCCTGCTGCAAATTATTGCTTCAAAAATTGTAATTACACGCCCCTGTTAGACAGGGGCAGAAAAATTGGGCCTTAGGCACTGGTGCTGGTGCCACAACACTGCAACCCCTCACAGACACTCTAGTTGGAACGCAGGAACGAGCCCTGCTGCAAAGTATTGCATCAAAAATTGTAATTACACGCCCCTGTTAGACAGGGGCAGAAAAATTGGGCCCTAGGCACTGGTGCTGGTGCCACAACACTGCAACCCCTCACAGACACTCTAGTTGGAATGCAGGAACGAGCCCTGCTGCAAAGTATTACATCAAAAATTGTAATTACACGCCCCTGTTAAACAGGGGCTGAAAAATTGTGCCTTAGGCACTGGTGGTGGCGCCCAGAACCAAAAATGTTCTTACAAGCTATCAGCGTGATGATTGAGGAGGAAGAGGATAATTACTCAGGGATAGTCACTCAGCATCAGCATAGGCAGTCTTTGAAGGGATCTGAGATTTCAAAAAAAATTATTCGGTTACATCAGCATCAGGTGCTTGGTAGCTGGTGGTGATCCAAGACTCATTCATTTTTATGAAGGTCAGCCGATCGACCGAGTCGGTGGACAGACGCACCCTGTGATCGGTTACCACGCCTCCAGCAGCACTGAATGTGCGTTCCGAAAGAACGCTGGATGCAGGACAGGCCAGTAGCTCAATTGCATACTGTGCAAGCTCTGGCCAGTGATCCATCCTCAAGACCCAGTAACCCAGAGGATTTTCGGTGGGAAAGGTGTCCAAGTCTGATCTTGCCCCTAGGTATTCCTGCACCATGTAAAACAGACGCTGGCGATGGTTGCTGGAACCGATCATACCTTGGGGCTGCGGACCAAAAAATTGTCTGAACGCATCGGTCAGACGGCCACCTTCTCCACCGCTCCTTCTTTGACTGACCGAAGCCTCAGCAACACGTTGTCCAGAAACAGGAGTTTGTAACCTCCCAGTCTCTGGGAACGCGTTGCACAGACCTTTCTGCAAGGCCTCCCGAAGATGTTTCATCCTCTGCTCCCTCTGCGATGGCAAGATAAGGTCCGCAACCTTACCCTTGTAACGTGGATCAAGGAGGGTTGCCAGCCAGTATTGGTCCTTCTCCTTGATACCACGAATACGAGGATCCTTACGCAGGCTTTGCAGGATCAGGGAGGCCATGCAGCGTAGGTTTGCTGAGGCATTCGGTCCGGAGTCCTCTGGGTCACTAAGAACGACATGGTCCGCAGCCACCTCCTCCCAGCCACGTACAAGTCCATGTGTTTCTTGGGACTGATCCCTTAAAGACTGCTGCTGATGCTGAGTGCCAGGCTCCACCTCCATACTGACACAATCTTCCTCCTCCTCCTCTTCCTCCTCGTCCTCTTCCTGTGTGATCGGCGGGCACGCAGGAACACTGTCTGGATAAAGGGGGCCTTGAGAGCTAAGGAAGTCCTCCTCTTCCTGCCTCTGTTCTGCCTCAAGTGCCCTGTCCATTATTCCACGCAGCGTGTGCTCCAACAGGTGGACAAGGGGGACAGTGTCACTGATGCATGCACTGTCACTGCTCACCATCCTCGTGGCCTCCTCGAATGGTGACAGGACAGTGCATGCATCCCTGATCATGGCCCACTGGCGTGGGGAAAAAAAACCAAGCTCCCCTGACCCTGTCCTGGTGCCATAGTCGCACAGGTACTCATTGATGGCCCTCTGCTGCGTGTGCAGCCGCTGCAGCATGGCCAACGTTGAGTTCCACCTGGTGGGCATGTCACAGATTAGGCGGTTCTTGGGCAGGTTAAACTCCTTTTGGAGGTCCGTCAGCCGAGCACTGGCATTATATGACCGGCGGAAATGCACACAGACTTTCCTGGCCTGCCTCAGGACATCCTGTAAGCCCGGGTACCTGCCCAAGAACCGCTGCACCACCAAGTTAAGGACGTGAGCCAAACAGGGCACATGGGTCATTTGTCCCTGTCGGAGGGCAGAGAGGAGGTTGGTGCCATTGTCGCAAACCACCATTCCTGCCTTAAGTTGGCGTGGCGTCAACCACCTCTGAACCTGCCCCTGCAGAGCTGACAGAACCTCTGCCCCAGTGTGGCTCCTGTCCCCCAAGCACACCAGCTCAAGCACCGCATGGCATCTTTTGGCCTGCGTACTTGCGTAGCCCCTTGAACGCCTACGGAGCACCGCTGGTTCCGAGGAAGAGGCCATGGAGGAAGAAGAAGAGGAGGGGGTGGAGGAGAGAGGTGTGTCACAATCAGCATTTTGGAGGCGTGGTGGCGGAACAACCTCCAACACTACTGCACCTTGTCCTGCATCCTTCCCAGCTGCCAGCAGAGTCACCCAATGCGCCGTGAAACTTAGGTAACGTCCCTGTCCATGCCTGCTGGACCATGAGTCAGCGGTAATATGCACCTTACCGCTGACCGCCCTGTCCAGCGAGGCATGGACATTGCCTTCCACATGCCGGTAGAGAGCCGGAATCGCCTTCCGTGAGAAAAAGTGGCGTTTGGGTACCTGCCACTGAGGAACCGCACATTCCACAAACTCACGGAAGGGGGCAGAGTCTACCAACTGAAAAGGCAGCAGTTGAAGTGCTAGCAATTTTGCCAAGCTAGCATTCAACCGCTGGGCATGTGGATGGCTGGGAGCAAACTTCTTTCGGCGGTGCAGCAGCTGGGGCAGGGAAATTTGCCTGGTACAATCTGACGTCGGTGTACCAAAAGCAGATTGCCCACAAGTACTTGGCTGTGACACACCTAATTCTACACCTTCATTCCTCTCACTGCAGGTCTCAGAGAGGACTGAAGGTCTAGTGGGGTTGGAAATCTCAGCTGATGAGGAGCAAGGAGAGATCCTCTTTGTTCTTTGGTGTGGGTCTTTTAGATACGCTTGCCAACGAACTGCATGGCAGGTCAACATATGTCTGGTCAAGCATGTGGTACCCAAGTGGGAGATATTTTGGCCACGCGAGATACGCTTGAGACATATGTTGCAAATAGCAGCGGTGCGATCTGATGCACTCGTCTCAAAAAAGGCCCACACCAAAGAACTTTTTGAATAACGCGCAGAGACTGCAGCGCCCTGCACATGTGGAGCTTTGGGGTGTGATGCAGTCAATGTGCTGCCCTTAGGCTGGCCCCTGGAGGGCATCCTGCCTCGTTGGTGATGTGCTGCCGCCTCCTCCTCCTCCTCCTCCTCCTCCTCCTCTCTCCTATCAGGCACCCACGTTGAGTCAGTGACCTCATCATCCCCTCCCTCCTCATCACTGGAGCAAACCTGGCAGTATGCTGCAGCAGGGGGAGCATGACTGCCAGATTGCTGTCCTTCTTGGGCACCCCCTCTGTCCGCGCTCATGTTACTGCCTTCATCGAGCTCAGTATCGTCATCAGAGCCTTCTAAACGCTGGGCATCCTCCTGGAGCATGTACCCAACACTGTGGTCAAACAGTTCGAGGGAATCCTCATGAGGACATGGTGGAGCTAGGGAAGGAGTCACTGATGACATTGAGCTGAGGGAAGAGGCCGCTGCTTTGCCAGACAAAGCACCCTGGGCATGGGTGAGAGAGGATGAGGAGGATGAGGACGGCTTGGTCATCCACTCGACCAAGTCTTCCGCATGTTGCGGCTCAACATGGCCAGCTGCCGAAAAAAAGGCCAAGCGTGTCCCATGGCCACGTGCTGAT
The DNA here is from genome assembly GCF_042186555.1 of Aquarana catesbeiana. NCBI lineage: Eukaryota > Metazoa > Chordata > Amphibia > Anura > Ranidae > Aquarana > Aquarana catesbeiana. Next base: position 548,112,566 of record NC_133328.1, on the reverse strand, counting down.
GAGGATGCACCGTCTCCACGACCAGCACTAGACACAGAGCCTGCTTGCCCTCTCTTATTGGCTTATGACTGTCTGCCTCTCCTTCTTGGCCTTCCAGACATACTAATGGCCTGTAGCTGCACTAAGCTGGGATAGAACACCTGTAATTTTCTTCAAGTAGCTTTATATACTGTAACCAGACAAGCCTGCCTGTCAGTAGGAAGATAACAGGAACGGATCTAGCTGAACACTGTGAGCAGGACGCACTGTACTAAATGTAAATAGTCTAGCTGCCTGACCGTGGTACTAATAGGATCAAATAGAACACCTGTAATTTTCTTCAGGTAGCTTTATATACTGTAACCAGACAAGCCTGCCTGTCAGTAGGAAGATAACAGGAACGGATCTAGCTGTACACTGTGAGCAGGACGCACTGTACTAAATGTAAATAGTCTAGCTGCCTGACCGTGGTACTAATAGGATCAAATAGAACACCTGTAATTTTCTTCAGGTAGCTTTATATACTGTAACCAGACAAGCCTGCCTGTCAGTAGGAAGATAACAGGAACGGATCTAGCTGTACACTGTGAGCAGGACGCACTGTACTAAATGTAAATAGTCTAGCTGCCTGACCGTGGTACTAATAGGATCAAATAGAACACCTGTAATTTTCTTCAGGTAGCTTTATATACTGTAACCAGACAAGCCTGCCTGTCAGTAGGAAGATAACAGGAACGGATCTAGCTGTACACTGTGAGCAGGACGCACTGTACTAAATGTAAATAGTCTAGCTGCCTGACCGTGGTACTAATAGGATCAAATAGAACACCTGTAATTTTCTTCAGGTAGCTTTATATACTGTAACCAGACAAGCCTGCCTGTCAGTAGGAAGATAACAGGAACGGATCTAGCTGAACACTGTGAGCAGGACGCACTGTACTAAATGTAAATAGTCTAGCTGCCTGACCGTGGTACTAATAGGATCAAATAGAACACCTGTAATTTTCTTCAGGTAGCTTTATATACTGTAACCAGACAAGCCTGCCGGTCAGTAGGAATTTAACAGGAACGGATCTAGCTGAACACTGTGAGCAGGACGCACTGCACTAAATGTAAATAGCAGGAACGGATCTAGCTGAACACTGTGAGCAGGACGCACTGCACTAAATGTAAATAGTCTAGAAGATAACAGGAACGGATCTAGCTGAACACTGTGAGCAGGACGCACTGCACTAAATGTAAATAGTCTAGAAGATAACAGGAACGGATCTAGCTGAACACTGTGAGCAGGACGCACTGCACTAAATGTAAATAGCAGGAACGGCTCTAGCTGAACACTGTGCGCAGGACGCACTGCACTAAATGTAAATAGCAGGAACGGATCTAGCTGAACACTGTGAGCAGGACGCACTGCACTAAATGTAAATAGCAGGAACGGATCTAGCTGAACACTGTGAGCAGGACGCACTGCACTAAATGTAAATAGCAGGAACGGATCTAGCTGAACACTGTGAGCAGGACGCACTGCACTAAATGTAAATAGCAGGAACGGATCTAGCTGAACACTGTGAGCAGGACGCACTGCACTAAATGTAAATTGCAGGAACGGATCTAGCTGAACACTGTGAGCAGGACGCACTGCACTAAATGTAAATAGTCTAGAAGATAACAGGAACGGATCTAGCTGAACACTGTGAGCAGGACGCACTGCACTAAATGTAAATAGCAGGAACGGATCTAGCTGAACACTGTGAGCAGGACGCACTGCACTAAATGTAAATAGCAGGAACGGATCTAGCTGAACACTGTGAGCAGGACGCACTGCACTAAATGTAAATAGCAGGAACGGATCTAGCTGAACACTGTGAGCAGGACGCACTGCACTAAATGTAAATTGCAGGAACGGATCTAGCTGAACACTGTGAGCAGGACGCACTGCACTAAATGTAAATAGTCTAGAAGATAACAGGAACGGATCTAGCTGAACACTGTGAGCAGGACGCACTGCACTAAATGTAAATAGCAGGAACGGATCTAGCTGAACACTGTGAGCAGGACGCACTGCATTAAATGTAAATAGTCTAGATAGAAGATAACAGGAACGGATCTAGCTAAACTGAATACAGTGTATATATATATATGCAACACCTGGGATGCATATATATACACAATACACTGTAAGTGCAGCTAACTGACTGACTGTTCTGCCTAATCTATCTAACTCAAATCAAATGACACTGTCTCTCTCTCTCTCTATCTCTCAGCACACCGGAACACACACTACACAGGGCCGCCGTGCAGGCGGCCTTATATAGTGTGGGGTGTGTACTAAATCCCCTGAGCCATAATTGGCCAAAGCCACCCTGGCTTTGGCCAATTACAGCTCTCTCTACTGACAGCGCTGTGATTGGCCAAGCATGCGGGTCATAGTGCATGCTTGGCCAATCATCAGCCAGCAATGCACTGCGATGCCGCAGTGAATTATGGGCCGTGACGCGCCACACGAATTTAGCGCGAACGGCCCATAACGTTCGCAATTCGACGAACGATCGAACAGCCGATGTTCGAGTCGAACATGGGTTCGACTCGAACACGAAGCTCATCCCTATTGATGATTAATTAAACCCCCCAACTAATATATATTTTCTGAAAGCAGACACCCTAGAGCAGTGATGGCGAACCTTTTTGAGTCTGAGTGCCCAAAACCAACAGCGACACAAAACCAACTTATTTCTTTCAAAGTGCCAACACAAAATGAAACCTAACAGCGGCTCTGTACAGAGGATGGGACTGATCATCTCTCTGAATAAGCCCTAAGGGCCCAAAAACATATGATTCTGCCAGAATACAGGGTTAAGGAATGCGTTTTGCTCAGAATACAGGGATCAGGAATGCGTTTTGCTCAGAATACAGGGATCAGGAATGCGTTTTGCTCAGAATACAGGGTTCAGGAATGCATTTTGCTCAGAATGCAGGGTGCCGGAATGCGTTGTGCTCACAATGCAGGGTGCAGGAATGTGTTGTGCTCAGAATGCATGGTTCAGGAATGCGTTTTGTTCAGAATACAGGGATCAGGAATGCGTTTTGTTCAGAATACAGGGATCAGGAATGCGTTTTGTTCAGAATACAGGGATCAGGAATGCGTTTTGTTCAGAATACAGGAATCAGGAATGCGTTTTGTTCAGAATATAGGGATCAGGAATGTGTTTTGTTCAGAATACAGGGATCAGGAATGCGTTTTGTTCAGAATACAGGGATCAGGAATGCGTTTTGTTCAGAATACAGGGATCAGGAATGCGTTTTGTTCAGAATACAGGAATCAGGAATGCGTTTTGTTCAGAATATAGGGATCAGGAATGTGTTTTGTTCAGAATACAGGGATCAGGAATGCGTTTTGTTCAGAATACAGGGATCAGGGATGCTTTTTGCTCAGAATGCACTCTGCAACATACACTGTCCTACCTGACACATACTTCCTGCACTGCTCACATCCCCCCATCCCCCCACACAGAGTGATATGTAGATCAGAGGTCCATCCTCCTCCTTACCTCTCCATGGCCTCATCGTCCATCACATCAGGGCTCTCCCTAGCACTGGACAGTATTGCAGGAGTCCCCACCATCCAGCCACTCCTTGGTGTCCCAGACGCAGAGAAGTCAGCTAGCAGCCACTGCACCTCTCCCATGGCCATTCTGTGCTCCGAGCACCGCCCCCCCTCCGCTGTCAGGTCGCAGTACATTTAGTAGAGGAATGGGCTGTACCAAAGTACTCCTAGGGCAGGGGGAGCTGGAATAGGGTGCCGCAGAGAGGAATGCCCGAATGCCTCACCGGAGGTGTAAGGGTCAGGGGGAGGCAATAAGCTGCAGCACAGACCCTCGGTACGGCGGAGGAATACATTTACACCCCCCTAAAAGTCGCACAAGTGACTGACTGGCTGGGGAATTCCCCCCTTATCCTGGCAGGGTGCTGCGTGCCAACAGAGATGGCTCGACGTGCCGCCATCACTGCTCTAGAGAATAAAACAGTGGTAGTTCCAATTTTTTTATGTTACATGATTTTAGCCCAATGATTTGTGAAACCCAAAATTTTAGTAACATAATTTAGAATTTTAGAGCACACAAACACAATATATCAGCCATTTTTAATATAGTATAAAATATGAGGTTGTGCTGAGTAAATAGTTACCCAATATTTAAGGCCCTAAAATTGTGTGCGCCTGTGAAACAGCGAAAAACTTTGATACTCTATATTTTCCTTAGGCAATACATGTATTTACATTTGTATGTGATGTGTGTGTCTGTGGGGATGGGGATCAAAACGTTTTTTGATGGAGGGGGTTAAGTGTTAGGGAGGAATTTTTTTTTTTTTTTTCACAAAATTTTATTTTCTATCGCATAGTGAACAAAAAGTGTGGATTTTTTGGTGGCAGGTTCTCATTAAAGTGGCATCAGGTGTCTAAAAATACCCTGATGTCTCATCTTCCCTCTGAAGAAGTGAATGGAGGGCTGATTGTGCTCCATTAGCTTTTTCCCTGGCCATACCGGCTGGGGAAAATGACACCGGGACACATAAGTGACATTTTACATGTTTCTTCTGGGTTATCAGCAGGAAGTGGAGATCAGTAAGCATTGATCTCTGTCCCCTCTACCCAACAGCATCTGCCATGCTGGCCCATGGTCTGCTGATGAGTACATGAAGCCTGGGAAACATGGCTGGGGCACAGGTGAGGTAGGGCGCACAGGCACTTACAGGATGAGTGGAAGGATTACTTCCATTTGACAACTGACAGTCGGCTTGCCAGATTTATACACAAAGATTTGTGTAAAACCCCACCAATGTAAGGTATACTGTGGTGGTGGTAAAAGGGTTAAATATGTGATCATTTTGATGCAGTGAGTTCCAGTCCAGTAAATGATGGGATTGCACCTTGAGAACTGATGAACTTCAATAGATTATTTATTTAAGTTGACACATAGAGAAACAAACCATTCTTGTTTTATTTTGCTTGACTTTATTGTTTACATTTTCATTTAGTATCTCTGTGTTAATATGCACTGTATACAGTATATATATATATATATATATATATATATATATATATATATATATATATATATTATGTTGTATTCTACAAACAAATATTGTAGTTAATACAACTTCATATTTGTAACTGACCTTTGTACAGTGCCTTAAAAAAGTCTTCATGCCCCTTCAAATTTTCCACATTTTGTCATTTTACAACCAAAAACGTAATTATATTTTATTGGGATTTTATGTGATAGTCCAACACAAAGTGGCACATAATTGTGAAGTGGAAGGAAAATGATAAATAGTTTCAATTTTGTTTTACAAATAAATATGTGAAAAGTGTGGCGTGCATTTGTATTCAGCCCCTTCACTCTGATACCGCTAACTAAAATCTAGTGGAACCAATTGCCTTCAGAAGTCACCTAACTAGTAAATAGAGTACACCTGTGTGTGATTTAATCTCAGTATAAATACAGCTGTTCTGTGAAGCCCTCAGAGGTTTGTTAGAGTACCTTAGTGAACAAACAGCATCATGAAGGCCAAGAAACACACCAGACAGGTCAGGGATAAAGTTGTGGAGAAGTTTAAGGCAGGGTTAGGTTATAAAAAAATATTCCAAGCTTTGAACATCTCATGGAGCACTGTGCAATCCATCATCTGAAAATGGAGAGTATGGCATAACTGCAAACCTACCAAGACATGGCCGTCCACCTAAACTGACAAGCCAGGCTAAGGGAGCATTAATCGAAGAAGAAGCCATTGTAACTCTGGAGGAGCTGCAGAGATCCACAGCTCAGGTGGGAGAATCTGTCCACAGGACAACTATTAGCCGTGCACTCCACAAATCTGGCCTTTATGGAAGAGTGGCAAGAAGAAAGCCATTGTTGAAAGAAAGCCATAAAAAAGTCCCGTTTGCAGTTTGTGGGAAGCCATGTGGGGGACACAGCAAACATGTGGAAGAAGGAGTTCAGGTCAGATGAAACCAAAATTGAACTTTTTGGCCTAAAAGCAAAACGATATGTGTGGCAAAAAAATTACACTGCACATCACCCTGAAAGCACCATCCCCACCTTTTCTTCCTCAGGGACAGAGAAGCTGGTCAGAGTTGATGGGAAGATGGCTGGAGCCAAATACAGGGCAATCTTAGAAGAAAACCTGTTAGAATCTGCAAAAGACTTGAGCTACAATGGAATGGTTTAGATCAAAGCATATTCATGTGTTAGAATGGCCCAGTCAAAGTCCAGACCTAAATCCAATTGAGAATCTGTGGCAAGACTTGAAATTAGCTGTTCACAGACGCTCTCCATCCAATCTGACAGAGCTTGAGCTATTTTGCAAAGAAGAATGGGCAAAAATGTCACTCTCTAGATGTGCAAAGCTGGTAGAGACATCCCCAAAAAGACTTGCAGCTGTAATTGCAGTAAAGGGGGTTCTACAAAGTATTGACTCAGGGAGGCTGACTACAAATGCACGCCACACTTTTCACATATATATTTGTAAAACATTTTGAAAACCATTTATCATTTTCCTTTCACTTCACAATCATGTGCCACTTTGTGTTGGTCTATCACCTAACCATCCAATCCCAATAAAATATGTTTATGTTTTTGGTTGTGACATGACAAAATGTGGAAAACTTCAAGGGGTGGGAATATTTTTTCAAGGCACTGTATTTGTATTTTGCCAGGAGTGTTTCCATGTTATTTCTAGATAATGTTACAATTACACATTTTCTTGTGAAATAATTAACTTCAGTGACATTTCAAACCACTAGAAAGGCTATAAAGAGCTAATAAGTATTATCATTTTCATGTTATGAATTAATGAATTAACCTTGCCAAGTGGTTTAGTCTTTGGAAAATGTGTTTGTGGTCTGAAAATACAGATATTATGCTTGTATATTAGCCCCATGGCTCTTTGTGCAACAAATACTTAGGTGCCCAGGATGGTTATAATTATGTACAAAGACCCAGCTGACCCCTCTAACATCAACCCCAGGAAAAGTTTAGACTCAGTTGTGCCAATATGTAGACTGGTGTCTGTATATTCACAGCAGCTAATAACTTTGCTATTCTTTACTAGTGAGGAGCCAAACTGCCCTGGATTCAGTTCAAACAGAGTTTGGCGAACTTCAAAAAAGTTTGTATGCCGAACCTGAACTTCACTGAGATGGGAGCTGAATCAGGTAAATTAAAAATGACAATTTTCTGCACTAATAGGCAATGGGTTGTCAAAATATAGCATGGGGGGTTGGCACTGCCCTGGAGAACATGTGCCAACAGTGATTTTGTTTTAGCAATGACATTTATGTAGCGCTGACAAATTTTTGCCTGTTTGTTTAATGTAATGTTAAAAGTATGGACAATGCACTCTTTGGTATTTGGCACCATCTAGTGGCCAAAATGTGAAATGGACTTTATGTTACATGCTGTTTCAAGAACATGGAGATGTTACAGGAAGTGACTGTTTGTTTACGTTTTACAAAGAAATGACCTACCCACAATGCCAAGTGACCTCCCATAGACACTCAGCAGTGAACTGTATGCTGGGTAGGTTATAAAAGGCCCCGCGCGGCCATTTTCTTTCTCTTGTTCCTGGGATGCATGGCCTGCCAGCAGGGCTCTGTAGGTGTGTGTGTCCCACAGAGTTGCGGCCTACCCTGTGCGGAGCGGAACAACACCTTTGATCCTGCCTTACACCACAGCGTGCTAGAGCAGCAGTGTGATCTTTCCAGAGACCTTCGAAGGAGGTAACCGAGGACTCCCGGTTGTCTGTGAAATGGAACAGCGTGACGGCGTGGCCGCAGCAAATTAACTAAGATACTGTGGAGCGGAGGCATCCATCTGTCTGGACCTAGATTGGTAAGAGGGCTGATGCCCAAAAGTTTGTACCGCACCTTTTTACACTTAGACTATAGACACAGTGTTGCTGGGACCTGTAGTCCCACAACAAAGATCTTATTCAAAAGGACTGAGTTTGAACAGGCCTCAAGCCTATCCTTCACTGCACTACTGACACTGTGTTACTAAAAACCAAATTGCACCGGAGGCAGTTGCAGGTGTACTGCACTACAAGAATAGTTCTGACATCCACTTTCATTTAATCCTGGTTTGTTCAACTGTTGGATTACAATTGGTACCACACAAATAGCTAGCAGAAGACAGAAGACCAAAAGGACTGCATCTCTCATTGCAAGGCCTTGCATCCTATTAATGATAAGAGGGACTGCATTATAAAAGTAGGGGGAGCTCCCTAGGAATTGTGTTGTGCTTTATTGAATAACATTGTCTTCTTGTGGTTACCAGAGTGTGCTGGAAGTGGGAAGGTGCCCAGAGTTAAGGTGTTTGTGCTCTGAGCATTAGTCCCACTTGGAGACGCACTTTCAGTGGTCATCTAGGACAACTTTATATGTACAAACTGTTGTGAATACCTATTGGACTGTTGCATTACGTTTGTGTGACAGTGCAAATAAATGTAATTACCATTTTATATCAGTTCCAGTAAAAATACGTTCCTGGTTAAGTACAATTGGTGTGGAGTGTTCTTCTTTGTTCCAGCAGGTGGAACACAGGATACCCAGGTAATAACAAAGGTATACTATTATTGTATTGCACATTGTGGGGTTATCCTTCTTTATTAGCTTCAAACTAATGCCCTGTACACACGGTCGGATTTTCCGAGGAAAAAGTGCGATCGGATTGTGTTGTCAGAAATTCCGATCGTGTGTGGGCTCCAACAGACTTTTTCCGCCGGAATTTCCGACACACAAAGTTTGAGAGCAGGATATAAAATTTTCCGACAACAAAATCCGATCGATTAAATTTCACTCGTGTGTACACAAATACAACACACAAAGTCCTACACATGCTCAGAATAAATTAAGAGACGAAAGCTATTGGCTACTGCCCCATTTATAGTCCCGACGTACGTGTTTTACGTCACCGCGTTCAGAATGATCGGATTTTCCGACAACTTTGTGTATGCAAGATTAGTTTGAGCCAACATCCGTCGGAAAAAATCCATGGATTTTGTTGTCGGAATGTCCGATCGTGTGTACAGGGCATAACACTGCACCACAGCTGTGTCAAGGGGACTGAGCCAAGTTATTGGGGGTGGAAGAGCAGAGTACAGGCCCAATCAAAATACCAGCAGCTCCTTCGGGGGTTAGTGCTACATTTACAAAGGAAAAAAAAATTAAAATTGCTGGCAAATGACATCTCCTTGCTTGCTTTTTTCTTAAAAGCAAAAATGGTACACCGACCCCAAAAGTCCCACAAAATACATAGCAGCCCTCTAAGGGTCTTTCATGTATTGTGGGGGACCTTTGGAGGGGTCTGTGTGCTGATTTTTTTACCCCCTTCCCGCTCAGGCCATTAAAGTGTTTGTAAAGGCAGAAAGTTTTGTACCTTAATGCATTTTATGCATTGAGATAAAAAGCCTTCTGTGTGCAGCAGCCCCCCTCAGCCCCCTTAATACTTACCTGAGCCCCATCTTATTCCAATGATATCCAATGATGTCCCTCATCCTTCTGGGACTCTCTCTCCTGATTGGCTGAGACATAAGCAGCAGCGCCATTAGCTCCCGCTGCTGTCAATCAAAGTCAATTAGCCAATCAGGAGAGAGAGGGGCAGGGCCGAACCACACACTGAGTTGCAGCTCGGCCCGGTTGCTCCCATAGCAAGCTGCTTGCTGTGTGGATACTTGACAAGAGGAAGGGGCCAGAAGCACCGAAGAAGGACTCGAGAAGAGGAGGATCTGGGCTGCTCTGTGCAAATCCACTGCTCAGAGCAGGTAAGTATAACATGTTTGTTTTTTTTAATTTTTCAGGCATGCAACACTGTACCCAAATTAAATTTTTATCATTTTTTGAGACAGGTAGTGCTCTCTTTTGGTGGTATTTAATCACCATTGGATTTTTATTATTTGTTATATAAACGAAAAAAGACCCAAAATTTTGAAAAAAATCGTTTTTTTTTTTTTAATTTTTGGTATAACATTTTTTAAATAAATTATATTTCTTCATAAATTTAGGTCAACATGTATTCTGCTACATTTCTATGGTAATAGTGTGAAAATTATAGTCTACAATCTATGGTATGTATGTAGCTACACCCCCGTAGGGGCTCCTGAGTGATGTGGCCCACCTATCACCCTGACCAGCCCGGCATTCACTTCCAGACACTCCAAGACAATAAACAAGTCCGTCAGCTTTGTTTTTGTATTTTATTGAGGGTTTAGAACTTGGATGGGGTTAAGGAATTCATGGGATGCCCAGAAGATTATTCTTGCATGGTGTGGGACAATTCCGATATTCTCCTTCTGCACAACACTTACTGCAGACTATCTCTCCTTCTCCCTCCAGCACAACACTTCAGGTGCAGCTAGCACATGGTTAGGCCTAACTCTGGTTTCAGCCAGGCCTTAGCAAAGTTCTTTATTACAGGCAGGGACCATGGGGCCCTTTAGTGTAGCAACAAAAATAGGAAAGTCTTTAGTGCTAGCTGAACTTGGTGGACTACTGATCCCAGTCAGCCCTTTGCAAGCCCTGACAGCTATCCTGGCTGCAGCAGCCCAACTTCACTGCCAGTAACATCACAGTCTCTCTCGCTGGCTCTGCATCCATCTCTGACTGCACACTCCCAGTCCTCTACGGCATGCCTCAGCTCTCCTGACTGTGCCTGCCACTCACTGACACCTGATGGATCCCTCCTGGAGACTTACCTGGCAGTGTTTCCCACTGTCCTCTGTTCAGGACACCCCTTGAGTTGTGTGGGGTTCCTGTTCAGCTCCGAGCCCCTGGCCCAAGGTCAACCCCCCAGACTGGAGGGCTTCCTCAAAGGTCCCCACAGCCTAATACTCCATCTCCAGTTCTTCCCAACTCCTCCCAGCTGGGCTGACTCTAGGCATTTAAGGAGGCCTGCCCCCTGCCAATCCAAGTTGGGGATTGGTCAAGGCTCCTCAAATCACCCTAGACAGCTCCACCTTTCTTCCACTCCTTCCTTCTAGAAGCCCCTAGAAGCAGAAGGCAGGTAACCGAAAGATGAAGCTAGCCGTGAGTCACCAGCCTATACTAAACCACTCTCAGCCCACAGATCAAAACAAACAGGCCTAGCTTTCAGCTAGGCCTGCCTAAATGTACCTGACAAAAAATCTCAACTCTAGCACACTACCTAAGTGCTATATATATATATATAAAAATTGATCCATCCTGATGTAGACATTTTTTTGGAAAATGAAATAATTTGCACTCTCCTTCCCTCCCTCATAGATTGTATACTGTAATGAGCAGAGTTCTCTGATTCCTCCTGTATTGAATTGTATTGTAACTGTACTGTACTGTCTGTCCTCATGTTGTAAAGCACTGCGCAAACTGTTGGTGTTATAGAAATCCTGTAGTATAATAATAATATTAATGATAATTCTAATAATAATAATATTTTTTTCACAAAGTTGTCATTTCAACAAGTTATATCTTACACACAGCATAGGCATTGTTTTAATTACACCCCAAAACACATTCTGCAGTATGCAGATACCACATGTGTAAGACTTTTTCACAGCCTATATGCATAGAAGGGCCCAAAATCCAAAGAGTGCCTTTGAAGTTTCAAGGAGCATAAATTACACATAAATTACGCATCTAATGTCCTGACTATGTATCACATTTTTGAAGGCCTTGCATTACCAGGACAGTGGAAACACACCTGCAAATTGACTTAATTTGAAAGCAAACACTCCAGGATATTTTCTAAGAGGCATTATAAGTGTTTAAAAATGACTTTTTTTTGGAAAATGCAGGAAAAAATATGAATGATATTTCTAACATCTAGACATCCACAGAGCATCTTCAGGCTTTCTAGGGGCATAAATTACACATCTAATTTCCAGACTACCTATCACATTTTTGGAGTCCCCGGAGCACCACATCAGTGAAAACACCCATAAAATTGCCACATTTTGGAAAGCAAACACCACAGGGTATTTTCTAAGAGGTATTGTGAGTCTTTTGAAGACTTCATTTTTTGCCACAAATTTTTGGAAAATGTGAAATGAAAATAAAAAGTAATTTCCAGACTACCTATCACATTTTTGGGGGCCCTGGAGCACTATGTCAGTGGAAACACCCATAACATTGCCACAGTTTGGAAAGGAAACACCACAAGGTATTTTCTAAGAGGCATTGTGAGTTTTTTGTGAGTTTTTTGTAGACTTCATTTTTTGCCAACTTCATTTTTTGCCACAAAGTTTTTGGAAAATGTGAAATGAAAATTAAATGTTGTCCATTTACCACTTTAAGACCAGCCGCCACAGTTGTACTGTGGCAGGTTGGCTCTCCTGGGCGAATCGAGGTCATTGTACGTCGGCCACTTTAAGAGCTCTAGGGGGAGCTGGTTAACCACGATCGCTCCTAAAAAAGACAGAATGGGGATCTGTCAATGTAAACAGACAGATCCCTTTCTGTCAGGGGAGGAAAGATAGATCTGCTGTTTCTAGTGATTAGGAACAGCGATCTCTCTCCTCCAGTCACTACACTTCCCCCACAGTTATAAACACCTCCCTAGGGAACACTTAATCCCTTGATCGCCCCATAGTGTTAACCCCTTCCCTGCCAGTGACATTTATACAGTAATCAGTGGCTATTTTTAGCACTGATCACTATATAAATGTCAAATTGTGCAGAGGGCCTAGGGTAAAAGTGGTAGTACTTTCATGGTGGTACTGTATAGTTGATAATGCGCAGCCCACTGCCTCAGCCAACTGGGGGAAGTCCAAAGTACTAGACAAGAAAAAGAAATGGAAGGCGCGTGGCCCGATGCATATATCCTTTAAAAAAAGTTTAATGAAAACAAAGTAATATATATAAAAATACTATGTATTCGTGTTGCTGGAAAAATACTATATATTCGTGTTGCTGGAATAAAATCACATCACTTGATTGAACGATAATGCAAGGGTGCCCATAACATGGGATAAAAAGATGGATGATCGATTAACACATTTTGAGGATTTTTCCTCTTCCTCAGATCCTTATGGAACCAGGTCTGGTCTGCATATTAGAATGTAGAGGACTGGATAAACGGTAAAGCCTTAGGGGAAGATTCTCCTTCACTGTTCGAATAATCCTTCTTCATCACAGCACTCCAATGAATGATATTGGTAATGCAGCCTCTCTCCCACATCCTGTCCTGTGGCTGGACATCCAAGTCGAGGCGAGCTGATGGTTCCCCTTGATGGAGGTGTGCGAGATACTCAGCGATGTTGCAAAGGTGTGTGTAGCCGCATATCTCTGTTCTCTGTGCACTCATATTGCGAGCGTTAGCGCCGCCGAGTGCCCCTATTCAACAATCAATGGTTGAATAGCAACTGTTGTGTACTGAATCACCGCAAGTGATTCAGTACACAGCAGTCACTATTCAACCATTGATTGTTCCTTCCCAGCGGTGATGTCAGATGCCGCTGGGATTAGGAGGGTATGTAAGAGCTCAGAAGCCATGAGAGATTGCTGTGGACACTCACCCTGTTACCTGCAATGTTCCAAATCAAGTTTAAAAGTAAGTCATTTCTGTGCTTGATTTTGGTAGTCAGACTTCAGCTCTCTGTGGAGGACAAGCCTCAATTTTAATACTTACCTGTTATTTTTCTTCAGGGGCTAATCCCTTGTGATAGACCAATTGTCTTTGATCTTCCCTGGTTTAAAGGTATCACACTGATACCAAGTTAAGGAACATTGGTAAACTAAGAGAAGGAAGTGCTCAGGTAAGAACTGTTTGCTAAATTTATTGTAATATTCATGGGGATAAATTTTAAATCTACATGGAAAGTTCCATGTTTAAATTATATTTTATAGATGGCACAGACCCCTTGAAATTTACTGTCAGCATATGAAGTTTGCGTCTTGGAAAGGATATAAGTATAAGTATCAGTTGATTAATTTGTTAACGTCGTATTATAATAGGGTAGGTTTCAGTTGAATTGGTCTTAGTTGCAAGCGATTGTTTTGATTGACACCAATACTGATCGATTTCAACCATATGATTTTGCAGGGTTGCAGGAGTGGTTGCAGGTTTATTGTTCCCCCCTATTTTGTGGCACACAGACACCTCATTGGACCTCTTGGCGGGCCCTGAGGATTCTTCGGGTCATTTTGAAGGGGTGAGAGTGCATCCATCAGACGATCTACATGTTATGCTAATTATTTAAATATATGATTTGTTGAACCCGATAGAGACCTCTTAGAGGCCTTTATATGTATTAATGTTCTGTATTTACTGAAATGTAAAATTAATTTTATTGTCTTTTGTTTTAGTGGTACTGTATTAAGGTCCTACAACAGCTCCAGAAGATGGTGAAACATGTAGAGGCAACCATTCTTTTGTATTGTGACCATAGGGCTCTATTTGCCCCCTTTTTTATAACTATTTTCTTCCCTCTTTTTTTTTTTTTTTTAATTATATTTATGTAATTACACTTATATATTTTTGTAATATCAATTTTCATTTTTTTTTTGCACTTTAAAACTGCAATTCTGTTCTTTTGGTACTTTTTTGAACTAGTTAATAAGCTATTTCTCACACACAGCTGGGGCATATGTAGAATTACACCCCAAAACACGTTCTGCTACTCCTGAAAACATGATACCACATGTGCGAGACTTTTTTAAAGATTGATTATATACATTGTATCTTGTGTATCACACAAATCAACCAATTGTATCAAAACCAATGTACTTGATAGGTTGCCTCTATACAAGTGGTCAGGGAATATACTGTAGTCTGTGGATTCTTGCTGCTGAAATGATGGGGTTATAGGATCAACAATAGCCACTCAGCCCTTTTAAGCTAATGGTAGGCTGACAGCAGTCTCTGATGTTCACATGTAGCTACACGTAGAACGGTTAGCTGTTAATAGGGATGTCCGAGCCTGGACACAGTCAGCAAGACAAATTCTTGCCACAGAAATCCGGAGGCTGCATCAACCCTGGCCATGTGAAAGGGGACTAACTGGTGTGGTGGTGATAAGGGACACTGTGACTGATGCAACAGTGATTAGGGTCACTGAGTGAGTGGCAGTGATTAGAGACACTGACTTGTTACAGTATGTAAAAATAAAATTTTTTACAGTTTTCATTTATGTGCTTTTACCAAAGTAGTGCAGTGTTTCCATAGCGACACTGTACTACTCTAGGAAGGTGATTGGGATTTTTTTTTTTTTTTCACTGTGATTGCTTGTTATAACGATGATCACTGTAAGGGCCCTTTCACACTGGGGCAGTTTGCAGGCGCTATTGCGCTAATAATAGCGCCTGCAAACCGACCCGAAACAGCCGCTGCTGTCTCTCCAGTGTGAAAGCCCAGAGGGCTTTCACACTGGAGCGGTGCGCTAGCAGGACGGGAAAAAAATCCTGCTAGCAGCATCTTCGGAGTGGTGAAGTGGTGTCAGAGGCGCTTTGCAGTGGTTTTTTACCCGGCCGCTAGCGGGGGGTAAAACTGCCCCGCTAGTGGCCGAATACCGACGGTAAAGCGCAGCTTACAATAGACAATCGGCGTTTTACTGCCGACGCCGCCCCCGCCCCAGTGTGAAAGGGCCCTAATAGCAATCATTTTAACTGTCATGAATGGCTTTTGTTTTACTCTTGTTTACTATTGTGATGCTGTCATTGGCCACAGCTATCACATGGTACATGGCCACTGTGATTGGCCCTGTACACCATGTGATCACTGTGACCAATCACAGGGATCACAATAATAAATAATGAATCATGAATGGCTGCCATTCATGACAATTATTTACTTGGTGAACATGTGATCGCTGTGATTGGTCACAGCAATCACATGGTACCTGGGATGATCACAATGGCCCGGAACTGATTGCTCACTTCCTCTGTGGACACAGTGGTCACGAGGCGCTCAACTGGGAAGATGTCATATGACGTCCACCCAGGATAGGAGAACACCCACCTGGCTGTCATTTTACAATAGGCTGGAGGGAAGTGGTTATAGAAACTGGTAATGAAGTTATTGTGTGATTTTTTTATTTCTTTCTAATTTTTGCTATAGAACATCCTACAGCAAGAATATAAGATTTGTGTAAAGTCTCCCACTAAATGAATACCAAACCCACTGATTTTAGAATAGATTTTAAGCAGGTACTTCACTCAAAAAAAAGTGTGAGGTTCCCTCAGGAAATTTTAAATGGGAAGATTTTAAAGGGTTACTCCTCACAATAAAATTCATGAGGTCCCCCTAGAGATCCATACCAGACCCTTAATCTGAGCATGCAGCCAGCCTGAACCAGGGAAGAGGGGGATAAGCATGTGGCCACCCCTCCTTAATTAAACTATGCCACATACCTTCAACATGAGGGGTGAATTCCCCCCCCCCAGAATAGCATCATTTTCTTATGTTGACAAGGACGAAGGCCTCATCCCCACAACACTTGCCAGGTGGTTGTCAGGGTCTTTGGGCAGGGAATTATTGAAATCTGGAAGCTTCCTTTAATAAGAAGGTGGGCTCCAGATACCACACTTACATACACTATCTTACCAAAAGCATTGGGACGCCTGCCTTTACACACACATGAACTTTAAAGGCATCCCAGTCTAAGTCTGTAGGGCTCAATATTGGGTTGACCCACCCTTTACAGCTATAACAGCTTTAACTCTTCTAGGTAGGATTTCCACAACGTTTAGAAGTATGTCTATGGGAATGTTTGACCATTCTTCCAGAAGCACATTTGTGAGGTCAGGCACTGTGGACCAGAAGGTCTGGCTCGCAGTCTCCATTCTAATTCATTTCAAAGGTGTTCTATCGGGCTGAGGTCAGGACTCTGTGCAGGTCAGTCAAGTTCCTCCACCCCAAACTCGCTCATCCATATCTTTATGGATTTTGCTGGCCTGCACAGAGCCCTGACCTCAACCCGATAGAACATCTTTGAAATGAATTAGAGTGGAGACTGTGAGCCAGGCCTTCTCATCCACATCAGTGCCTGACCTCACAAATGCACTTCTGGAAGAATGGTCAAACCTTCCCATAGACACACTCCTAAACCTTGTGGACAGCCTTCCCAGAAGAGTTGGAGTTGTTGTAGATGCAAAGAGTGGGCCAACTCAATATTGATCTCTATGGGAAACTGGGATGCCATTAAAGTTCATGTGCATGTAAAGGCAGGCGTCCCAATATTTTTGCTAATATGGTGTACATGAGTATGGAGTACATATTAAAAAAAATACTGTCATCACCTAAATAAAGGAAGGGGCACAGATAGTGGTGATAGGGGTGACATCATTGCTCAAATATGGCCATGTAACCCACTCCATGCTTATTTACTAGATGGCATCAGTGGTTGGTAAGGATGCAGCTGGTACAAACAGACACTGCTTCCTTTAGCAGCCATTGTCAACTGGAAGCTGTCACATTCATCCACACTGAATGCACTAAACGTTTAGTCTTCAGACGAATTTCTGAACAGCCAGTGTTCGGTCTGAACTTACTTTCGGGCCCTGAGCTTATTCTTATTTTCTACCATACTAATGTATAAAAATGCACTATAGGAAAAAAAAATCTTGGTACCTAAAGGAAACCAATCAGCTGCCAGATGTCAAACTTGTACTTTAGAAAACCTAAACTGCAGATTTAACACATGGTTGCTATGGGCAGCGAGATATTTTTCTGCTGGCAAACTTTTTATACAACAGTCCCATGTATTTCATATTGTTAGTTTCCTTGCATTACCTCAGGCTTTTTTTCTACTTTTTCCTCTTTTAATTTGGCTTCATAACTCAGGATGGTATGGGAGATATATGGTTCAGCTCGCTTGAAATTTTACTTATTACTTTAACTTTTTTTTTTTTATTCTTGGCTGGATGGTCTTTTAATATTTAATGGGTTTATTGTTTTGCAGCTGATGGAGCTTTCTTTCCTCGCATTGTATTTCATCATTTCATTTTTTTCATCCTCTTCTGTTTTTTCATCTAAACTTTTATGGTTGATCTAAGGTATAATCTACTTCATGTGTCTGTCAGTTCCTATACATTTTCTGTGCAACTTGTTCAAAAAGTGGCTAACACCAAGGAAACGCTTGCATTCAAAAATGTTGTGGTTAATAGTTCATATTACTTAAAGAAAACCAGTCACAGTTCTGCTTATGCATAAATATAATTATTTAGTCTTATTTAAACCCCCCTTTTTTGATATAGTGGTGCGTAGGAGTGAGCTTCAGTTTGGGTTAAACATGTTTCTGACCCAAAATGAAGTTAAGCCTCATATACATGATCAGATTTTCAGCAGGAAATTGTGTGATGACAGACTGTTTGCTTAAAATCCGACTGTTAGTACGCTCCATCAGACAATTGTTGTCCAACTTTCCGCCAACAAATGTTGGATGGCAGGCTAGTAAATTTTCGACGGACAACGGTCTGTTGTCAGATATTCGTATGGTCTGTACACAAGTCCGTCACACAAAAGTCCAAAGTACAAACACGTATGCTCGGAATCAATGCTCACCAAACACGACATTAGCAGAAGGTGCCCAAAGGGTGGCGCTCAAGAGCTGAAATTCCACGTAGTACGTCACTATGCTCATGTTTGTTGACCGACAATTTTGTGCCGTTAGTATGCAAGACAAGTTCCTGGCACACGCCCTTTGGACAAAAGTCTGATGCTTTGTTGGCCAACAATCCAATCGTGTGTACGAGGCTTTAATCTCAGTTCAGAAAAGTGGCAAACCAATGTAGCTATTAGCTGCAAAAGTAACCATGAATTGCACTTTTTGTGATGAGCCAAACTGCCCTGGGTTTGGTTAGAGCAAAAAAATTGAATCCGTTTTCGTTATCGGATGACAACGAGACGAAAATGGCAAAAAGGGGCGTTTACCAACTTCCATTTTTTTATGGAGCTCCGCCTACTTACACAATCCATGCCCAGCGCCAGTGACGAGTCCAACGCCATTGTGAGTGAGGCGAGAGGAGAGAACAGTCTGGAGAGAGCACTACCGTCCCGAGTTCGACTCCTCCTGACGCCGCACCCACCGCCCAGAGGCAGAGAGAGAACTTTGGCTGAGAGAGCAGACATCAACAGAGCTAGTACTTTGCACTGTGACTGCAGTACATAATTGTGGTATGTACAACAGCCAGGCCTGAGGCCTCCCCCCTCCTACCTATCTAAGCATTTTTTCTTCTAATTTTTTTCCATTCAAATCAATTGAAGAGCATCAAAACACATGTCAATGCATGTTTTATGCAGTTAACTAAATGCCCAGCAATTATTTTTAATGATTTGTTTTGTGAAAAGAACAAGCACATTTTTGCAAGTAAAGGCAGTGAGGCACTCCATATCACATTCACAAAAATGCAGGCATTTTCTCACAGCTACAAGGCCTGTTCTAGTGTGACCAGCATTCTTCCAGTATGGGAAATGGCCAGTCACCGCAGTGACTGCACTAGTGTGAATTACACCTCACTGCCCTTAGACGACCACCTGTGCAACAGTGCAAGTGCAACTGTGTGTGCAGGGCAGGCCTCCTCTGACAGGCAGTGGCACAATGGCACTGGCATTCAGGGCCAGGCCTTTTTGCAAATGCACTCACTGTCGATTATTATAGGCCATCCCCTCAGACCACCATCCAGGCTCCAGCACCTTGTGTACTGTACTCACTGCATGCCATTTATTTCCTAATTTCACAGGCCTACTCTACTCAGACCACCGTCGAGAGCAGTCGCACTCCCGAGTTCAGAGTCAGGAGAGCACACTGAGAGGCTGAGAGTAGACTGAGCAGACATCAGCAGACTAGTGCAGTACTTTTCACTGCAGTACAATAATTATGGTAGGTACAACAGGCCTGAGGCCAGGCCTCCCCCCTCCCCTCACTGCCCTTTGAAGACCACCATCCATCCAGAGCACACTGTGCAACAGTGCAAGTGCAACTGTGAGTGTGCAGGCCTCCTCTGACAGGCAGTGGCACAGTGGCACTGGCATCCAGGGCCAGGCCTTTTTGCAAATGCACTGTCGATTATTATAGGCCATCCCCTCAGACCACCATCCAGGCTCCAGCACCTACTGTACTGTACTCACTGCACTACTTTATTTCCTAATTTCACAGGCCTACTCTACTCAGACCACCGTCGAGAGCACTGCAGCATACAGGTTTCCAGTTCCTCGCCACTGTACGTCCAAGACTGACTCCAAAGTCCAAACTATACCTGAAATGTCGGCTTCTGTGATTGTCACTGGTAGAAAGAGAAGAGAAGATCTATAGATGTATTTTACATTTGATGTTAAGGACAACAAGACTCTTTGCAAACCATGTGGAGCAACACTTGCTGGTAAAAATACAACAAAGTTGAAGCGTCATTTGCGAACAACTCATCTTGAAATTCATAAAAAGGTAAGCACAGCAACACATGACAATGTAAAAATAAATAAAATGAATAAGAAAATTTCTTTTTTTTTTAAAGCGCCCCCGTCCCCGCGAGTTTGCGCAGCAAAGAAAACGTAAGTCGCGCATATGTAAACGGTGTTCAAATCACACATGTGAGGTATTGCCTCAATCAGCAGAGTGAGAGCAATAATTCTAGAATTAGAACTTCTCTGTAACTCTAACCTGGTAACCGTTTTTTTTTTTTTAAACGTCGTCTACGGAGATTTTTAGGTACTGTACTTTGTCACTATTCCACAAGTGACATGTTGGTTGGGTATCTATTTACTTGGCTAACATCATCTTTCACATTATACAAATAAATTGGGCTAAGTTTAGTTTTTTTTTTAATTCATGAAAGTGTATTTTTTCCTAAAAAAATGCTTTTGAAAGACCGCTGTGCAAATACAAATACAGTGTAACATAAACTATTGCAACGACCGCCATGTTATTCTCTAGATTCTCTGCTAAAAAAATATATATAATGTTTGAGGGTTCTAAGTAATTTTCCAGCAAAAAATATGGATTTTAATTTGCTTGCAAGCAAGCAACAAATGTCAGAAATGAAAGGGTTATTCTTAACTAAAAGCTGTTTTGTTGTTTGTCTGTCTATGTTGTGCACTTTAGTCACTGAAATTTAATGGGAGCGAGTAATTTGATTTCATAATATCTATCAGCTATTGCTTTCCCCAAATTTAAGTATCTCACCAAAATATATGTAGAAGGATGTGGTCAGTAGTCACTGGAAGGGGCTGGGGCACTGTCAATTTTGGCACAGCACAGGGACCTAAAGCCCTAAGGCCGGCCCTGGCCCATACATATAGTATATTATAAAGAGACTACTTGGAGCTGACTAGAGAACGTAAAATCAGAATAACTTAAATTTTTCCCCCCTAATTCAACCCCACAGATACAGAAAACCTCAAATGATGGACCAAGTCAAGCCAGTGACAGTGCAAAACCAGGGAGGAGGCCATAGAAGGATGAATTGGGTGCACCGGATTACCAGTCAGACTGATTGAAGATGAGGACTTTGTTGGCATGATGGAGACAGTAGATAGGAAGCTGACTGTTCCAAAGAAAACTAAAATAAGCAATCTGATTGACAAACAGTATGAAGATGAAAAACAAAAATTCAAAAAGAGAGTGGCTGCTGCTTAGAGAGTATCTATTTGCACTGATTTGTTAACCAAAAAAGGACTCTCAGCTACATTCTTTGCCATAAGTGGATGCTACTTTTGTGTTGAACAACATAAACCTGAACACATATTGTTGGCCCTTGAACAAGTAGCCCACCCACACACTGCACAGTCAATCAAATCATGTGTGGACAAATGTTTGCAAGAGTGGGACATACCAAAGAGGAAGATCCTTACAGTGATAACAGACAATGGGAGCAATATGGTGGCAGCATTTAAACAAACCACAGCAGCAGCAGAAGAACTACCCAGATCTAGTGAGGAAGACTCCCCCATGACGGAAAGTGACTGAGACCGAAATTGATGATCTGCGGTGAGTGAGCCATTTTTATTATTCTTTTACATGATGATATGGTTGACAGCTGACATGGTGACAGTGCACCAGACAATTATCACAGTGGCTATGAGATGATTGCTATGGGGGCACTATCTGCTCTACTCTATGGTGTGTACCTTTGTTATTTTTCCACTTTATTGGCAGTCTTGTGTATTGTAAAAGTATTCCAAGATGTTAAGTGTTAAGAATAATAGAATGGAACATAAACCTTTTCTATTTACTTTATGCTTATTAGGTTATGTGTGTTCCACTTGTTAGGTACCAACAGATCGACATGGACCGGACACCATGTGTGGTGCATACCTTGCAACTTGTGGTCCACATGGTGCATAAGGAGGCAAGTGTGAAGAGAATACTGGATAAAGCAAGATCAATAGTAAACCTCTTCTGCAAGTCTTCAATTGCAACACAGAAGCTATTGGAGCATTGTGGCCTTATTCTTTTAAATGACTGCCTCACACGCTGGTCAAGTACATTCAACATGATCGCAAGACTCCTCAAACTGAAAGAGTCAGTCTGCCAAATTGCAAACAACATGGGATGGGACAGCTTGCTCCCTAGTGAATGGCCTTTTGCAGAACATACTAAAACCCTCCAGAGTGACACCATGTCCATGTCCCTGATAGTTCCTGCCCTCTTTGATCTGCTCAGCCATCTTGAGGATTTTAAACAGAACACTAGCTACCAAGACCTTGCCACAATTGCACAGATAATGAAAGGGAGTGTGAACCAACATTTTGCTTCATTCTTAGATCCAACTGACGAAATGTTCTCTCCACTTGCAGCAGCTGCTTTTTTTGTCATCCCTATTGTCTATGAAACACTTGTTGATGTGGCAGATGAGAATATTCAGGAACTGCTTAAAAAGGCATAGGAGTATGCGGCAAGAAAATCCACATTGCCACACACACAACTTGAGGAATTGTCTGAAGAAGATGATGTGGTAGAACTATCACAAGAAGTGGAAGAAGCACAGCCACTGGCATCCACGCATCACCGCCACCAGCATCCACGCATCTAAGCAGCCAGTCTTCGATTACTTTCTAAATGCCGCAGAAGACCCAGGCAGAGGATCTCCCCAAACAGCATAGAGCAGCAGATCAGAAAATATAAGAAAGAGCTTTTGCACCAAGTTGCCATCAGTGAGGACTCGGTCTCGAAGTACACCGCAACAGAATTTTGGCTGTCAAAGAGTGACACTTTTTATCACCAGCTGAAACCTTTTGCATTAGACCTGCTGGCTATGCCAGCTTCTCAAGCCTTTGCAGAGAGGGTATTCAGTGTCACAGGTGACCTCTCTAGAGGTCGGCGGAATAGAGCAAGGGTCATGTTGGCACAAACTGCTTTCCTTTAAATGAATCGAGACAAATAGGAGTGTTTTATTATCCTTTTCAAGTATTTCTATTTCTAACATAAGAAGCATACCTAATACTTGTGGGTTGTGCTTATTGCGAAAGGAAGAATCAATAGTTCAACAGTTTTAATTGTCAGATAAATTCATAGGAAAAATGCACAGGCTGAGGTTCAGGCTACACATGCCATTAGTATGTGTATTCTGGAACAATAACAAGTCAACCACCACTTTTTATCAACTTGTTGACTGTCTCTCTCTCTTAGCATTGACAAATTTGACAATATAGGTAAATATCACACTAATGAAAAATAAAAATAAATCAGTAACGGTAATGGACGGTCAAATAGGGCAGCCTTTGAGCCTTACCTTGCGCCGGGGTCCTGCCCCAGTAGTCTTTTAGTGTGATATTTACCTCTATTGTTGTCATTGTGAATGCTGAGAGAGAGAGAGAGAGAGAGGAGTTGATAAAAAGTGGTGACTGTTATAATCCAGTAAATCCACACACTAATGGCATTATTGTAGACTGTGCACTTTTTTCTTTGAATGTATCTGAGAATTATAACTGTTGAAATAATAAAATGACAGTAAACTTACTCTTATTGTAGAAATAAGCATTACCCTCAAGTATTGGTTTATGCTGTGCCTGTGCCAGAAAGGCAGTAACAGTGCCCGTGCAGTCACTGCAGTGTGCTGCTGTCTGTGTGTGCTGTACTTGGCCATGTACATGTACAGCTATGGCCAAAATGACACCAATAATAATTTTGACAATGTCTGCCAGTGCTGCTTCAGTGTTTTTAGATCTTTTTGTGTTTCATGTATCTGGTATACATGATCTGGCATTTGTGTCAGATCATTGTATCCGGTAAAGCATTGCATAAGTGTCAAATGCTTTTATTGACAAATGACAATTACATTAAGTTTATGCAAAGAGTCAATATTTGCAGTGTTGAGTTGAGTAAGTTGACCGTTCTTTTTCAAGACCTCTGTTGCAATTTGTCCTGGGTCTGACATTCGTGGCAATGTTGTCATTGTCAATCAACTTCTGTGCCAGTGCCACATCCTAAATCCTGACTGATCTCTGGCACCAGTCCGGCACCGGCAGTGGCACTGCCCATTCTTGCATAATCAATGCTTGCAACTTGTCAGAATTTGTGGGGTTTTTTTTGGTTCCCTCAGCCTCACCAGCCTCTTGAGGTCGGATTGACCATGACCACCAGTCCACCACAAGTTTTCTTCTCAAAGGGATTAAGGTCTGGGTAGTTTCCTGGCCATGGACCCAAAATTTCAGTTTTTTGTTCCCACTTCCCCAAACCACTTAGTTATCACTTTTGCCTTATTGTAGGGAGCTCCATCAAGCTGGAAAAGGCACTGTTGTTCATCACCAAACTGTTCTTAGATGGTTAGGAGAAGCTGTTCTCAGGACCTGAGGATGTTTTTGTACCATTTATTCATGGCTGTGTTCTTCTTAGGCAAAATTGTGAGTGGGCCCACCACTCCCTTTGCTGAGGAGCAGCCAACCGCACACATGAATGGTCTCAGGATGCTTTATTGTTGGCATGACAGTCACGCAAAGTGTTCCTATTTTCTGGGGTTTTTCTTTGGTATTTTTTTTCATTACCCTTTTGTGAAAACAGCAATAATCTTGATAAAACGGTTTAAGACGTTATATAACCACTAAATCTGTGTCTATAATGCATGTTCAAACCTTACCATTAAAAACAATATATTTGATTTTTCACTCCAGCAGCAGTATATAATGAGTTTGGAAATTGTAGAGAAATGCTTAAATAATGCATTACAATTTAACTACACCCATTCGATTTTAGATAACTAAAAGGAGTTTTAGTCGACTAAAATTAGTTTTAGTTGACTAAAAGTCAACTCAAATGAATTGGAGATTTAGTCGACTAAATACGACTAAAACTAAAACACTTGCAGAAGACTAAAATAGGACTAAAATTAAAATGCCATTTTAGTCCTATGACTAAGACTAAAACTAAATAAAAATTTGCTGCCAAAATTAACACTGGTTCACAGTGAACAGACACCGCAGTCCTTTCTAGGACTACATGTTTTTGTGTGTCAGCAATAGGGATGAGCCGAACTGCCCCCTGTTCGGTTTGCACCAGAACTTGCGAACAGGCAAAAAATTTGTTCGAACACGCGAACACCGTTAAAGTCTATGGGACACGAACAGGAATAATCAAAAGTGCTAATTTTAAAGGCTTATATGCAAGTTATTGTCATAAAAAGTGTTTGGGGACCTGGGTCCTGCCCCAGGGGACATGGATCAATGCAAAAAAAGTTTTAAAAACGGACGTTTTTTCGGGAGCAGTGATTTTAATAATGCTTAAAGTGAAACAATAAAAGTGTAATATCCCTTTAAATTTCGTACCTGGAGGGTGTCTATAGTATGCCTGTAAAGGGGTGCATGTTTCCCGTGTTTAGAACAGTCTGACAGCAAAATGACATTTGAAAGGAAAAAAAGTCATTTAAACTACTCGCGGCTATAATGAATTGCCGGTCCGACAATACACATAACAGTTCATTGATAAAAACGGCATGGGAATTCCCCACAGGGGAACCCGAACCAAAATTAAAAAAAAAAATGACGTGGGGGTCCCCCTAAATTCCATACCAGGCCCGAAAAGAAGATGAAGAGAAGAAGATGAAGAGAGAAGCGTCACACAGCGGGAGCCTCCCTCCATGCCATCATGGATGTGGACCGGCCCGAGGAGAAGAAGGGAAGAAGACACCGACACCACGGAGGAAGATGCCGGATGAGAACACCAGAGGAAGAACCAGAAGAACCAGAAGAAGAAGAAGATGGAGGAAGAAACCGAAGGAAGATAGAAGAAAGAAGATAGAAGAAAGAAGAAAGAAGAAGCATTTAAACAAAGGAATTGTCAAAAACTGTCTCTTGTCATTTTTAACATTTTTGACACTTTTTTAGTGAAATGGTAGGGGTACTACCTTACCATTTCACACAGGGGGGAGGGCTGGGATCTGGGGGTCCCCTTGTTAAAGGGGGCTTCCAGATTCCAATAAGCCCCCCACCCGCAGACCCCCACAACCACCGGCCAGGGTTGTGGAGATGAGGCCCTTGTCCTCATCAACATGGGGACAAGGTGTTTGGGGTGGCTACCCCAAAGCACCCTCCCAATGTTGAGGGCATGTGGTCTGGTATGGTTCAGGAGGTGGGGGCGCTCTCTCGTCCCCCCTCTTTTCCTGTGGCCTGCTAGGTTGCGTGCTCGGATAAGGGTCTGGTATGGATTTTTTTTTTTTTTTTTTAATTTTGGCCGGGGTTCCCTTTAATATCCATACCAGACCTGAAGGGCCTGGTATGGAATTTAGGGGGACCCCCCACATCATTTTTTTTTTTAATTTTGGTTCGGGGTTCCCCTGTGGGGAATTCCCATGCCGTTTTTATCAATGAACTGTTATATGTATTGTCGGACCAGCAATTCATTAATAGCCGCAAGTAGTTTAAATGACTTTTTTTCCTTTGAAATGTCATTTTGCTGTCAGACTGTTCTAAACACGGGAAACATGTGCCCCTTTACAGGCATACTATAGACACCCCCCAGGTACGAAATTTAAAGGGATATTACACTTTTATTGTTTCACTTTAAGCATTATTAAAATCACTGCTGCCGAAAAAACGTCCGTTTTTAAAACTTTTTTTGCATTGATCCATGTCCCCTGTGGCAGGACCCAGATCCACAAACACTTTTTATGACAATACTATGAAGAGCAGTAACGATCATAAAAGCAGGAGGCTGAAAAGCGTGAATCGTCTGTCACCAAACTTCTACTAACACGAGATTAACGGAAGGACCCCTAAGGGTGGCGCACTTGGTATTGAACTTCCTCTTTCTAGTGCCGTCGTACGCATTATACGTCACCGCTCTTCTTGACGTTTGGAAATTCCAACAACTTTGTGTGACCGTGTGTATGCAAGACAAGTTTGAGCCAACATCCGTTGGAAAAAAATCCATGGTTTTTGTTGTCGGAATGTCCGATCAATGTCTGATCGTGTGTACGGGCATAAGATGTACATTGTCCCGGGTGCAGAAAATGTTTTTGTTTGAAGTGGATATTATTATTTTGTTTATTTTGTACTTATTATATATGAGTTATTGATCATTTGTCAATGCATGTCATTTATTGTGTTATTGTTGCGCGTTATACCTAGTGCTGCCTTATTCACTTATGTAGTTTTCTTTTTATGCTTTTTGCCCTGTGTTTTCCCCTGGTGATCTGGCCAGTAAAATACCTCCTGTATTATGCCCCGTACATACGGTCGGACTTTGTTCGGACATTCCGACAACAAAATCCTAGGATTTTTTCCGACGGATGTTGGCTCAAACTTGTTTTGCCTACACACGGTCGCACAAAGTTGTCGGAATTTCCGATCGCCAACAACGCGGTGACGTACACCACGTACGACAAGACTAGAAAAGGCCGGTTCAGAACCAAGCGCGGCACCCTTTGGGCTCCTTTTGCTAATCTCGTGTTAGTAAAAGTTTGGTGAGAGACGATTCGCGCTTTTTCAGACTCGTGGCTTTCAGATTGTTTTTTGCCGTTCATTTTGTGCTTGTGGGTTTGTATCTGCTCTTCAGTGCGTGCAGTCAGTTCGTATCGAAGTTTTCTGTGCGATCTTGCCCGCTCGTTGCTGTTTTTCAGGTCGCTCTTCACAGGCCTTGCTGTTCTTCAGTGCGTTCTGTTACTTCGTTCTGAGCAGCCGACCGTTTTCTAGCCATGTTTCGTATGCGTACTCCTCGTAGAGTTCGTGCTGTGTGGGGGCTTGGTGTTGGGGTCCTGACCTTGACACAAGTCCAGTCCATGAACAGGGTGAGGAGGAGTTCATGGACCAAGAATTGGTTGCTTCAGCGTGACCAGTTCTCTCATATGCCTTTGCTCTGTGAGATCCGTGAGAATAATCCTGATGATTTCAGGAACTTTCTCAGGATGACGGACCCCGTATTTCACCGTTTGTTGGCTTCGCTGACCCCCTATATCAGCAGGCAGGATACCTGCATGAGGCAAGCCATCACTCCGGAGCAGAGGTTGGTCGCTACCTTGCGGTATTTGGCCACAGGGAGAAGCCTGCAGGACCTCAAGTTCTCGACAGGCATCTCCCCCCAGGCTCTTCTTTGTGGACATTTACTGCTTGTGTTTGTTTTAGCTGACCCTGACAGAAATGTGTGGAGTGCAGAAAATGTTGTGATTGTGTAACCTTATACAAAGCACTGTTGGCTGTTATTTACTAAATGCAAAGACACTTTTCACTACAAGTGCACTTGCAACTGCACTGAAACTGCACTTGTAGTGCAAAGTGGATTTGCCCTTAGGAAATTACCCCCATTTTCTCATAAAACAACAATTACATCACCCCAAAAGTGTTGTAGCGTTGAGACAATAATCCACACATTCTTGATGAGCAATCTTTTTAATACCTGCACAATCACATGTGCATTTACCAAAGGTTTTTCTGACAAACCGACATGTTTATTGTATAACAATGTTTGTGGTGTCATTATCCAAAATCAAAATGTGCATTTTATAGAAAACAGGCCTGTGTAAAACCCACAAGAAAGACACAAATCTTGATCTTACAAAGTTCACATTTAGTAGAACTTGAAGGCAATATCAGACATGAGTATTTAGGAACTGTGTTTGATATAGCGTTCAGATGGGGGAAATCACCCCAGGAAAAGCCAAATTTGGAAGATGCACACAAATTTCACAATGTCAACATGTGCTATCTGCCATCACGGGGGATCAAGGGACGTGTTTTGGGGGAGAAAGCCCTTCCTCACCGCTACTTTATTATTGAGGAAGGGGTTGCACCCCCAAAATGCGTCCATTGATCTCCCGTGATGGCAGATAGCACATGTTGACACACTGTGTGCATCCTCCAAATTTGGCTTTGGGAAAAATCTCAAAAACATTTTGCACATTGTAGCACACAAAAGAAGAAAGTGATTTGGAGGGGCTTTAAACTCGCTCCAAAACATCAATGATGTTTTTATATTTTGGAATAACATCATTGATGTTTTGCTTGATGATTTCCAATTGTAAATTACACCCCATGATCTCCCCGATCACGATCTGGGCACTTTCTGATGTGAAAGGATCTTCATCCACAACCTCACGATCACCTAAAAAGAGAGGAAACCCAAAATAAATTAGGTCTAAAAAAAATGCCGCCATCCATCTTTTATCTGAGCCTGTGGTCGCAGACACTCACCTGTTGTGGTGACTAGTTCCACCACGTCTTCTTCCTCCTGCTCATCTTGTGTTGGGTAGATTTCCCCTTCTTCCAGAGGGGGGGGCTCTGGTCTCCTCGGATGAGGGGTGTCCTCCGAGTCTTTTCTCCCCTATGTAAAACAAAAATGGTATAATTAGCACACAGATATTTGATGGCAGAACTATAAAGATGAAACATTGCTTGGAAGTGGGGTACAATTATCTATTTTAGCCGAGTTCCAAGATGTAGCTTTTTTAGTGTCCTTTGTCAACCTGCAATACTTTACCTGTTTGGTACAAGCTTCACCGATGTATCCCCCCCTATAGTATACACTGGAGCACCTGTGTGACCCCCCTAATAAAAAGGATGTTCTGGGGTCCCACACTAGTGCTCCAGTGTCCAGATGTGAAAACAGCTGCTGAGTGTCCTCTCCTTACACACAATCTAGTTTGCATTTCATTCTAGTAACAAAGCCATCTATACAACCCAATTCTTTGAAGACAAGTATAGGGCGTCAAAATGGTGGCCAAATGCATATGGCCTAAACAATGGTATTTTATCGTCCGAAATAAAAATGTGTGATCCGAACGAATAATGTGCCCATGAACATGAAAGTTGCCATTTTAAACTGTACAACAGTTCCTAAAAGCACATGGAGCAGCACGAACGTAATAAACACAAGAACAATAGGAACACAGCACAACTACTTACTTTTTTGCAGCACTCTCCGGATCTTTCTGTACTGCTCATGTTCTCGTAATTTCAGGTCCGACCACCGCTTCCTGAGCTGATCTTTCGATCGTCGTACCCCGAATTTCCGGTGCAGACTCCTGACCACTTTCGCCATGATCATGGCCTTTCTGAGATTGTGGTTGGGGTAAGGCCCATACTTTCCATCATAGTCGGCCTTCTTCAGGATGTCCACCATCTCCAACATCTCCCCAAAGGACATATTTGAGTCCTTTAATCTCCTTCTGGATTGGGACGTTTCAGGCTCCAGCCTTTCCTCCTCCTCCTCCTCCTCGTTGCTGTAATTAGCACGATCCTGCTGTCTATCCGCCATGTGCTCTTCCTCCACTGCGCCAAACGAAAAGGGGTGGGGAATAGAATAGAAAGAACGTCAGGGGCGGGCGGAGTTATACGCATGCGCAGTGTGTATAAATTGTAACGCGCGCGTCTTACGTACGATCTGTGAGCGGAGGAAGGAGCATCGGAGACACCGATCGTGCTAACGAAGGTAAGATCTAAACTTGTGTGGCGCTAATAGTAGCAATATATGAAACTAAGCATTAGGTAATATCACACAATAAAATCGTGAAACAAAATTGACACGTGAGCACAAGTGACAGTGACTAATGAACAGAGATAATAAATAAATATATGTGTTCAATACAAATATTAGATATGATCTAAAACAATAAAGGAAATATGTGATAACAGTGCATGAACAGTTATCTAATGTAAAGTCCAAAACACCAAAAAAATTCGTGACAACAGTGTATGAACAATTTTAGGCAGGTGTTTTCTTATATGTGTAGAAGAGCTTTCAACCCAGTAGCCTGGTAGGTACGTGGACCATAGAAGACCCGAGGTGCACGGAGGTTTGGAAACAGTGCCAGGACCATCACCAGAAGCTATGGAGGCTTACCGGAAGGTATGGCCTGAAATGGCGTATGCCATACAGGTCAAAAAGGCTTAGTGACCAACAGGTCTAGACGTATTATCCGGTCAGAAGTTATCGTCACACAAACCATGGGGAGGAAGAATCGGTCAACACGACTGTGGGCAGCTGAAGCTGCTGCCTGTCTTGGCAAGACTAACAGGAGGAGGAAGACAGTTTGCTATGGGGTCACCCGAGCCGAAGCCGAGTCACAGCTCTGTGTGTCCATTCAGAAACAGAAATTCCTGTTTCTGAATGGACACACAGAGCTGTGACTCGGCTTCGGCTCGGGTGACCCCATAGCAAACTGTCTTCCTCCTCCTGTTAGCCTTGCCAAGACAGGCAGCAGCTTCAGCTGCCCACAGTCGTGTTGACCGATTCTTCCTCCCCATGGTTTGTGTGACGATAACTTCTGACCGGATAATACGTCTAGACCTGTTGGTCACTAAGCCTTTTTGACCTGTATGGCATACGCTATTTCAGGCCATACCTTCTGGTAAGCCTCCATAGCTTCTGGTGATGGTCCTGGCACTGTTTCCAAACCTCCGTGCACCTCGGGTCTTCTATGGTCCACGTACCTACCAGGCTACTGGGTTGAAAGCTCTTCTACACATATAAGAAAACACCTGCCTAAAATTGTTCATGCACTGTTGTCACAAATTTTTTTGGTGTTTTGGACTTTACATTAGATAACTGTTCATGCACTGTTATCACATATTTCCTTTATTGTTTTAGATCATATCTAATATTTGTATTGAACACATATATTTATTTATTATCTCTGTTCATTAGTCACTGTCACTTGTGCTCACGTGTCAATTTTGTTTCACATTTTTATTGTGTGATATTACCTAATGCTTAGTTTCATATATTGCTACTATTAGCGCCACACTTTGTATTTTTTCGTTGTTATTTCTGCCCTTGAGTCTACGGGTGTGTTGGCTGCTCCCCCAGTTTGTTTTTAGCGCAGCGCTGTACCACATTTACAAAGATCTAAACTTGTGCCTATACTGCTTTGAAATTGAAGCCTATATTGTAACAAGATTAGGGGAGTTTGGCCTGACATTAGGGTTTGTCTTGTGTTGTGTCTTGCAGAGAAAATGGATGGGTTCAACGACCACAATTTCCTGCCCCTGTTCATTGACAAGTACAGGGAGCTGCCCTGTCTGTGGCAAGTGAGACACCCCCACTATAACCACAAACAAAAGAGGCAGGCAGCGCTGGAGAAACTGCTGGAGTTGGTGAAGCCGGTGGTCCCCACAGCAACCATCCCCTATTTAAAAGCTAAAATTGGTGGCCTGAGGAGCACGTATCTGAGGGAGCGCAAGAAGGTCACGGATTCCCAGAGATCAGGAGCTGCAGCAGATGACATTTATGTCCCCAGGCTGTGGTACTATGAGAGACTGCGATTTCTGTCAGACCACACTGAAGTCAGGGAATCCCTCTCCACTCTTCCTTCCACGCTTCCTTCCACCCCAGCTGAGGCTTCCGATGTCCAACCTGGGCCTTCCAGCCAGGAAGAAGTGGAGGAGCCCAGCTGGAGTCAGGTATAGCATTCTTCTACAGATTTATGGGCAATAAATAAATGATGTTTACTAGATGTTATTATTGATCATTAATTGCTGATTAAAAAAAGTGTTTTACATATCAATAGACAGTAGTGGGCACCCAAAATTGGGACAAGAATGCAAAATGCTGGGCTCAGAATGATAGTCTGTTATATTTGTTAACATTGAATTTGCAGCAGTCAGGAGGTGAAAATTGTGTGTGATTGATGTAAAAAAAACTAAAACTATGTCCCTTTTTCATACACAGGAAGACCTCAGCCAGGAGGAGGCTGTGGAATGTGGCAGTCAGGAGGAGGCGGGGATTAGTGTCAGCCAGGAGGAGGCGGGGATTAGTGGCAGCCAGGAGGAGGCGGGCTAAGTGTCAGCCAAGAGAAGCCTGGGACAAGTCGCAGCCTGACTGAGTCTCTTGTTCCTCCCCTCCACCTGCCATACAAAAGGGCCAGGAAGGCCACTCCCAGTCCTGTGCAGGATTCAGCATACAGGCTGATCCAGGAGGCTTCTGCGTCCCTCAGAGCCTTCCCCAGTCCTGAAGAGGCCTTTGCCTGCATGGCTGCCACCAAATTGCAGGGCATGCAGGAGGGCCAACGCAAGATCTCTGAGGACCTGATTTATAAAGTCCTACGTAAGGGGTTGAGTGGGGAACTGACACCCAAGACGGATGTCATTGAGATCGACGATCCTCCTCCTCCTCCTCCTCCTGCTGCCACAACTCCACCACCACAGCCAAAGGCTGGAAGGAGGCGTGGAAGGAAGACCAAAGAGTGATGACCCTGGGTTCAGTCTGGTCTGACAAAAGCTGCAGTCTCTCGTATGACCACAGCCTGGGGACACAGATGTCATCTGCTGCTTTCCGGATCTCTGGGACTTCTGGACCACACTGCCCTCCCTTAGATATGGACTCCTCAGGCCACCAATTTTGCTTTTAAATAATTGATGTGTGCCCTGGGGGTCCAAGGCTTCGCCCACTTCTGCAGTTTCTACAGCGTTGCCTCCCTCTTTGTTTATAGTTGTGACCCCTTAATAAAATATTTTTAGGTAAATTCTACTCTCCTGTGTGTGTTTTCATCCAAAAAGGACAGTTTGTTGGTGAGGATTCAGGTACATTTCTAAAAACATAAAATGTGAAATTAACAAGGGACAACAACACCAAACAATCTCCTACAGATTAAATAGAACAACATATCAATGGTGTTGTGGGAACTTGTCACAAAAAACACACAAACATTTTCGGGAGTACAAATCAAAATCACCAAAAAAAAAAATTAAAAAAGAGAAACACAAAAAAAGATTCTACATTAAAGTCAAAAAAAAAAAAAAAAAATGTTGTCAGATGTGAGAAATCAAAATATATTGAGGGAATCCCGATAAATAGTAACGAAAGAAGTTTGTGAGAAGTGTGTGTGAATATGAGCAGCAAAACAACTTAATTCTTGTCACATTATAAAGAAGAAGAGAGTGCGCTGTATTAAACCATTTTGAACATTGCAGCGTGACGAAAGTGCTGTATCCATTACGAACGCTAAGTTTACCAGAACGAGCTGTCCCGTGTCGGAATTTCTTCTGAGCATGCGTGGCACTTTGTGCGTCGGAACAGGCCACACACGGTCGGAATTGACGCGATCGGATTTTGTTGTCGGAAAATTTTATCTCCTGCTGTCCAACTTTGTATGTCGGAAAATCCGATGGAAAATGTCCGATGGAGCCCACACACGGTCGGAATTTCCGACAACACGCTCCGATCGGACAATGTCCATCGGAAAATCCGACCGTGTGTACGGGGCATTAGAGTACCCCCATTCTGGATGAATGAGCACAGGGTACACCTTTTGACAGCAGCATTGTCAATCTGGAGGAAGGGGGGTGTTAGATGTGCTGGCAGATTTAAAAAAAGCTAAAAAAAATGAATGCAGTCATCACATCTAAGAATTGGTAAACTGCAATTAAATAAAATGTATGCTTTTGGATTTAATACCACTTTAAGCTAAATTATCAGCAGGATAATCAGGTATTTTATGGAGGAGTGGTCAGCAATAGCAGGCTCCTTGTTTTCTTTTAATGTATTGAATATTATTTTTCAATGCAAAGTTTACACTTTACATATGTACGTATATTCATACATATTAGTTTTACCTTGCTGAACCTATTATCTCACTCAGGGCCGATCCCAGGGTCACAGACGCCTGGGTGCAGAAATATTTCTGGCACCACCACATGGGAGTAATGAGAAGTAATGAATAACGGCCAACAGGCTCTCTTACCAGACTCAGTGAAACTGCAACTGTGATTCCTCCGGCTGGATGTTCACTCACTCTGGGTTGCCCAGGGTGACTCTCGTCAGTAATGTAGCATGTCTGTACCCTGGCAGTGGCTCAGTCTTTCTCTCTCTGGTGGTGCTGGCAGCAGTATGGCTCCCTCTCTGGCGGTACTGGGCAACACCGTGACCCTCTCTCTGGTGGTGCTAGGCAGCAGCGTTGCCCTCTCTCTCTCTGGTGGTGCTAGGCAGCAGCATGGCCCTCTCTCTGGTGGTGCTAGGCAGCAGCGTGGCCCTCTCCCTGGTGGTGCTGGCAGCAGTGTGGCTTTCTCTCTGTTGGAACTGGGCAGCAGCGTGGCCTTCTCTCTGGAGGTGCTGGCAGCAGCGTGGCTCTCTCTCTGGTGGTGCTGGCAGCAGTGTGGCTCTCTCTCTGGTGGTACTGGGCAGCAGCGTGGCTCTCTGATGGTGCTGGGCAGTGTGGCTCCCTCTCTGGTGGTGCTGGCAACAGTGTGGCTCGCTCTCTGGTGGTGCAGGTACAGCATGATGCTCTCTCTCTGGTGGTATGGGTACAGTGTGGCACTCTCTCTTTGGTGGTGCAGGTACAGCGTGGCGCTCTCTCTCTGGTGGTGTGGGTACAGCGTGGTGATCTCTCTCTGGCTTCCCCCAGCACAGTCCTCTTTTTTTCCTGTAGCACTCACTCACACGGCTTCTTTCTGGGTTTCAGGCTCAAAATCTTTCCACCAGCAGAGTGCCTCTCTCTTGTCACAGTGGGGCGGCTTGTGTTCACTGGTGGACTGCACCCCCGCCCCCCCCCCCCAGGGCTGCTGTTAGAAATCACAGGGCCCCGTACAGCCTACCTGACAGGGACCCCCACCCACCCCCCCAAAAAAAATCAAAACAATATTTTCACTAAAAATACATGACAATCATTATTAGCAGACACAAACACAACAAAATTTCCAAATTATGGGTGGAACAGGAGGGTACAGTACAGAAAGGGGGGAAGGTGTGGTGTGCAGGAGGGCACAGTACAGTGGTTAGGGGGGTACAATACAGGGGAAACAGTACAGGGGCAGGAAGGTACAGTATGGGGCAGCAGGAGGGCACAGTACAGAGGGGGGCAGGAAGGTACAGTATGGGAGGGCAGGAGGATACAGTACTATGGTTAGGAGGGTACAGTACAGGGGAAGCAAGTGGGCACAGTACAGGGGTAGGGGCACATTATGGGGGGCAGGAGGATACAGTACAGGGGGGAACAAGTGTGCACAGTACGGGGGATACATTATGGGGGGAGAAGGGCACAATACAGTACAGTGGTTAGGAGGGTACAGTCCAGGGGTGGGAGGTACATTACAGGGGGGAGTAGGAGGGCACAGCACAGGGGGAGGGTAATCAGACACAGCACAGAGGGCAGGAGAGTACAGTACAGGGGCAGTAATGTATACTACTGATATGGTCTCCTCAAGCAGAGCTGCTCAGGGAAGCTGCTGTCACTGATCCTACCTATTCTGGCAGGCTGTCACTGGGCTAAATAAAACTGGAATGACATTATTATTATTATACGAGATTTATATAGCGCCAACAGTTTACGCAGTGCTTTACAATGTATAAGGGGGACAACACAATTACAGTACAGTTCAATACAAAAGGTACAGGAGGGCCCTGCTCGTAGAGCTTACATTCTAAAGGGAGGGGTGGTGGTACAAAAGGTAATAGCTGCAAAGAATGATTTGATGGGGGTGGCTCAGGGACAGTTATGTGGGTGTGGGATAGGCTTCCCTGAATAAATGAGTTTTCGGGGATCTCCTAAAGGTGGACAGGGTAGGGGCTGATCGGACATACTGGGGCAGGGAATTCCAGAGGATGGGAGAGGCTCTGGAGAAGTCCTGAAGGCGGGCATGGGAGGAGGTAACAAGGGAGCTAGAGAGCAGGAGGTCCTGGGAGGAGCGGAGGGGGCGATTTGGGCGATATCTGCAGATGAGGTTGGTGACGTAGATGGGGGCGATGTTGTGAATGGCCTTGTATGTTATGCTTAGCATTTTGAATTTTACACGATGGGGTAGGGGAAGCCAGTGAAGGGATTGGCAGAGAGGAGCAGCAGTCACGGATCGATTAGTGAGGTGTATTAGTCTAGCAGCAGCATTCATAATAGACTGAAGGGGGATAGCCTGCTTAAGGGTAGGCCATTAAGGAGAGAGTTGCAGTAGTCGAGGCGGGAAATAATCAAGGAGTGAATAAGTTGCTTTGTGGTGTCATTAGTCAGGAAGGGTCGAATTCTGGAGATGTTGCGGAGGTTAAGGCGGCAGGATTTAGCCAGTGATTGGATATGGGGGCTGACATCTCGCCATCTACCTTTCCCTGCAGTTTCTGGCTCTCTTCTGGCACTTTGCAGGTGTTAAGGAAGAACCCCCGAGGTGGAGCATCTTATTACTGCTGCTGCTTGTGTGGGTGGGATATGTACTGTGCCAATCACATGGGATGAATAGGAGAGGAGGGTCAGCAGGGATTGGCGCAGTACACTTCCCGCCCACACAAACAGCAGCAGTAATAAGATCCTCCACCTCGGGGGTTTTTCTTTAGCCCCTGAAAAAAAGGGGGGTGGGGTGGAGTTAGGAACAATGGGGTAGTGGAGAATAAAAAGGGGGTAAAAAGGGATAAGTGGGTAAGAGATGGGGTGGATAGAGGAGAACTGGAGTGAAACTGGGGGATCCTGGTCTGTATAGGGATACAGAAGGAGGAGGATTTGTGCTGGCATGAGGGAAGGTGGGAGGAGAGGCAAATAGATGGAGGTCAAGGGGCTTGAGAGGGATGGATTCTGGCCAGTTGCAATGTTTGTGTTTAGGGGGTGGGGGCCACACACCTGTGTGAAGGTGAAGTGCCTCCAGAGAAGAAGACTGGGAGGGGGGAGGGGAATGAGGGAACTAGTGAGGGACTATTGTTGGGAAGGTGTCAGGAAGAGAATTCCAGTCAGCCAGGGAAGAGGCTATAAATTAGTATGGTTGCTAAATGTTGGCAAACCGGCTGGCTGGGAGAAGGTAGCAAGGGTTAGCAAGGACCTGAGAGGGAAGCAGTGGGACAGGCAGAGACAGATAGATCTGTGTGAGAATGAAAGGAAAGCAGGACGAGATAGTAGCTGCGGCGGGGAGGAAGATGCCAGGGAGGGAGAGAGCACTAAAGACAGCTGGAGTCTGGAGATATGAGAAACAGATAAGGTGACTGACCTGTAGTACTTTCAAAAGAGCCGACTACAGCGAGGGGAACTGTTGGCAGTACAGTGGCTACTGGGAGGAACCTCCAAGGCCCCTTCATGCACCTAGGATCCCTGGGCAGTTGCTAGAGGTGCCTGTACATTAAGACAACCCTTCTCACTCCAGACACATCCACCGGGGCAGGAAATCCAGGCACACACAGGGGGATCATATGTGACCCGGACAGGGAAGCAGATCAGTGTGGTGTGACTGTGTGACAAGTACAGGAATGATACCCTGTGTGTCTCTCCCTCCTACATTCAGCTGCCGGAGGGAGAGACACAATGACACAGGGCATCGTTCCTGTACTTGTCACACGGTCACACCACACTGATCTGCTTCCCTGTCCAGGCCCCCCTGTATGTCCGGGCCCCCCCCATCAGAGGCCTTGGAGATGCCACTGCACACAAGAAGAGGAGAAAGGAGGGGAGCATCCTGGCACTTCTGCGCCCCCCCCTGTGGAGCCTGGGTGCGGTGCACCCCGCGTACCCACCCAGGATCGGCCCTGATCTCACTGCAAGTCTGTCATACAATAACTGTCTGGAAACAACAAAATATCTGCATTCTTTATTGATATGAAATACCCATAATGCTACTAGCAGCTAGAGCAGCTGGTTTACTTGGGAGCAGCGTTTTTTAAGTAAAATGCGTGGGTTTTTTTTTTTTACTCAAAATGTCTGCTCTCAATTGATACAAGTATATTTTCACCAAATAAAACATACAACACTATTATATCAGTGTATTCAGACTTTTTTCACAAATCACAATTGCATTACACTTATTAATTCTAAAATTCTGTTCTTTCTCTCTCATTTTTACACTGCTATACCACTCATCAAAGGAAGCTACATTTTGCAACTCAAATCTATCACCTCAGTAAACCATTCCTGACACATATTCCACATAACAGCATAAGCATCTTCACCAATAAAGGGTATATCATTTTAGCCAGAGGTCAGATAAGGTCTGTAATCCTAAATAAAAGATCTCTGCAGGATGAGAAACGCAAATCCCCACAGTCTGCCAGCTAAGGCAACAAAAAATTGGATATCCAGGACCTTAGAATTAACACCTCTGCAGTATTAAAAGTTAAGTCTTGTTTTGTCTCCAAAGTTAAAAGGAAAAAAAATAGCTACAATTATTGGTTGCTTCAGTGACATCATAGAATAGGGGCCATCTGGTGTCAAATATTTGCAGAGAATGCTATAATTAATACCGACTAAAATATAGTAATGTTATACCTTGTTTTATAGTCATATGGTGATTTTAACATCTGGAAAAAATTGTAAACAATAAAAATTGGAGAACCTGTGATGGTACACAGATATAAGCATATTTCGGGAATTCACTAAAGTGCATTTAGGGCAGGGCTGGACTAGTGCTAATACAAATGTGTATATACACTATATTACCAAACATATTGGGTCGCCTGACTTTACACGCACATGAACTTTATTGGCATCCCAGTCTTAGTCTGTAGGGTTCAATATTGAGTTGGCCCACCCTTTGCAGCTATAACAGCTTCAACTCTTCTGAAAAGGCTGTCCACAAGGTTTAGGAGTGTGTCTATTGGAATGTTTGACTTACTGGAACTAAGGGGCCAAGCCCAACATCAGAAGAAACATCCCCACACCATAATCCCCCCTCCACCAAATGATTTGGCCCAGTGCATAAACAGCTGAACCAGTGGAGGTGTAGATCGAGAATAGGAGAGGTCCAAGGACAGAACCTTGGGGGACCACAACGGTAAGAGGAAAAGGAGAGGTGGAAGTAGAGTTGTAAGTGACACTGAAGGTGCTGTGAGATAGGTAAGATTTGAACCAATGGAGAGTACAGTCACAGAGACCAAGGGAATAGAAATTGGATGCATTAAGATATGGACAACATTTGATGCATACAATTCTTCAAATGACTTTATGCATGTGTGCATGCATATATTTACATGCACTTAGACTTGTTTATATGTGTTTACATGCATACATCTGCAACATCTGCAAATATGTATGGCCCCAGTTGCAGTTGTCTCCTACATTTTTTGTACCCCTGCAGAATGCAGTGAACAATTTTATATGCAGATGCAGCTGTGTGTATGGCCCAATTGATTCCTATGGTCCTGCATTTAGATGTATATAAAACTATACGTTTTAGATGTCCTTGTTTTGGACAGCATGGGGAAGGGATAGAACCTTTGTCAGGTTTGTATTTGTCAGCTGGGTACTCATTTGGGGGAAATGTAGGGTCAATGCACACTAGGCAACAGAAAAAATTCCAGAGCTGTTGGTAGAAAAAAGCAGCATAAAAAATGCTTCTATGGAGCACATTGTACTTGCTTTTTGGTGCGTCTATGCACAATTAAATTTATAATAATTTTTCCCCAAAACACTAGAAAATTGTACACTTGAAAACGCCTGACGTGCCTAAACACCGCGTTAAGACGTGTTTATGCGTGTTTAGGTGTATCTCACAGTAAGTTGCACCAACACTACACTAACACCAGTACACGTAGGTACACTTGTCACCCCCCGATCGCCCCCCCCCCCAGTTAACCCCTTCACTTCCTGTCACAGTGTCACCCAGTGCAGTGTTCATATTTTTCTTTGATCACTGTACTGGTGTCATTTGTGACACTAATCAGCATTAGGGCAGTTAGTGGTAGGTCCAGGTAGCTTTAGGGTACCCCCAACCCCCCAATAAAGGTTTAACCCCTTGATCACCCCCTGTCACCAGTGATCACCGTATTAGTGTTACGGGTGACTCTGATTAATTAGTTATATTTTTATAGTGCCAGGGTACCTGCCGTATATTACCTAAATAAAGGTTTAACCCCCTGATCACCCGGCGGGTGATATCAGTCAGTTAGGGTCTGCATCACCCCAGGCAGCGTCAGATTAGTGCCAGTAGCACTAACACCCACACACGCACTATACACCTCCCTTAGAAGTATAATGTCTAAACAGATCAATATCTTTGATCTGATCAGATCTATACTATCGTCCACAGTAGTTTAGGGTTCCCAAAAACACAGTGTTAGCGGGATCAGCCCAGATACCTGCTAGCACCTGCATTTATCCCCTCCGCCCAGCCCAGCCCACCCAAGCGCAGTATCAATCGATCACTATCACTTACAAAACACTAAGCACATACTTGCAGCACTTGCAGAGTCAGGCCTGATCCCTGCGAACCCTAACAGTTTTTTTGGTAGCATTTGAATCAGTCGCTGACAATCAGGTGCTCTTTTTTCCTGTAAATCACATTGGTTGTACCAGTAAATTTAGAGGCCAAAATGTTCAAGTTACACTAGTGAAGAGGCCTACACGTTTCTGAGCATGACAGATGAGAGCGAAGAGGAAGTCACCCATCTGTCAGATTCAGGCTCAGAATACGAACCAGTAGACAGCAGTGGCACCCTGGCAGATAGCTCTGATGACAGAGTAGTGGTCCCTGCCAAGGTCAGGCATACCCGACCCCATTTTTCTGCTGTTGTTCAGGTGCAAGAACCGCAGGGCTCTCGTATGGAGCAGAGAGCCAGTACTAGTGCCGCTAATCCTTCTGGTGAACTCGAAAGCACCAGCAGACTAGTACACCCTGGTCGTACATCCAGCACTGCAGTAACACTTGGTGACTTGGCAAGTCCCATAAGTGCAGTTCAAGCTGGTGAGGTGGCTAGCACAAATAGTGTCCCAGCAGCCACCAAGAAGACAAAGACAGGCCCGTCAAGCCCATAGTGCCCTTGCTGCTGCATTTGCCAATCTGAATTGGGAGCCCACCACTTCTGCAGCACCCTTACTTCCCCTATTCACCGGCCAACCCGGAATTCAGGTGGAAACAGTTGATTTTATGTCACTTGATTTTTATTCGCTGTTTTTCACAAAAGATTTCTATAGATCTATTGTGGACCAAAGCAATTTGTATGCTGGACAATTCATAGCCACTAATCCCCAGTTGACTCTTGCCAGAGAATGGACACCTATTACGGTCTCCGAAATTAAGAGCTTCCTGGGCCTATCCCTCCTTATGGGCATAACTAAAAAAGTGAGTTGCGTCATATTGGTCCATTGACCCAAATCACCATATGTTCTCTGCCTCCATGTCCAGGACACGATATGAGCAGATCTTGCGGTTCATGCATTTTAATGACAATGAACTCTGTCGTCCTTGGGGTGACCCCGAATACGATCGGCT
The DNA here is from genome assembly GCF_042186555.1 of Aquarana catesbeiana. Classification (NCBI taxonomy): domain Eukaryota; kingdom Metazoa; phylum Chordata; class Amphibia; order Anura; family Ranidae; genus Aquarana; species Aquarana catesbeiana. The sequence continues at coordinate 548,070,096 of NC_133328.1, read as the reverse complement.
CTACAAAATTCGGCACCTCGTAAACCACTTCAACCAAAAGTTTGCAGCCTTGTTTACTCCCAATCAAGTTGTCTGCGTTGATGAGTCCCTGATTAAGTTTTCTGGTCTCTTGTCATTCAAACAGTATCTTCCCAGCAAGCGTGCCAGATATGGGGTCAAGATGTATGTGTGTCTGTGACAGGGCAACAGGCTATACATATAGTTTTATGGTTTGCGAGGGAAGAGATAGTTACGTAGAGCCGGAGAACTGCCCAAACTACATAGGGAGCGCTGGTATGATTGTGGGGGGACTTAGTGTCATCCTTATTCAGAAAGGGGTACCACTTTTATGTGGACAATTATTACACTAGCGGGCCACTCTTTATTCACTTGTTTGATCAAGGAATTGGCGCATGTGGCACCGTGCGATCTAACCCAGCGGCTTGTAGATTCCCGTCTTAGGCTGGGGGAGAGAGCCTGCTTGAGATGTAATAATTTGCTCGCTGTGAAGTGGAGGGATAATAAGAATGTTTTTGTTCTGTCCTACCTACATGCAGACACGACAGTCCAAATTCAAACAGTGACTGGTGTTGTGAATAAACCTCTTTGTGTCCACGAATACAACCTTAACCACTTGCCGCCCGCCCTATTACACAATGACGGCGGCAAAGTGGTTTGATAATCCTGATCGTACGTCATGTGACGTGATCAGGATTATCCGCTACTGCGCTCCCCCGGGGGCGTGCAGCACGGCGATCGGGGGTGACGCTTGTCCCTCGGGCACAGCGCATCCCCGATCAGGGTAAACAGCCAGTGAAATTGGCTGTTTACCATGTGATCGGCTGTGTCCAATAACAGCCAGTCACATGTCAAAACAAATCGGGCATGCGCGCAATGCGCGCCACCGGGGGGGGCGCGCCCCGGCGCCGATCGGAGATGGGGAGTGTCCCTCGGACACAGCGCATCTCCAATCAGGGTAAACAGCCAATGAAATGGCTGTTTACCCATGTGATCGGCTGTGTTCAATCACAGCCGGTCACAAGTATAAACACTGTGGCGGTTTCCAGGGATCTCTCCTTCTCTCTCCTCACACACTGATCATGTGAGGAGAGAGAAGGAGAGATCTGATCAGTGAGTAAAACATCTTTATTTTTACATCTACTGTCTGCACAACACAAACCCCCCATCAATAAAGAGAACCTGTCACAGCCCATCAGATCCTGTCACAGCCTATCAGGATCTGTCACAGCCCATCAAGATCTGTCACAGTCCATCAGGATCTGTCACAGCCCATCAGAACCTGTCACAGCCCATCAGAACCTGTCAGCCCATCATCGGTACCGCTGTCAGCACCGGTACTTCCATCAGCACAGCCACCGCCATCAGCACCGCAACCGCCATCAGCACCGCCACCGCCATCAGCACCGCCACCGCTGTCAGCACCACCGCCATCGGTACCATCTGGATCTGACAGCCCATCTGTCACACAGGCCGCCATCAGTACCACTAACGCTACCGCTATTAGTACCGCCATCAGTAACATCTGGATCTGACAGCCCATCTGTCATAGCCCATCTGTCACACAGGCCCGCCATCACTACCGTCGCACAGTCCCGCCATAAGTACCGTCACACAGGCCATCAGTAACCTGTCAGTACCATCACACAGGCCCACCATCAGTGAGCTGTCAGTAGCACCACCAGTTCCGTCACACAGGCCAGCCAAAAGTACCACCATCATGTCCCAAAGAGTTTACACAGCTGAGGAGGCATATAACATCCTTACCAGGTTGGATGATGAGAGCAGCGGGGAGCTCTCATTATCCGATTCTGGTTCGGAATATGAGCCAGTGGAGGGTAGCGGATCGGAGTCCGAGTCAGCGGAGGAAACCGCCCCTCCTAAAAGAGTAAGGAGATCAGGACCTAGATCAGAAAACCTGCCTACCACCAGCAGCGCCAGACCCCAGAAAGAGGAGCCCAGTACAAGTACTGGAATTGCACATCCAGCCCAAAGAATCTGGGCCCAGCCCTACCTTCCCGATGCCCTGGCAAACCCCTTATGGTTGCCTGCCAACTCAGGATCTGCTACAATCCCCCTTTCACTGCACAGCCAGGTGTGCAGCCCAACACTTTGAATTTTTCATATTTGGACTATTTTCATTTGTTTTTCCAGGAAGATTTGTTGCAGTACATGGTGGACCAAACAAATCTCTATGCAGAGCAATTTATTGCTGCCAACCCCAGTTCGTCCTACGCCCGTATGTTCCATTGGCGACGTCTCACACTAGACGAATTCAAATTGTTCTTGGGCCTTAATTTTAATATGGGGCTTACAAAGAAAAATGAACTGCATGCCTACTGGTCCACCCACCCCATCCACCACATGCCCCTATATTCTTCTGTTATGTCCAGGACACGGTACAATATGATAATGCGTTTCCTACATTTCAATGACAATTTGCAGTGCCCTCCCCAAGATCATCCCAAACACGACAAATTATATAAGCTACGCCCCTTAATAAATTCTTTTACCAAACGATTTTCTGAAGTCTTTATCCCTGACCAAAATATTTGTGTAGACGAATCCCTTATCCACTTTACTGGGTGGCTGAATATCAAGCAATATATCCCAAGTAAGAGAGCCAGGTACGGGGTGAAATTGAACAAATTATGTGACCGAGCTACTGGTTACGTGTACTCATTTCGTATTTATGAGGGAAAAGACTCCCAGCTCCAGCCCCGTTAGTGCCCCACATACATAGGAACCAGTGGTAAAATTGTGTGGGACCTTGCATACCCCCTGTTCAAAAAAGGTTACTACTTATATGTAGATAATTACTACAGCAGCTTGCCCCTTTTCCGTCACCTGTATTGTGAAAAAACCCTGGCCAGTGGTACCTTCCGAAAAAATAGGAAGGGCTTCCCACAGAATTTACTAGCAAAATGGCTACAAAAGGGGGAAGCCGCATTCATGAGGAATGAGGAGGTGTTGGCCATGAAGTGGCGGGACAAGAAGGATGTTCACATGATGACTACCATTTAAAATGACACCTTGGTGGAGGTTCAGAGAAGACGTGGCCCCGTAGTAAAGCCCGAATGTGTCCATGACTACAATCTGTATATGGGGGGGGGTGGATTTAAATGATCAGATGCTGCAACCATATTTGTCAACCCGCAAGTCCAAATATTGGTATAAAAAAGTTGCATTTCATGTGTTTCATATGGCCATGTTCAATTCATTTGTCTGCTATCAAAAATCACCCAAAAACCAACCCATCACCTACCTCACATATATTGAAAACATTGTCACTGCCCTTATTTACCAGCAAGGACCTGCCCCAGGAAGCATTCGCTCTGATAGTGTGAGTCGACTTCATGAGCAACATTTTCCCTATAACATTCCCCCCGCAGAATCTGGAAGAAGACGCCAAAAGAGATGTTGTGTATGCTCAAGTGGAGGAGCTAGAAGAGATACAAGTTATTATTATCCTCAATGTCCCTCCCAACCTGGCCTGTGTATCGGTGATTGCTTCAAAAATGATCACACATCCATCAGATATTAGTTCCCCTTATTAATAACAGAATGCCATTTCCCCATTTAAATTACCTGTGTGCATCATTTGCCTGCCACCATGTTTCTACCTTCCATGTTAACTGACCCTGGCCTGTTTACCGACAATGTCTTTGCCTGCCGTTTTAACCACATTTCTGACTTCCACGTGCACCGACCTGAGCCTGTTTACCAACTATGCCTTTGCCTGCCGTTTTAACCATGTTTCTGACTTCCACGTGCACCAGCCTCAGCCTGTTTACCGACGATGCCTTTGCCTGCCGTTTTAACCACGTTTCTGACTTCCACGTGCACCGACCTTGGCCTGTTTAATTGACCATGTTTTTGCCTGCCACTTGGACTGATCTTTTGCCCTTCTACTTCAGTACACAGGGGTCTCACATATGTGAGGGGCTTCAGAATAACGTTCTGAGTCGAGAAAATCAGTTTTTGGTTTTCTGTGTTCCCAGAACAGGGTTTGGTTGCCCAGAGGCTTCAAAGAGATTTGGGTGGGAGAAGCCTCTACCCCTGTCCCCCTGGCCCTAAGCTTGATGGTCCTTCCTGCTGCCTGGACCAATACTTTGGCTGTGCTGACCATATCACTGCCTGTAATGACCCAGGACTTTATGGACTGTTTATTTCTGCTGCCTGGACCAATACTTTGGCTGTGTTGACCATATCTCGGCCTGCTGCCTCTACTGACTATAGACAGTATTTTTGCCTGGACATCTCTGCCTGCTACCTTGACCAATGCTTTGGCTGTGCTGACAGTATCTCTGCCTGAACTAACTATGGACAGTATTGCTGCCTGGACGATTGCTTTTGCTGTCGCTGACCACATCCCTGCCTGCTGCCTGGACCTATGCTCTCCTCTGTGGACCACTACACTACTAAAACCACAGGTAATCTTTTGTTATTTGGTATGTACATGTTATGTATTAGAAATATGAAGGGCCTTCAAAAATATGATCGTAGTCATGAAATTATATGTGTAATTTATGCTCCTAGAACGACTGGAGGTGATATTTGGATGTTGGGCCTCTGTATGTGGCCAGGCTATGTAAAAATGTCACACATGTGGTATCGTTAAACTCAGGAGGAGTTGCACAACGTATTTTGGGGTGTAATTTTTGCTATATACATGCTATGTGTTAAAAATATCTTATAAATCGACAACTTTGTGTAAAAAAAAATGCGTTTTCATTTTTTTCCCACGTTTTCCGAAAACGTCTGGAAAAAAATGAACCGTTCAAAAGACTCATTATGCCTCATAGATTATAAGTTGGGGTGTTAGCTTTCCAAAATGCTCCAGGGCCATCAAAAGGCAGATAGGTCGTCATGAAATTATATGTGTAATTTTGCTCCTAGAATTACTGGAGGTGCTCCCTGCATGTTGGGCCTCTGTATGTAGCCAGGCTGTGTAAAAGTCTCACACATGTGGTATCGCCATACTCAGGAGGAGTATCAGAATGTATTTGTGGGTGTAGTTGCAAGTATATGCACTCTGTGTTCAAGAAATAACCTGTCAATACAATAAGTTTGTGTAAAAAAAAAAAAGTCTTAATTTTCCCAAGAATTGTGGGAAAAAATTCCAAAAAACTCACCATGCCTCTTACTAAATACCTTGGAATGTCTAATTTCCAAAAAGGGGTCATTTGGGGGTATTTGTAATTTCCTTGACTGTTAGTGTCTCAAGAAATGAGATAGGCCTTCAGTACATCAGGTGTGATCAGATGTGATCTATTTTCAGTGATTTGCACCCTAACTTGTAGACTCTATAACTTTCACAAAGACTAAATATTATCCACTAATTTGGGTTATTTTCACCAAAGATATGTAGCAGTATAAATTTTGGCCCAAATTCATGAAGAAAAATTACTTATTTGCAAAATTTTACAATAGAAGGTAAAAAAAAGTTTTTTTTTCAAAATTTTTGCTCTTTTTTCGCTTATATCGCAAAAAAGAAAAAACCCAGCGGTGATTAAATACCACCAAAAGAAAGCATTAATTGTGAGAAAAAAAATGATAAAAAATTTGCTTGGATAAAGTGTAGCATGACAGAGTAATTGTCATTCAAAGTGTGAGAGTACTCAAAGCTGAAAATTGGTCTGGGCGGGAAGGTGTTTAAGTGCCCTGTATTGAAGTGGTTAATATGGGAGCTCCTTAAAAGGTAAGACAGAAATCAAAATAAACACCACGTCCCAATATACTAGAAATTCAAAGGGGGGGGGGGGGGGAGAGGTTACAAACCTTGGGACTTTTAATGTTTTGGGTAAGGAGACTAAAAGGCTCACTTGTACAATATATAAAATGAATTTTATTACAAAGATATAAAACATGAGAACAGTATTTCATCCATATCAAAAATCAATTGTTCTATACAAAGGCATAATCAACAGACACTACCACTCAACATTATTTGCTCGGCAGAGCTTCCTCCGGAGATTCCAGGGTGATGTTTTAAATGCTATAGACAACAAAAAGATTAGAATAAATAATCATGTTGATTTTTGTAAATGCAAAAAAAAAAATATTGGCATACATTGGATATGCAAAGATTACAACGTAGTAAGTTTAATATCTAATTGTAGAGCACTGATCGCATTATAGATATAAGGGAGAGACATGGACCTTACCCAAATTGCTCAAAGTCAATATATGGCTTGAAAATCAAAATAGAGAAATACAGGTTTCATATGTATGAAGGGCGTCCCATTGGTAAAATTCCCAGCCAGTGTTTGCAGAGGGAGACAGAAAAAAGGGATATATATATATATAGCACGTTAAGCAAATTGAATCAATTTATAGCTAGTTGATCTTGCTGATTAAAGTTATTATCAAGCAAAGGTGATGAACCAAGATTGTTGAATATCCGCAGAAGTGCAGTCAATATAAATACCATGAAGGAAACTCACAGCATAGGAAATAAATTCAAAGGCTGTTACTTCCCAGGCACACCTGAAAAATTATATATGTACTAATAAAGTACCAAAGGAGAGAACCCAGCAATATATAAGTAAAAGCAATGCCTGTTCAGTGTGAACAGGATAGTCACATTGGTAAAAGTAGACTTACCGGCATGGGGAGGATAAGGCAGTAAAGCAGAGATGGGAGAGATGTTTCCTCTCCCTCTCTCAATATGTCTCTGGCAGAATGTAGTGGCGAGATGCTGCCATTCATAGTCTCCCTCCGAGCTGGCAGCGTTTGACGTCACCACCGGGTTGCAGGTGTGGTATAGGGATGCCCGGGCACATGCGTCAGAGCTTGTAACGGCACACGTGTCATGATGCAGTGTTGCGTCAAAGCGCGGCTGCCATTTTTAAAAATCTAATGCCCATAATAGATGGATAAGATGGGAAACAGCCAATGCAGATGGATTAGAATGACAGCAAATTCCTTTGCGGAATCCACCATGCAGAGGGAAAAATAGCTGGTGAAAACAAAACAAGCCCCGGTGGAATGGGCACTTTACGGGATTCACAACTAGGGATGAGCCGAACACCCCCCTGTTCGGTTCGCACCAGAACATGCAAACAGGCAAAAAATTTGTTTGAACACGCGAACACAGTTAAAGTCTATGGGACTCGAACATGAATAATCAAAAGTGCTTATATGCATGGTATTGTCATAGAAAGTGTTTGGGGAGCTGGATCCTGCCCCAGGGGACATAGATCAATGCAAAAAAAGTTTTAAAAACGGCCGTTTTTTTGGGAGCAGTGATTTTAATAATGCTTAAAGTGAAACAATAAAAGTGTAATATTCCTTTAAATTTTGTACCTGGGGGGGTGTCTATAGTATGCTTGTAAAGGGGCGCATGTTTCCCATGTTTAGAACAGTCTGACAGCAAAATGACATTTCAAAGGAAAAAAAGTCATTTAAAACTACTCTACAGCTATTAATGAATTGTCGGTCTGACAATACACATAAAAGTTCATTGATAAAAACGGCATGGGATTTCCCCACAGGGGAACCCCGAACCAAAATAAAAAAAAAAAACATGGGGGTCCCCCTAAATTCCATACCAGGCCCTTCAGGTCTTGTATGGATATTAAGGGGAACCCAGCACCAAAATAAAAAAAAATGGCGTGGGGGTCCCCCTCAAAATCCATACCAGACCCTTATCCAAGCACACAACCTGGCAGGCCGCAGGAAAAGAGGGGGGATGAGAGAGCGCCCCCCTCCTGAACCGTACCAGGCCACATGCCCTCAACATTGGGAGGGTGCTTTGGGGTCTCCCCCAAAGCACCTTGTCCCCATATTGATGGGGACAAGGGCCTAATCCCCACAACCCTTGCCCGGTGGTTTTGGGGGTCTGCGGGCAGGGGGCTTATCAGAATCTGGAAGCCCCCTTTAACAAGGGGACCCCCAGATCCCAGCCCCCCTGTGTGAAATGGTAAGGGGGTACAAAAGTACCCCTACCATTTCACAAAAAAAGTGTCAAAAAGGACAAGAGACAGTTTTTGACAATTCCTTTATTTAAAGTTTTCTTCTTTCCATCTTCTTTTTTCTATCTTCTTTCTTCTATCTTCCTTTGGTTTCTTCCTCCATCTTCTTCTTCCTCTGGTTCTTCCTCCGATCCTCTGCTTCTTTCTCTGGTGTTCTGGTCCGGCATCTTCCTCCGCGGTGCCTGTGGCAATCCCGGTGACGTCAGAGGGGGGCGGGGTCACCCGTTACGTAACGGGCGACCCCGCCCCCTCTGACATCACAAGGAATGCCACAGGAAAGTCCCCGTCAAGTCCCCGTGCGGGGGCAGGGTCACCAGGTGGCCCCGCGTTCCGTTATTTAAGAAGTGTCAGAAGAAGCGAGAAGCGTCACACAGCAGGAGCCTCCCATCATGGATGCGGAGCGACCTGAGAATGAAGAAGGGAAGAAGGCGCCACTAGGAAGATGCCGGATGAGAACCTTGGAGGAAGAAGCAGAGGATCGGAGGAAGAACCAGAGGAAGAAGAAGACGGAGGAAGAAACCGAAGGATGATAGAAGAAAGGAGATAGAAGAAAGAAGATGGAAAGAAGAAGACTTTAAATAAAGGAATTGTCAAAAACTGTCTCTTGTCATTTTTAACATTTTTGACACTTTTTTGTGAAATGGTAGGGGCACTCTTATACCCCCTTACCATTTCACACAGGGGGGGTGGGATCTGGGGGTCCCCTTGTTAAAGGGGGCTTCCATATTCCGATAACCCCCCCGCCTGCAGACCCCCAAAACCACCCGGCAAGGGTTGTGGGGATGAGGCCCTTTTGCCCATCAACATGGGGACAAGGTGCTTTGGGGGGACCCCAAAGCACCCTCCCAATGTTGAGGGCATGTGGCCTGGTACGGTTCAGGAGGGGGGGCACTCTCTCGCCCCCCTCTTTTCCTGTGGCCTGCCAGGTTGCGTGCTCGGATAAGGGTCTGGTATGGATTTTTGGGGGGACACCACATCATTTTTTTTTTATTTTGGCGCGGGGTTCCCCTTAAATCCATAACCGGACCTAAAGGGTCTGGTATGGATTTTGAGGGGGACCCCCACACCATTTTTTTTAATTTTGGTGCGGGGTTCCCCTTAATAACCATACCAGACCTGAAGGGCCTGGTATGGAATTTAGGGGGACCCCCACGCCATTTTTTAAAAAAAATTTGGTTTGGGGTTCCCCTGTGAGGAAATCCCATGCTGTTTTTATCACTGAACTGTTATGTGTATTGTCTGACCGACAATTCATTAATAGCCGCGCGTAGTTTTAAATGACTTTTTTTCCTTTGAAATGTCATTTTGCTGTCAGACTGTTCTAAACACGGGAAACATGCACCCCTTTACAGGCATACTATAGACACCCCCCAGATATGAAATTTAATGGAATATTACACTTTTATTGTTTCACTTTAAGCATTATTAAAATCACTGCTCCCGACCCAGGTCCCCAAACTTTCTACGACAATACCATGCATATAAGACTTTAAAATTAGCACTTTTGATTTCTCCCATATACTTTTAAAGGGTGTTCCGCCGCTTTTGAATTTGCCGTGAACACCCCAAATTGTTCGCTGTTCGGCGAACTGGCGAACAGCCGATGTTCGAGTCCAAAAAGGAGTTCGACTCGAACTCGAAGTTCATCCCTACTCACAACCTTAGGGCTCAAATCGGTCAGATCATTGATTAGGAAACCGATCGATGAGTGCCCAGGGCGTCCATACAAACAAAGGGATCCGGACAAAAAGAACAAATGGAAATGTATAAAAGTAAATAAACAATAATTTTTATAACAATTATTAATTAGATTAATTAAAATAAATTATGAACTTAGGATGATTAAAGATAATTTAATCAAATTTAAACAATCAGCAATTTTGGGCAAGGTCCAATCCCTACCTCAATCTAAGAAAATACATTATCATACAGCCTTACAGCAAAGGAAGCAACATTACATAATTTAGTATTTCAGTATTTCAAAAAATAAATAAATCATTGATAGAGGAAGAAGGAAAAAAGAAAGACAGAAAGAGGGATTACAAAAAAGATTTAAAGCTTAAAGCATCATTTAAACCAGGATGCCCAAGGGCAGACAGCTCATATTTCCATCGGGCCTCCCATTGTAGTAAGATTTTATCATTGTCACCTCCTCTCTCATTGGGGGAACATGCTCAAGGGCAAAGAAATGCATCTTTGAATCATCAAAATTATGGTAGAGGCCCATATGACGACTTATGGACGTCTCCATCTTCCCTTCTCATTACCAAGGACACATGATACCTGATACGATGGAAAAAGGGGCATTTGGTTTTCCTAACATAAAAGGCGTCACACTCACACATCATCAGGTACACCACCCCAATGGATTGGCATGTTGCCAAAAACCTCGGCTTATGCTGGCATCCACTGGGGAGGATATCATGCAACGATGAGTGAATGTAGCGACAAAAATTACATTTGTGACATGGTCTGGTCCCTTTGACTCTATTTAGAATCACTGATTGTGGGGCATAGTGGCTATGCACAAAGTTGTCCTTTAATGATCAAGATCTTTTATAAGTTATCTCAGGATATTCTTTGAGATGTTTGTAAATATTAGTATCCCCCATAAGGAGGTACCAATATTTTTGCATGATATCATGCACCTGTCGGTGCTGACCTGAGAATTGGGTAATTAACCTAACCCCTGTGTTGACTTTTTTGAAGCATTTGTTACTGTAACCTCGTTGTTTCAGATGGATCTGAAGTGCTTTAGCCTCATGTTTGAACATTTTCACTACAGTTCCTCTTCAGCCTGAGATATTGCCCATAGGGCACACTGGCTATCAGGGAAGCGGGATAGGAGCTGGTGGCATGTAGAAGAGAATTTCTCGCAGAAGGTTTGCGGAATAATGTAGATCCAACACTACCATTGGAATTAATCAGAATATGAATATCCAAGAATGTTAGTTTTTGCTGACTGATTTCCATGGTAAAATTTAAATTGTAACGATTCTGCTTAAGACTTTCAAAGAAAGCAAGCAAATCGTTCTTGTTACCTGTCCAAATAAAGAAAATGTCATTGATGAAGCGCCTTCAAACTGGTATCTGCTCAAAATAAATTTGCATATCATCTCTAAAAAAGAGATCACGCTCCCACCCCTCCAGGTACAGGTTGGCATAAGAGAGGGCACATTTGGTCCCCATAGCCTCCCCCTGTATCTGGAGGTAGTGGGAGCGTCCAAATAAAAAGATGTTGGTTAAAATGAATCAAAGCAGATCTAGAATGAACATGTTATAAGTTTTAGGCACCTCATCATTTTCAGAGATGAAGCCCTCTACAACACCAACACCCAAATTATGGGGGATGGAGTTGTAGAGGGCCTCAACATCCAGGGCCATCAGCCAAGACCCCTCTGGGACTGAGATACCGTCAAGGGTTCTGAGGAGATCACTACTGTCCTGCAAATAGGACGCCAGGCCCTCCACATGGGGTCTGAGGAAGTCATCAATAAGTTCACTGGCGGTCACAGTTAGACAGCCATTGCCCGAAACAATGGGGCGTCCTGGAGGATTGGTGGAGTTTTTGTGGATTTTTGGGAGGGCATACAGTGTTGGATTTCTAGAGGCTGGGACATTAAGAAATTCCCATTTTTTTTGTTTATGAGTCCCTCATGGTAGGCTGAACCAATGAGTTATCTGTAGCGGATCGCAATGTAATTTACATGTCTTTCCGGTAATTTTTTGTACCATTCGCGATTCTGTAGTAATCTCATAACCATTGACTCATATTGATCATTTTCCATAACAACAAAGTTATCTCCCTTGTCTGAAGGTTTTATAATTAAATGCTTATCCTGTTGCAAGGAGTACACCACCTCTATTTGGGCTGGCGTTAAATTTGACTGTGACATCCCTTTCCATTTAGTTGTTACGAATTTCATTAGTAACTTGTTGGGTGAAAGCCCATACGTTGGGGTTACCCTGTAAAGTTGGAAAGGTTCTAGATTTAGGCTTGTAATCTTTGGGTATTGATATAATGGAGGGAGGGACCTGTGATAAAGAGATGATAGCCTGACCTGATTGAAGAAGCTCAGCTTCCAAATATTCAGTTTCATCTATGTGTCCCTCATCCCATAAATCCATTAAATCCTCTAAAGCTTTGATATCACTAATATTTATTTCTTTCCAAAGAGCGTTGGTCAATGACTGAGTTTGAGGCAGTGGCTGTGGTTTATCATATGGAATCTTGAACATAAGTTTTTGCGAGAAAAGATTAAGGTCTTTGATCAGTTCAAATTGATCGATCTTTTGTGTGGGACAAAATGTTAAACCGAGTTTCAAAATAGAGATTTGATTCACTGTAAGTGGAATAGAAGATAGGTTGATTACTTCAAATTGGTTTTCAGTTGTTTCGGGTGTATTGACTCCGCATTTCCTGTTTTCTTTGGGTCGGGCACCGGTTGGGAAAAAAATCGGCGCCGGACGAAAATCCGATTGTGTAATGATATTATTAACATTGCTTACCTGAGTGTGAAGAGTTATGCCCTGTACACACGATCAGACATTGATCAGACATTGCGACAACAAAATCCATGGATTTTTTCCGACAGATGTTGGCTCAAACTTGTCTTGCATACACACGGTCGCACAAAGTTGTCGGTAAATCCGATCATTCTGAACGCGGTGGCGTAAAACACGTACTTCGGGACTATAAACGGGGCAGTAGCCAATAGCTTTCGTATCTTAATTTTTTCTGAGCATGCGTGGCACTTTGTGCGTCGGATTTGTGTACACACGATCGGAATTTAACCGATCGGATTTTGTTGTCAGAAAATTTTATAGCCTGCTCTCAAACTTTGTGTGTTGGAAATTCCGACGGAAAAAGTCCAATGGAGCCTACACACGATCGGAATTTCCGACAACACAATCCGATCGCACTTTTTCCGTTGGAATATCCGACTGTGTGTACAGGGCATTAGTGTTGATGGTGAATTAGCAGTGCTGATGCTCGAGATAGATTCAGAGTGACTCGGTGCATTTAAAGAAGCAGACGTTTTAGCAGTTGCTGCTCTAGTGTAAATTGGTGCTCGACTTGTGGTGGGAAAACGTTTAGAGGTTCCCAATTGTGCGGTTACGTTACCGTCAGTGCATTTGGAAAGTCCTTGTTTCTTAGTAATTTTTGTGTGACCTGTGAAAAAGAAGCAGAGGAAACAGAGGAGGTGTTGGAGTCATTAGATTCAGTAAAGGGTTCCTTAGTAGTGCACAATTTGATATTACGTCTCCTATTTTTAGTTGGGGCCCAATTATAAGCCTGACTATTATCATAGGACAACTTGTCTCTCATAAATTTCTTCTGTTTAGTTTTGAGTATTTCGGCAACATATATTTTAAGGTTTGAATTTAATGCACTCTCTCGAGTAGAGAAGAGTGCATCAACAGTAATCAACTTATTGTCCTCATACAATTTTTCGATCTCTTTGTCCAGGGATGCTAGTTCAGTACTATAGCGGTAACATAATAGTTCCATCATTTTTATGGAACATAACTGCAAATTTTCCTCCCAATTTAATTTGAACTCATGTTCTAGTTTGTTGATAGTGGGGAAAATTTGTATTCTCAGCCCCCAAGGGGCGATTTTATCTTCTATATATTTTGTAAAGTTCCACTTTTTCCAGTAAATCCTGGATTTTTTTTCTAGCATTCTCTGGAGTCTGAGAAAGAAACGATACATAGAGAGACCTCCTCCAACCGCATTCTGGGACCTATGGTTTTGATCCATAAATCCCTCAAATGCATTCCCACAATAGTTGGTCATGGTGAAAATGATGATATCACAATCCCGAAAACAAATCAAACAAAAAATCAAAAGATAGAAAAAAGAACAAAGAAACCGTACGGTTTGGAGGCGCTTCATCGATGACATTTTCTTTATTTGGACAGATAACGAGAACAATTTGCTTGCTTTCTTTGAAAGTCTTAAGCAGAATCGTTACAATTTAAATTTTATCATGGAGATCAGTCAGCAAAAATTAACATTCTTGGATATTCAAATTCTGATTAATTCCGATGGTAGTGTTGGATCTACATTAGTCTGCAAACCTTCTGTGGGAAATTCTCTTCTACATGCCACCAGCTCCCATCCCACTTCCCTGATAGCCAGTGTGCCCTATGGGCAATATCTTAGGCTGAAGAGGAACTGTAGTGAAAATAGTCAATTTGAACATGAGGCTAAAGCACTTCAGATCCGTCTGAAACAACGAGGTTACAGTAACAAATGCCTCAAAAAAGCTTATCACAAAGCCAAAAATCAAGACAGATCTCTTTTAATTCATGGTTATATAGTCCCTAAAGTCAACACAGGGGTTAGGTTAATTACCCGATTCTCAGGTCAGCACCGACAGGTGTGTGATATCATGCAAAAATATTGGTACCTCCTTATGGGGGATACCAATATTTCCATACATCTCAAAGAATATCCTGAGATAACTTATAAAAGATCTTGATTATTAAAGGACAACTTTGTGCATAGCCACTATGCCCCACAATCAGTGATTCTTAATAGAGCCAAAGGGACCAGACCATGTCACAAATGTAATTTTTGTTGCTACATTCACTCATCGTCGCATGTTATGCTCCCCAATGGATTCCAGCATAAGCTGAGGTTTTTGGCAACATGCCAATCCATTAGGGTGGTGTACCTGATGATGTGTGATTGTGATGCCTTTTATGTTGGGAAAACCAAATGCCTATTTTTCCATCGTATCAGGCATCATGTGTCCTTGGTATTGAAAGGGAAGATGGAGACGCCCATAAGTCACCTTATGGGCCTCTACCATAATTTTGATGATTCAAAGATGCATTTCTTTGCACTTGAGCATGTTCCCCCCAATGAGAGAGGAGGTGACAATGATAAAATCCTACTGCAACGGGAGGCCCGATGGATATATGAGCTGTCTGCCCTTGGGCATCCTGGTTTAAATGATGCTTTAAGCTTTAAATCTTTTTTGTAATCCCTCTTTCTGACTTTCTTTTTTTCTTCTTCCTCTATCAATGATTTATTTATTTATTGAAATACTGAAATGCTAAATTATGTAATGTTGCTTCCTTTGCTGTAAGGCTGTATGATAATGTATTTTCTTAGATTGAGGTAGGGATTGGACCTTGCCCAAAATTGCTGATTATTTAAATTTGAATAAATTATCTTTAATCATCCCAAGTTCATAATTTAATATAATTAATTTAATTAATTGTTATCAAAATTAATGTTTATTTACTTTTATACATTCCCATTTGTTTTTTTGCCGGATCCCTTTGTTTATATGGACACCCTGGGCACTCATCAATGGGTTTCCTAATCAATGATCTGACCGATTTCAGCCCTAAGGTTGGGAGGCCCGTAAAGTGCCCATTCCACCGGGGCTTGTTTTGTTTTTACCAGCTATTTTTCCCTCTGCATGGTGGATTCGGTTTCCGCAAAGGAATTTGCTGTCATTGTAATCCATCTGCATTGGCTGTTTCCCATCTTATCCATCTACTATGGGCATTAGATTTTTAAAAATGGCGGCCATGCTTTGATGCAATGCTGCGTCGTGACACGTGTGCCATTACAAGTGCCGGTGCATGTGCCCGGGCATCCCTATACCACGTCCGCGACCCGGCGGTGATGTCAGATGCCGCCGGCTCAGAGGGAGACTATGAATTGCGGCATCTCACAGCTACATTCTGCCAGAGACATATTGAGAGAGGGAGAGGAAACATCTCTCCTGTCTCTGCTTTACTGCTTTGTCCTCCCCATGCCGGTAAGTCTACTTTTACCGATGTGACTATTCTGTTCACACTGAACAGGCATTGCTTTTACTTATATATTGCTGGGTTCTCTCCTTTGGTGCTTTATTAGTACATATATCATTTTTCAGGTGTGCCTGGGAAGTAACAGCCTTTGAATTTGTTTCCTATGCTGTGAGTTTCCTTCATGGTAATTATACTGATTGCACTTCTGCGGATATTCAACAATCTTGGTTCATCACCTTTGCTTGATAATAACTTTAATCAGCAAGATCAACTAGCTATAAATTGATTCCATTTGCTTAACTTGCTAAGGTAAATTACTATTATTAATGATCTATTCCTCTGGTATTGTTGAATTTGTCCCTGTACTGCAATTGATTTTTTCAGGAAAACTGTTTTTTCTGTCTCCCTCTACAAACACTGGCTGGGCATTTTTCCAATGGGATGTCCTTCATACATATGAAACCTGTATTTCTCTATTTTGATTTTCAAGCCATGTATTGACTTTAAGCAATTCGGGTAAGGTCCATGTCTCTCCCTTATATCTATAATGCGATCAGTGCTCTACAATTAGATATTAAACTTACTACATTGTAATCTTTGCATATCCAATGTATGCCAATAATTTTTTCTATCAACATGTTTTTTGTGTTTACAAAAATCAACATGAGTATTTATTCCAATCTTTGTTGTCTATAGCATTTAAAACATCACACCGGAAACTCCTGAGGAAGCTCTGCCGAGCAAAACATGTTGAGTGGTAGTGTCTGTTGATTATGCCTTTGTATAGAACAATTGATTTTTGATATGGATGAAATACTGTTCTCATGTTTTTTATATTTGTAATAAAATTAATTTTATATATTGTACAAGTGAGCCTTTTAGTCTCCTTACCCAACACCTTAAAAGTCCTGAGGTTTGTGACCTCTTTCCCCCCCCCCTTTCTTTGAATTTCTTAATATGGTAGGGGTGGACCTCAATGACCAGTTGATGGCACCATACTTAATTGCCCGTAAGGCCAGACGCTGGTATGAAAAAGTGTCTGTATACTTATTCTAATTGGCTCTGTTATGTGCTTATGTGCTTCTGTTTCCAGACAGTGCTGTGGCCCAACTTCCCAATGCAAATGCAGTGAGCCAGCTGCATTGGAGGCATTTTCCTTATGTCCTCCCTGGTACCCCTACCTATCGAGCACCCCAAAGAAGATGTCATGTCTGTGGCAAGTGCGGATTTGGGCGTGACACCCGCTATTGTCTCTCCTGTCCTGACCAACCTGTTCTCTGCATCAGTGAATGTTTCAAACGCTACCACACACTAGTTGAGTATTAGCGTAGGGTACAGCACTGCACAGACTAGGACACACTTTCACAGGGTCTCCAAAGATGCCATCGCATTTTTAGAGACCCAAATCTGGAACTGTTATGCCCTGTACACACGGTCAGCTTTTCCGACGGAAAATGTGCGATCGGAGCTTGTTGCGTGGGCTCCATCGGACTTTTTCCATCAGAATTTCCAACACACAAAGTTTGAGAGCAGTCTATAAAATTTTCTGACAACAAAATCCGATCGCATCAATTTTGACCGTGTGTGGACAATTCCGACGCACAAAGTGCCGAGCATGCTCACAATAAATTCCGAGACGGAACTGCTCGGTCTAGTAAAATTAGTGTTGCAGTGCACTGTCTTCTTCTTTATAATGCTAGAAGAATGAAGTAGTTTTGCTGCTCATATTCACACAGAGTTCTTCCAGACTTCTTTCTTTATTATTTATCGTGATTTCAACAATATAATATTTTTATTTGTCACATCTACCGAAAATTTTTTTTTTTGAGGTTTTTAGATTAAATAATTATTTTTGGATTTTTTTTAACGCCTGATCTTGTGTTTTTATTTATTTATTTATTTTTTTTAACTCCAGAATAGTTTTGGGTGTGTTTTTTGTGTCAAGTTACCACAACACCATTATTATCTTGTATTATTTAATCTCAAGGAGATTGCTTGGTGTTGGTGTCTTGTTAATTTCACATTGTATTTTTGAAATGTACCTGCCTCCTCACAAACAAACTGTCCTTTTTGAAGGAAAACACACATAAGTGAGTATAATTGAAACAAAAATTCCTTTATTAAGGGCTCATAACCAAACAAAGAGGAAGGCAACGCTGGATAAACAGCAGAAATTGGCGAAGCCTATGGCCCCCAGGGCACACATCAAATATTTTACTGCATTGGTGGCCTGAGGAGTCCATATATAAGGGAGTACAATCTGTTCCAGAAGTCCAAGAGATCATGAACAGCAGTAGATGACATGTATTGTCCCCAGGCTGTGGTCATACAAGAGCCTGCATCTTTTGCCAGACCAGACTGAACCCAGGGCCATCACTCTCTGGCCTTCCTTACATGTTTCCTTCCTGGCTGTGGCTCTGGTGTTGTAGGTGTGGCAGGAGGAGGAGGACCTGGAGGAGGAGGAGGAGGACCATGGGTGAGCTCACAAATGTGGCTTTGGCATGTGAGTTGGCCCCTCAACCCCTTATTTAGTGCTTCTAAAATGAGAAACTCACATAAGAGACATTGGCCCTCCTCCATTTGCTGCATTTTGCATGCTGTTAGGTCAGCAAAATCCTCTTCAACATTGTAGGGTGTTCTGAGTGCCTCAGTAGCCTTCCAAAATAGGCCAATTGCTGCCTCATCCAGGTTACTCCTCTTCCTGCAACTTTTTCTTTGAAGGCGGAGGGGAGGGACCTGGGTATCAGGCAGCCTACTTGGCCTGGCCACCTCCTGGCTGAGACTTTCCTGTGTATGAAAAAGGGACATCGTTTTAGTTTTTGGTTCATCAATCACAATCAGAAATTAGGAATCCAAACTAATATATATTTAACATTATTCATTTGACAACCAGAAATATTTAGAAGAATGCTATAGCTGGGCTCCTCCACATGTTGCTGCCTGGAAGGCCCAGGTTGGACGTCAGAAGCCTCAGCTGGGGGGGAGGAAGCATGGAAGGAAGACTGGAGAGTGACCTGGGTTCAGTCTGGCCTGCCAGAAAATGCAGCCTGTCATAGTACCAGAGCCTGGGGACATAAATGTCATCTGCTGCTCCTGATTTCTGGGAATCCTGGACCTTCTTGTGCTCCCTTGGATAAGTGCTCCTCATGCCACCAATTAGAATCTTCAAATAGGTGATGTCTGCCGTGGGGATCGCTGACTTCACAATTTCCATCAATTGATCCAGCGCTGCCTTCCTCTTTGTTTGATTCTTATAATGTGGGTGGTTTACCTGCCACAGACAGGGCAGCTCCCTGAACATATCAATGAATATGGTGATAAATTCCTAGTCCTGATCATTCTATATATCCATTTTCTCTGCAAGACACAACACAAGACAAACCCTAATGTCAGGCTAAAGTCTGCTAATCTTGTCCCAATATAGGCACAAGCTTAAATGTTACCTTCATTATCACGATCGGCATTTCCGATACTCCTTCCTCCGCTCACAGATCGTACGTACTACGCACGCGTGTTACGCTTTATATACACTGCGCATGCGTGAAACTCCGCCCGCCCCTGACATTCTTTCTAGTCTATTCCCCACCCCTTCTCATTTGGCGCAGTGGGGAAGAGCACATGGCAGAGACAGAGCAGGTGCATGCTAATTACAACAACAAGGAGGAGGAGGAGGAAAGCCCGGAGCCAGAAACGTCAAAAGTAAGCAGTTGTCCTGTGTTCCTATTCGTTATTTTTATAACATTTGTGCTGCTCCATGTGCTTTTCTTTACTGTTGTACAGTTTAAAATGGCAACTTTCATGTTCATGGGCACATTATTTGTTCGGCCAATAAAACACCATGTTTTGGCCAGATGCATTTTAATACATTTTTTCTGGCCTACTTCTCTTCTCTAATTTTGTTGTCTAGATGTGTTTGTAACTATAATGAAATGCTAACTAGATTCTGTGTAGGGAGAGGACACTCAGCAGCTGTTTACACATCTGGAAGCTGGAGCACTAGTGTGGGACACAAGAACACCATTTTTATTAGGGGGCCCACACAGGTGCTCCAGTGTATACTATAGGGGTGTCTCAATCTGTAAAAGCTTGTACAAGACAGGTAAGTATTCTAGCTTGCCAATGTTACAAAATATTTCTTCATCTTGCAACTCTGCCAAAACAGACAATTTTACCCCACTTCCAAGCAATGTTTCATATTCCTATTTCTGCCATCAAATATCCGTGTGCTAAGTATACCTATTTTTTCGAACATAGTTGAGAAAAGACTCGGAGGACACCACTCATCAGAGGAGACAACAGACCCCCCACCTCAGGAAGAAGTGGAAATGCCACAAAGCTAAGCAGAGGAGGAGGAGGGAGATGTTGTAGAAATTGTCATCACAACAGGTGAGTGTCTGTGACCACAGCCTCAGGTAAGAGATGGATGCCGGCATATTTATTATACATGGTGTGTTTTTGTTTCTATATTTTAGGTGATCGTGATGTTGTTGATGAAGGTCATTTCACCAGTAAAAGTGCCCAGATCCTGATCGGGGAGATCATGGGGTGTAATAGGGACTTGGAAAACATCCAGCAAAACATCAATGATGTTCAAAACAAAATGAAGAACATGACTGATGTTTTAGGGAGAGTTTAAATCCCCTTGAAATTCCTAATTTTGTTGTTTTTTTTTCTGGAAATTTTTTTCACATTTTGTAATATATTCTCGAAAAGCCAAATTTTGAAGATGCACACAGTGTGTCAACATGTGCTATCTGCCATCAGGGGAGATCAATGTATGCGTTTTGTGGGTGCAACCCCTTCCTCAATAATAAAGTAGCTGAAAGTTGACATTCGGCAATTTGTGTGCATCTTCAAAATTTGGCTTTTCCAGGGGTGACTTCACCCCATCTGCTGAACGCAACATCAAACACAGTTTATAAATACTCATGCCTGATATTGCCTTCAATTTCTACAAAAGTTGAACTTTGTAAGTTCCAGATTTGCGTATTTCTTGCTGGTTTTAAACATGCCTGTTTTACCTTAAAAGGACATTTCTACTTGTATTATTAATGTCACCTACAAATATTTTATTTATAAATGCACATGTGATTGTGCTCGTATTAAAAATCTTGATAATCAACAATATGTGGCTTCTTCTTTCAATGCTCCTAAACTTTTCTTGTGAGAAAAAGTGTGTTTTCGGTGTTAATGGGTGTTATTTCCTAAGGGCAAATCCACTTTGCACTACAAGTGCAGTTTCAGTGCAGTCTCCAGTGCACTTGGAGTGCAAAGTGTCTTTGCCTTTAGTAAATAACACCCAACAGTGCTTTCGCATTTTACTGAATCACGCCATTTTCAGGACTGCCCAAATTTCAGTAATGGTCAGCTAAAAGAAACACAAGCAGTAAATGTAAGCAAATAATTTTTCTGTTAAAATTTTTTTTTATATAAAACATTGTCTGGCATATTGATGGCCCCCCTACCTGCAAAGTATTCCATGTATCTTAGACGGGCACTCAGGGGGGGCAAGCCAGGATGGCCAGCTTCAAGCGACGTCAGGGTTGGTTCATTGAGATTAATTCCGGTTTCAGGCCCAACTGAGCCAGCATAGTTCACAGAATTTCTCCTTAAAAAGTTGTGGAGAACACAGCAAGCCAGGATGATGTGATTAAGTTTATACTCCGCCATGTGTATGGGTGTAAGAAATAGGCTGGCCATTATTCCAAACATGTTCTCCACTACTATTCTGGCTCTGGCCAGCAGGTGATTAAAAACCCTCTGGTCCGGCGTGAGGGTCCTCATAGGGAATGGCCGCATAAGATGGTCCCCCAGCACAAACGCTTCATCCGCAATGAAGATGAATGGGAGTCCTTCCACATTGTCTTCTGGAGGTGGCAAGTCCAAGCTGTCATTCTGGAGACACCTATAGAACTCCGTGTGGGCGATGACTCCACCATCTGTCATCCGGCCATTCTTCCCCACGTCCACATACAGGAACTCGTAAGTAGCCGACACCACCGCCAACATCACAATACATTGAACCCCTTGTAGTTGTAATAGTATGACCCCGAGTTGGGTGGTGGGATGATGTGGACGTGTTTCCCATCAATTGCCCCTCCGCAGTTAGGAAAGTCCCACCGCTGGGCAAAGTGGGAGGCCACAGTCTGCCATTCCTGTGGGTTGGAAGGAAACTGGGGAGTCAAACAAGAAAAAAAATATTAATTTTGCACATGAACATGGAAAGCAGATTAGACACAAACATTCTTGGCCAACATCAGTATAACATTTATTTTAGGGAGTAGTTAAAGACAAAGGTCTAAGGTCCACCTATCAGATTCCCCCCCCTCTCATGGGCCATTTTATAAATTTTATGGGGGGAGATGTTTTGGACAGGTAACCCTCTCCACTTCATTGAGACATGAATGCCTAAATAATGTGTATTACTTTGGCCAGCCCCTCCTTACTTACACATTTGAGCAATATAGTGTGTTTTAGTGCATTCAAATTCAAAAAAGTGTTTTTTTTCCAAAAAAATTGTGTTTGAAAAATCACTGTGCAAATACTGTGTGGAAAAAAAAATGCAATACCCACTATTTTAATCTGTAGGGCCTTTGCTTAAAAAAATATACAATGTTTGGGGGTTCAAAGTAATTTTCTAGCAAAATAAAAATATTTTTTCATGTAAACAAAAAGTGCCAGAAAGGGCTTTGTCTTCAAGTGGTTAGAAGAGTGGGTCATGTGTGGCATAAGCATCTAATGTTGTGCATAAAATACCAGGACAGGTCAAAACCCCCCAAATGACCCCTTTTTGGAAAGTAGACACCCCAAGCTATTTGCTGAGAAGTATGTTGAGTCCATGGAATATTTTATATTTTGTCACAAGGGTCGGGAAAATGACAATACATTTTTTTTTCTTTACAAAGTTGTCACTAAATGATATATTGCTCAAACATGCCATGGGCATATGTGAAATTACACCCCAAAATACATTCTTCTGCTCCTCCTGAGTACGAGGATACCACAGCTTAGGACTCCGAAAACCAGTCACCGCCTTCAGGATTTCTAAGGGTGTGAAATGGTGATTTCACTTCACACTACCTATCACAGTTACGGAGGCCCTGAAATGTCCAGATAGCACAACCCCCCCCCCCCCAAATGATCCCATTTTGGAAAGTAGACACCCCAAAGTATTTGCTAAGAGACATGGGGAGTATTTTGCAGCTCTCATTTGTTTTTGAAAATGAAGAAAGAAAAGGAAAATGTCTTTTTTTTTCAATTTTCAAAACTTTGTGACAAAAAGTGAGCTCAAAGTACTCAACATGCCTTTCAGCAAATAGCGCAGGGTGGCTACTTTCCAAAATGTGGTCATTTGGGGAGTTTTGTGCTGTCTGGGCATTTCATGGCCTCGGAAACTGTGATAGGTAGTGAGGAGTGAAATCAAGGATTTACGCCCTTAGAAAGCCTGAAGGCGGTGATTGGTTTTCGAGGTCCTGTATGCGGCTAGACTGCCAAAAAGTCTCACACATGTTGTATCCCTGTACTCAGGAGAAGCAGCAGAATGTATTTTGGGGTGTAATTTCACATATGCCTATGGCATGTTTGAGCAAAATATCATTTTGTGACAACTTTGTGAACAAAAAATATATTGTCATTTTCCGGAAACTAATGACAAAATATAAAATATTCCATAGACTCAACATGCCTCTCAGCAAATAGCTTGGGGTGTCTACATTCCAAAATGGGGTCATTTGAGGGGGTTTTGTGCTATCTGGGCATGGCCTCTGAAACTGTGTAAGGTAGTGATAGAAAGCTCTATTTGTGGGGAAAAAAAAAGGATGCAAATTTTGTTTGGGTACAGCATTGCATGACCGCGCAATTACCAGTTAAAGCAGCGCAGTACCAAATTGTAAAAAGTGCTCTGGTCAGGAAGGGGGTAAAACCTTCTGGGGCTGAAGTGGTTAATGGAGCTCTGAAACTTGCTTGAGCAGGAGGTCCAGGAGTTAGAGGCTTCACTTTTGCATACAAAAATGTAAATAGATTTTATCATTGTCACATACTAGTTCGCTAAATAATACATTTTAGGGACAAGTATGCTTTCAGTACCTATTCTTCATTCTCATAAAAATAACTGCTGCAAGTATAGAGTGCAGGTACCTATAGGTGTCTACACATAACTGCACCCGACTCCAAAGCAATACTGCTACACCTTAAAGTGATGCTAAATGATATCCTTATTCTTCAAAAATAATAATTTTTTACTGTTTTCCTGCCTCTTTTAACATCTTCTGTGAACTCCTGGACCTCTTCTTTTCCCCTAATTTCTGTCTGTTTGAAATAAACAGTGAATTTTAGTTGCAGTCTTGTGCACTGCTCTGTGCACACTACAAATCCCATTTGTCAATGTTCATAGTCCCTAATCTATCTCAGGAGTGAAAAAGAGGATGGCTACATTCCTATTTACAGTGGGACCACAGAGAAGAAATGTAGCCACCCTCTAACAGGAAGTCAGGTTATAGTTTCATAGTAGGTAAGGTTGAATGAAGGCAATAGTCCATCCAGTTCAACCTGTGAAGGTGTATGTGTGTCAATGTCGGTAATCATTTCCCATATCCCTGTAGGTGTTTTCACTAAGATGCATGTCCAAGAGTCTTTTAAAAATATCAATACTCCCCGCTGACACCACCAACTGTGGAAGAAAGTTCCACATCCGTATCCGTAGGGTTAAACCGCTTCTCTTCCAGTCTCATTGTGTGGACTCGTGTCCTTTTACACTCCCTGAGACTGAAAAGTGTTCTTCCTACGCTGGGATCACCATTGAGGTAGTTGTATACCGCTATCATATCTCAAGTGTCTCTTTTCCAGTGAGAATACATTTAGTGCTTGTAGTCGTTTCTCATAATTAAGGTCCTCCAATCCCCTTATTAATCTAGTTGTCCTTCTCTGGACTCTCTCCAGCTCCAGCACATTAATTCTGAGGACTAGTGAACAGAACTGGACAGAATACTCTAGATGTGGCTGAACCAATGTTTTATAAAGTGGCAGGATTATCATTTTATTTCTTTATTTTTTATGTAAGCTAATAGTATGCTGGCTTTACTTGCTGAAGCTTGACATTGCCTGCTATTGCGCAGTCTGTCTTCTACCAGGACCCCATCCTTGATTTCCCTAGAGGTTCTCCCCCTAGTGAGTAGTTTGTGTTTATACAGTATTTGTAGCCCCCAAGTGCATCACTTTACATTTTTCAACATTAAACCTCATCTGCCATGTAGTTGCCCATTCCTTGAAAAGAAAAAAGTGGAAAGTTCCCCACGGGGCTTTTTAGCAGCAGATAGTCAAATATTTTGTAAAAAAAACACAGATTTTTTATTTTTTATTATTTCAAAGGATGGTTAGACACAAAACTTATATAAAAAATTAATCAAAATATGAGCTCTGGTATATACAAGGCGAGATTAGGCTAGGAAAGGTTATACATCAAGATTGGTACATTGTCACACTTGAAATTGCACTATCCGATGTATGGAAATGCCACAATGCATTTCGACCTCAAAGGTTATGGTCTTCTTCAGGGGGTCCCCACATCTCTATAAATACATCAAGAGGACAGATTTCAACACTCTAATGCCCCGTACACACGGTCGGACATTGATCGGACAATTCCGACAACAAATTCCTAGGATTTTTTCCGACGGATGTTGGCTCAAACTTGTTTTGCGTACACACGGTTGCACAAAGTTGTCGGAATTTCCCATCGCCAAGAACGCGGTGACATAAACCACGTACGACGAGACTAGAAAAGGCCAGTTCAGAACCAAGCACGGCACCATTTGGGCTCCTTTTGCTAATCTCGTGTTAGTAAAAGTTTGGTGAGAGATGATTCGCGCTTTTTCAGACTCGTGGTTTTCAGATAGTTTTCTGCTGTTCAGTTTGTGCTTGTGGGTTTGTATCTGCTCTTCAGTGCGTGCAGCAAGCTACGCGTGACTTATTTGAGTCATTGTGCTCTTGTTCGTTCGTTACTGTTTTTCAGGTCACTCTTCACAGGCCTTGCTGATCTTCAGTGTGTTCTGTTACTTCGTTCTGAGCAGCCGACCATTTTCTAGCCATGTTGTGTATACGTACTCCTCGTAGAGTTCGTGCTGTGCGGGGGCTTGGTGTTGGGGTCCTGACCTTGACACAAGTCCAGTCCATGAACAGGGTGGGGAGGAGTTCATGGACCAAGAATTGGTTGCTCCAGCGTGACCAGTTCTGTCACATGGCTTTGCTCCGTGAGAATAATCCTGATGATTTCAGGAACTTTCTCAGGATGACGGACCCCGTATTTCACCGTTTGTTGGCTTTGCTGACCCCCTATATCAGCAGGCAGGATACCTGCATGAGGCAAGACATCACTCCGGAGCAGAGGCTCGTCGCTACCCTGCGGTACTTGGCGACGGGGAGAAGTCTGCAGGACTTGAAGTTCTCGACAGGCATCTCCCCCCAGGCTCTGGGAATCATTATCCCAGAGACCTGTTCTGCCATCATACAGGTCCTGCAGACGGAGTATATTAAGGTAAGATTTGTATCCTTTAATATCACATTTTATTGTATTTATTGTTTGATAATATATTGTATTTCTTTCCTCATTCCCTAATTACCATGATTGTAATATGCTGCGAATGTCCCCTTTGTCCTCATGCATGCTGGATTTTTATGTAATTATTTTTTTTGTCCTTCATACATATTTGCCTTCACTTACCTCCCCAGCATGCTCTCCTGGCCCTATATTCACCTCATGTAGTCACTTAACAATGTATTTTGTCAGCTCCATAGTAGTGCTTTACCCCAAACACCCCCTAAAATGTTTTAAAATGTGATTGGTGCTTTAAATTCAGGCAGAGTGCCATAGGCTTTTTTTGGGTGGTCCCCAAATCATTTTTAACCCTCCCTCCCCCCCAACTGCTAAGTCAGCTGATAACAATTCTAGATCTATCCTCAATCATCTATCTGCTGACTTTGCCAAACCCATACACACTATACCCACCTCTTTGTTAGTCAGATTTATGAATGCATTCCCCAAAGCATGTAGTGCAAGGGCCTGCCTGTATACTTTCAAATTGTACTGTTTCAAGTTTTTGTATCCTATTATTATCTTGATAGGTAATAGCATAATTTCCAAATGTGCTCAAATGTGTACAGTGTGTATTTATATCTTTGTATTATGACACTTCTTACCTGTCCAGTGGGCTGCCAATAGTGTAACTAAGGAGGGGCTGTTCAAAGTAATACCCATTATTTAGGCATTCATCTCTCAATGAAGTGGAGAGTGTTACCAGTCCAAGAGCTCCCCCCCCTATAATGTTAGAAATGGCCCATGAGAGGGGGTGGGGGAGGGGGAATCTGATAGGTGTACCTTATGCTTTGGTGTTTAAAAATTCCCATTAATAAATGTTATCTTGATGTTGGCCAAGAATGTTTGTGTCTAATCTGCTTTCCATGTTTTAATGTGCAAAAAGACTATTTTTTTTTTCCTCTACAGTTTCCTTCCACACCACAGGAATGGCAGACTGTGGCCTCCCACTTCGCCCAGCGGTGGGACTTTACTAACTGGGAAGGGGCAATTGATGGGAAACACGTCCACATCGTCCCACGACCCAACTCGGGGTCATACTATTATAATTATAAAGGGTTAAATAGTATTGTGATGTTGGCGGTGGTGTTGGCTAATTATGAGTTCCTGTATGTGGACGTGGGGAAGAATGGCCGGATGTCCAATGGTGAAGTCATCACCCAGACGGAGTTTTACAGGCGTCTCCAGAATGGCAGCTTGGACTTGCCACCTCCAGAAGACAATGTGGAAGGACTCCCATTCGTCTTCGTTGCGGATAAGCCTTTGCGCTGGGGGACCAACTTATGCGGCCATTCCCGATGAGGACCCTCATCCCAGACCAGAGGGTTTTTAATTACTGGCTGGCCAGAGCCAGAAAAGTGGTGGAGAACACATTTGGAATCATGGCCAGCCGGTTCCGCCTATTTCTTACACCCATCCATATGGCGGAGTATAAACTGAATCATTTAATCCTGGCGTGCTGTGTTCTACATAACTTTTTACAGCAACATTCTGCCAACTATGCCGGAATTATAAATGAAACAACCCAGACGGCGCTTGAAAGTGGCCGTCCTGGCTTGCCCTCCCTGAGTGCCCGTGATGTCCGGCTAAGATACCTTGAGTTATTTGCGGGTAGGGGGGCCATCAATATGCCAGACAATTTGTGAAACCTTGATCAAATAAAAAAAATTAAGCAAATCTTTGGTGACATTTACTGCTTGTGTTTGTTTTAGCTGACCCTGACAGAAATGTGGTGAGTCCAGAAAATGGCGTGATTGAGTAACCTTACAAAGCACTGTTGGGTGTTATTTACTAAAGGCAAAGACACTTTGCACTACAAGTGCACTTGAAAATGCACTGAAACTGCACTTGTAGTGCAAAGTGGATTTGCCCTTAGGAAATAACACCCATTGTCACAGAAAGCAGCAATTACATCACCACAAAAGTGTTAGAGCGTTGAGACAATAATCCACACATTCTTGATTAACAATCTTTTTAGTACCTGCACAATCACATGTGCATTTAGAAAAGGTTTTTAAAACAAACCAACATGTTTGTTGTATAACATTTTTTGGGGTGGCATTATCAAAAATAGAAATGTCCATTTAAGATAAAACAGGCATGTTTCAAAACAACAAGAAAGACACAAATCTTGAACTTACAAAGTTCACATTAGGTAGAACTTGAAGGCACTATCAGACATGAGTATTTAGGAACTGTGTTTGATATTGCGTTCAGATGGGGTGAAGTCACCCCAGGAAAAGCCAAATTTTGAAGATGCACACCAATTTACGAATGTCAACATGTGCTAGCTGCCATCACGGGGATCAAGGGATGTGTTTTGGGGGAGCAACCCCTTCCTCTCAGCTACTTTATTATTGAGGAAGGGGTTGCACCCCCAAAACGCGTCCATTGATCTCCCGTGATGGCAGATAGCACATATTGACACACTGTGTGCATCCTCAAAATTTGGCTTTTCTCAAAATCACTAAAACATTTTTAACATTGTAGCACACAAAAAAACAAAGGGATTTGGAGGGGTTTTAAACTCTCCCCAAAACACCAATGATGTTATTATTTTTTTTGAATAACATCATTGATGTTTTTCTTGAGGTTTTCCAATGCTAAATTACACCCCATGATCTCCCCAATCAGGATCTGTGCACTTTCCAAGGTGAAATGCCCTGGATCCACAACATCACGATCACCTAAAAAGATAGAAACCAAAAAAAAATGTATTATAAATATGCCTGCATCCATCTCTTACCTGAGCCTGTGGTCGCAGACACTCACCTGTTGTGGTGACTAGTTCCACCATGTCTTCCTCCTCCTGCTCTTCTTGTGGGGGGTCTCTGGTCTCCTCGGATGAGGGGTGTCCTCCGAGTCTTTTCTCTCCTATGTGAAAAAAAAAAGGTATACTTAGCACATAGATATTTGATGGCAGAACTATAAATATGAAACATTGCTTGGAAGTGGGGTACAATTGTCTGTTTTGCCAGAGTTCCAAGATGTAGAATTTTGAGTGTCCTTTGTCAAGCTTCAATACTTTACCTGTTTGGTACAAGCTTCACAGATGGAGACACCCCTATAGTATCCACTGGAGCACCTGTGTGGGCCCCCTACTAAAAAGGGTGTTCTTGTGTCCCACACTAGTGCTCCAGTGTCCAGATGTGTAAACAGCTGCTGAGTGTCCTCTCCTTACACAGAATCTAGTTTGCATTTCATTCTAGTAACAAACCTATCTACACAACCAAATTATTTTCATACAAGTAGGCCCTAAAAAATGTGGGCAAAAGCATATGGCCAAAACAATGGTGTTTTATAGGCCGAAAGAAAAATGTTTGATACGAACGAATAATGTACCCTTGAACATGAAAGTTGCTATTTTAAACTGTACAACACTTAAGTAAAGCACATGGAGCAGCACGAACGTAATAAAGACAAAAAGAATAGGAACACAGCACAACTACTTACTTTTTTGCAGCACTCTCCAGATCTTTCTGTACTGCTCATGTTCTCGTAATTTCAGGTCCGACCACCGCTTCCTGAGCTGATCTTTAGATCGATGTACCCTGAAATTCCGGTGCAGACTTTTGACCACTTTCGCCATGATCTTGGCCTTTCGGACATTGGGGTTGGGGTAAGGTCCATACTTCCCATCACAGTCGGCCTTCTTCAGGATGCCGACCATCTCCAACATCTCCCCAAAGGACATATTTGAGGCCTTAAATCTTCTCCTTCTGCATCCAGACGTTTCCGGATCCGGGCTTTCCTCCTCCTCCTCGTTGGTATAATTAGCACGCACCTGCTGTGTCTCCGCCATGTGCTCTTCCCCCACTGCGCCGAATGAAAAGGGGCGGGGAATAGACTAGAAAGAACATCAGGGGAGCGTGGAGTTACACGCATGCGCAGTGTGTATAAAGCGTAACACGCGTGCGTAGTACGTACGATCTGTGAGCGGAGGAAGGAGCATTGGAGGCGCTGATCGTGAGAACGAAGGTAAGATCTAAACTTGGGACTATACTGCTTCTAAATTGAAGCCTATATTGTAACAAGATTAGGAGAGTTTTGCCTGACATTAGGGTTTGTCTTGTGTTGTGTCTTGCAGAGAAAATGGATGGCTTCAACGACCACAATTTCCTCCCCCTGTTCATAGACAAATACAGGGAGCTGCCCTGTCTGTGGCAGGTGAGACACCCCCATTACAACAATAAACAAAAGGGGCAGGCAGCGCTGGAGAAACTGCTGGAGTTGGTGACGCGGTGGTCCCCACGGCAACCATCCCCTATTTAAAAATCAAAATTGGTGGCCTGAGGAGCACTTATCTTAGGGAGCGCAAGAAGGTCACAGATTCCCAGAGGTCCGGAGCAGGAGCAGATGACGTTTATGTCCCCAGGCTGTGGTACTATGAGAGACTGCGATTTCTGTCAGACCAGACTGGAGTCAGGGAATCCCTCTCAACCCTTCCTTCCACTCTTCCTTCCACCCCAGCTGAGGCTTCCGATGTCCAACCTGGGCCTTATAGCCAGGGAGAATTGGAGGAGCCCAGCTTGAGCCAGGTATAGCATTCTTCTACAGATTTCTGGTCAATAAAGAAATGATCTTTACTAGATGTCATTATTGATCACTAATTGCTGATTGAAAAAAGTGTTTGACATATCAATAGACAGTAGTGTGCACCAAAAATTGGGACAAGAATGAAAAATGCTGGGCTCAGAAGGATAGTCTGTTATATTTGTTAACATTCAATTTGCAACAATCATGAGGTGACAATTGTGTGTGATTAATGAATAAAAAACTAAAACTATGTCCCTTTTTCATACACAGGAAGACTTCAGCCTCAGGAGGAGGCTGTGGAATGTGGCAGCCAGGAGGAGGCGGGGCTAAGTTGCAGCCAGGAGGAGGCGGGGCTAAGTGTCAGCCAGGAGGAGCCTGGGACAAGTCGAGGCCTGACCGAATCGCAGGTTCCTCCCCTCCGCCTTCCATACAAAAGAGCGAGGAAGGCGACTCACATGCAGGATTCAGCACTCAGGCTCATTCAGGAGGCTTCTGCGTCCCTCAGAGCCTTACCCACTCCTGAAGAGGCCTTTGCCTGCATGGCTGCCACAAAACTGCAGGGCATGCAGGAGGGTCAACGCAAACTATGTGAGGACCTTCTTTATAAAGTCCTAAGTAAGGGGGTGAGTGGTGAACTAACACCCAATACCCACCTGAGTGAGTTGGCCCCTCCTCCTCCTCCTGCTGCTGCCACAACTCCACCACCAGAGCCATAGCGTGGAAGGAAGCATGGAAGGAAGACCAGAGAGTGATTGGCCTGGGTTCAGTCTGGTCTGGCAAAAGATGCAGTCTCTTGTATGACCACAGCCTGGGGACACAGATGTCATCTGCTGCTTTCCGGATCTCTGGGACTTCTGGACCAGACTGCACTCCCTTATATATGGACTCCTCAGGCCACCAATTTTGCTTGAAAATAGTGGATGTGTGCCCTGGGGACCAAAGGCTTCACCCATTTCTGCTATTTCTCCAGCGTTGCCTCCCTCTTTGTTTAGTTGTGAGCCCTTTATAAATGAAATTTTTGTTCTATTATACTCTCCTATGTGTGTTTGCATTCAAAAAAGGACAGTTTGTTTGTGAGGAGGCAGGTACATTTCAAAAATACAATGTGAAATTAACAAGGGACACCAACACCAAGCAACCTCCTACAGATTATAAATAATACAAGATATCAATGGTGTTGTGGTAACTTGACACACAAAACACACACAAAAATATTATAGAGTAAAACACAACAAAACAACAATAAAAACACAGCCTTAAAAAAAAAACAAATCCCCCCAAAAATACAAAACCAAGCCAGGAAGAAAACAAAAAAAAATTACAAACAACCAAAAACTAATTTGGTCAGATGTGACAAATCTAAATATATTGAGGGAATCCCAATAAATAAAGAAATAAGTTTGTGAGAAGTCTGTGTGACTATGAGCAGCAAAACTACTTCATTCTTCTCACATTATAAAGAAGAAGAGAGTGCGCTGTATTAAACAATTTTTGACATTGCAGCATGACGAAAGTGCTGTATCCATTCCGAACGCTAATTTTATCCGACCGAGCTGTTCTGTCTCGGAATTTCTTCTGAGCATGCGTGGCACTTTGTGTGTCGGAACTGGCCACACACGGTCGGAATTGACGCGATCGGATTTTGTTGTCGGAAAATTTTATAGCCTGCTCTCAAACTATTGTCATGTAATTTAATATCCAATACAGTATCATTTATTACATCTACATTGTTTCGTGTCTGATCCATGTAATCACAGTGTATTTACCCTTTCCGCCAGGAAGGCTCGCTTAACCAGAAACTTCTTTAAAAACCAGATAATCCTCTCAAGTACGATCCCGGACCCACTGAGAGCCTGTCCATGCCCTCAACCCAAGGTGACGACCCTGATCTGTGAGGCTTACAAGTGGTCACATGTTTAACGGCCCCCCAACAGGGAATCAAATGGGCAGGAGCACCTGGAAATTGTAATTATACATAATTAGCATACCGAAGAGGTAAGGGTAGTTTTTAGGACATTGTGAGAGGGGGAGAATGTTAATGAAAGGAGTCCCCCTCAGTATAAATGTTATATGTATATGTTAACTCAGTATATAATCTAGGTTTTTTTCTCCATAGAGGGGTTGGGAAATTTATATCCAAACCATGTCACGCCGTACATGGTATATAATTTTCTATTTGGTTGCGATGGTGAATTATGCGTTGTTCCCACAATCATCTTAGTATTATGCATACAACAGATGATCTGGGTATGTTATAAACAGTAAGGAGTGACACAATGATATTGTGTCAGCAAGATAAAGATAGGAAATAGGTGCATGTGTGTGTGTGGTTACAGCTTATGGCGGCCAAATGAGTGTAATCCATTAGAAAAGATGCATGTCATAAAAAAGGGTGTAGTGTGGAAAATATATGTGTATTAAATCAAATATAAGTTGAGGGTGTGCACATAAGCAATTCGTGCCCATACCACAAAACAGGCAAACACAAGTGAAAAATAAAAATAAATAAAATAGGAATGTTAAAAAGGTGACAAAAACTTACAAGTGTATTATATTCAATAAGGTTTACAATGAATGAGACAAAATACGTGGTGTGATACTAATGCATCCAAACCAAAAGGACGACAGGATACCTAGTGAAGGTGAGTGTTACAAAGAGTGCTATGGAGTAACTATGTATTGCATTAACAAAAAGTAAAGGGGATTAAAAATAAAATAATGAATACCTTATTGCGTTGTTGAAGTAATTGTGTGTTCAGATCAGAAGAGTATAAATACTGCATCTGTGTTGAAGAGATTTGTAATAAACTAATCAGCAATAGATTTTTTCAATAATGAAACCCAGCAGAACACTGATGTCCGTTCTTACCCATCCATCTTGCAAAGCATATATGTGTGCTCTCCCCGGGCGTTGTCTGAGGAGTGCTGGTGGGGGGCATATCTTATGTACCTTAATAATTAATTTGAAAATGGGTAACAGGTGTGTGCTTCTGCCTCTGGAAGTTCCCCTCAGGAGGAGGCCAATGAGCCCTTCTGTGGCCACCTTGGCGTTCTGGAAGGCTGGGCTGCCCCGGTTTCCTCCGTCGCCTCCGACATAATAACATGATGTGAGAGGTAACATGCATGCGCGGTGACACGCATGAGCCGGTCATACCACACTCGATGTCACCCCCCCCGTCCCACGGCAATCACAGAATGCCGTCGGCACGGTATAAGCTCCCCACAGTGGTAGAGGTTAATATTGCAGGGGCTGAAAAAGGGGGATACATGAAATACACACATATCCCTACCGTGCCAGGAAGCCTAACAGGTTAGAGGTAACGTCTCCAAGGGCGAGAGTCGAACAAAAAAGACAGCGGCTCAAGGGATCAGTGATGGGGAAAAGAAATGGAAAATGTATTTTTTACTTTGCTATTGATTTTGCACATAACTTGCATCCTTTTTTGACACTGCAAAAATATTAGTGTCTATGCACATAATTGTATTCATAAATAGTGATTTGTAATGAGCAGGTAAGCAGGTACATTGCATACTGAATAACAAAACAATGAATAAAACGGTATAAAGTATATTTCCCTTTAACCTCATTCAGCAGGAAAGGCCAGTCAGAGATGGATGGACATGAGAGCAAGACTTGTACTCTAGAAAAAGGCTCTGTTTCCACTACTGTGAGTTGCTGTGCGACTTGACACATGTCAAGTGGCATGACAAGTCAAAATCTGTATATTTCAATGGTCCCTGGTCTAACCAGTGCGACTCAAGTCGCAGCGACTACAAAAGAGGTTGTTGCACTACTGTGTTCCCACTTCGGTGCGACCTGCACTAACACGGCTCTCATCAGTCGCATGACATTGCATCAAAAAATTGCACTGTAAATTGCGCGACTTTGAGGTCACAGTCGTGGAAAACTAGCCTGGGAGACAAAAGGGAGAACCAACAGGCCCTCATTTAATTGCATGTATATATATAAATCACTTGGTTTCCGGGAGAAGAGTACTTTCATACCCGGGAAAAAGGGGACTTTGCCTCAAATATGTTTTTTTATGCTTATATGCGTGCCAGAGGGTCTTGTCTCCCCAAGGACAAAGAATTAATTTCATATCAAAGGAGGGGCTATTACCCACCTTCTCCATTTGTATCTATGCTCTCATGATCCAGCCATCCCAGCACGTCCTCCCTGAAGTGAAGCCCTTTAAAAAGGGTACATGGGAAATGGACTTATTTGGGTCGGGATACATTGTGGCCTGGAGTCTATATATCCATTTTTATTTAATTTAACAAAGTTTTTTGTTTATTTCAATCACTGTCCCGACCCAGAATATGATCCGGTTTCGAGCAGCGAAAGAAGACTTTGGCATTCAACAAGAAAACCAAGAGTGTTGGATTGCATGTATCAAGTCGACGTGGAAGTTGTAATCGCAAAACAGTATATCCTATGTTCAGTGCATGTTTACAGAAATACAATGTACCAAAGCTCATATTTCAGCTCTCATGTGTGTCAAAAGGCAGGTAAGGGGTGTTTAACCACCCAAAAGAAGAACTATATCATAGAGCGACACATATATGAGAGTATACTCTCATATATGTGTTGTTCTGTGATATAGTTGCCCATTCCATTCTTTTATTCAGGCCTTCCTGTAAAATTGCTATATCCTGATGTGAAGTTATTGTCCTGCTTATTTTTGTGTCATCTGTAAAAACTGAGATTAAGCTATCTATACCGATCTCTATATCATTTATAAATGGAATCGGTCTCAAGACAGAGCCTTGGGGTACCCTATTTACCATTCCAGACATTTTTTTTATCACCACCCTTTGGACACACCCCTGTAACCAGTTTTCTATCCATGAAAAACTCTATGGTCTATGCCTACAGACCTCACTTTGTAGACTAAGCGTTTATGGGGAACTGTACTGAATGCTTTTGCAAAATCCAGATACACCACATCCACTGGCCATCCTCTATCTAGATGGCAGCTCACTTCCTCATAGAATGTTAACAGATTGGTCTGGCTGGAACGATCCTTCGTAAACCCATGCTGAATACTGCTAATTATAGGAGAAAAAAAAGGAGCTTGGAGATTTGGAGGAGGCTGAGAGCAGTAGAAGGCTTTTTTTGTGAGTTATGAATACCAACTTAAATAGAATATTATTTTTTAAACCAGAGTTTAGTGCCACTTTAATGCTTGGCCAATTTGACAGGCCAATTTTGACACTTTCTAATAGTGCTCCAAACTCACTTCCTTCCTCTTGCAAATACTTCTTGGACAGTAAGGCTGGCAGCATAGTGATGGAAATAGAAATGGGAATCATGGTCCTAATGCTACTCTGGAATTGTTAAAACTTTATGGCCTAGAACCCAGCCTTAATGGTAGTTTGCTTTGTGTCCAAGGTGATCTTTTTTTCATTTTTCACACACGTGGGAAGATCAGCATTTTTTGCTAAAAAAATGACTCCCCCCCCCTCCAAATTAGATATTTTCTGAAAGCAGAGGCACCGTACAATAAAATGATAGCAATCAGAATTTTGTATGTTATAAAATATTAGTGCAAATGTTTATCAGACTCATATTTTTAGGAAAATTTTCAACAAAATTAATTTTAGAAAACACAAACACAATATAATATACATTTTTGATAACATACTTAAAATATTAAATGCTTTATTGGCTGCATCCTCACTTACAGTTGCTGAGGAATGGCAGCTGTATACTGGGAAGTGACATAATACACATCACGTCCGTTTGTCCGTTTTTATTAGTCGCAGGGGTTATCGGGGGGCTTAAGGACAGGAAGTGCTTAAAGTGGCTGCAGATTTTTTTTTTTACAATACATTTTTATTAACTAAGCATTAAAAAACAAGATTGCAAGTACATGTCTTTTTTTCAAACATACAGGAAAATTAATCTGAACCTTTCACCAAGGTTTGGTATACAAGTACTGTAACATAAGAAAAATGTAATATAACAACAGGTCACTATGCAACAAGCACTGTCAATTAACAAACACTTCCGTTAACCGATTTGGTGTGGGGGTAATCAAAACCTCAAGAAATATAGCAATAGCAAAGTTGCAAATCAACCAAGGATTAGGGAGGTTGACACTACTATGTCTGGTATGAGAATGAATATCCTTAGCCATTACCTTCAGTAATGAAGTACTCGTTGATGCATCAACTGTAGGATTGGGCTTCCTAAAGAGGAAAAAGAAGAGACAGGGCAGAGCGTTGGGACTGAGGACCACGTGCATAGACCAGGCTTCAAATAGTCAATTGTGTATAGGTAAATTGACCAGATTGGTTCATTAACCACCTGAGCTCCACAAGGTTTTACCCCTTCATGACCAGGCCATTTTTGCTATTTAGCACTGTGCTACTTTAATAGGTAATTGCGTGGCCATGCAATGCTGTTCTCAAATGAAATGTATATATTGTTTTTTATACAAATAGAGCTTTCTTTTGTTTGTACTTGATCACCACTGGGCTTTTTATTTTTTATTATATAAACAAAAAAAGACAGAAAATTTTGAAAAAAAAAATATATATATTTTCTACTTCCTGATATAAAACATTTCCAATAAAAAAATAAAAAAAAAACAAATTTTATAAATTTAGACCAGAATGTATTATGCTACATGTCTTTTAAAAAAATCCCATCAAGTGTATATTGATTGGCTTGTGTGAAAGTTATAGTGTCTACAAACTATGTTTTATACAGTATACTAGAAATGTATTTTTTTTATACTAGTTATGGTGGTGATTAGAGACTTAAAGTGGGACTGTGATAGTGACAATCTGACACTGACGCTGGGTGGGAAGTTACGAAATTACATTGGCATCACCAGTGACACCAATACAGTGATCAGTGCTAATACTATACACTGTCAGTGTACTAATGACACTAGCTGGGGAGGGGTTATCATCCAGGATGTTCAAAGGGTTAACTGTGTGCCTAACAGGTGTTAATGTGTAAAATGTGTGTTGCTTTTTACTAAATATCTCTTTGTTTCTTATCGCTGTTCATTCCTTCTGTACAGAGCCCTGTGTTGTCTGTACAGGTACTTTGCCAAATATTTAGTTATCCAATGGTTCCAAAAAATATAAAATCATATGAGGTTGTTCTGTAGGATGGCGGTGAATTTCAACTGAGGGATGGGGGGGGGGGTTGCATATACCCAGAAATGGGCTTTAAAGCTATACAGTCTATGTTTTCAAACTGATGCTGCATTTCATCCTTTACAGCTCAGCTGTAAGAGAACTGCTAGAATGCACCCGGCGCTCACACGTGCGCATGCGCACACTCACGGGCAACAGCAGATTTCCAAATGCACCAATGCGTGTGCACAACGGACTGTGTGCATGCGCAGGAGCGTGCCCCTAGCCCCAATTGGCACCAGATAGCCTATTTAAAGGGTGCCCTGACTCCTGAGCAGTGCTGACTGGTCTTCAGCTGTGTCCTGATATCCTGAATCCTGTTATACTTTGCTTGATACCTGGTGCTGTACTTGGCTTTCCTCGACCCTGCCTTTGGACTCTGTTATATTCCTGATTACTGGTTCCTGATCCCGGCTTTCCATCTGACCTTGCTTCTGCTTAATGCCTTGTTACACCTCGCTGCCCGCCTGCTATCTTTGTGACCTTGCTCCTGTTTCCTGCTTGACTCAATGCTGTCTCCGAGTGCCTGTGCTGCCTGCCTGTTATCCTAGTTCCCCTGGGTCCAGCACCTTACCTGATGCTCTGCCTGGACTTCCAAGTCTACAACTCTACCTGAAAGTTCTGCAAGCAACACTAAAAGGCACTCGTGTTCCTCCTGACACTAGCCACCATCTGTTCCACCTTCAGTGGGGCTTGGGCTGGAGATACAAGAGAGGCCGACCTTGTCATTTCAGACTCCTACCAGGTACGCGACATCAGCTTAAAATGTCTTTTTTAGGACAGTTTTTTGATCCCCACCCCACATAAATGCCTAGAAGAATTTGAGCCAAACAGGTCCTGTAGTTTTGTATTAGACTGCCCATATACACTTTTATATTATATATTTATAGTTACATAGTTAGTCAGGTTGAAAAAAGACACAAGTCCATCTAGTTCTGTTTTTTTTTTTTAATCAGAAAAAAAGTTTTATTGAATATAATAAACAGCTTCCAATGTACAAACTTTTCTATTTCAAATGGCAACATTTACATATTTCAGTTATCGTTGCACCATCAAAAGATATAAGCATATTACACAAGGTCTTATGCCGCGTACACACGGTCGGACTTTTCGTCTACAAAAGTCCAACGGACGCTGACGGACTAAAGCTGGCTGGTAATCCGATCGTGTGTGGGCTTCTCCGGACTTTCAACTGACTTTTTTAGCCTCAAATCCGACGGACTTTAGATTTGAAACATGCTTCAAATCTTTACGTCGTAAGTACGACGGACCCCGAAATCCGCTCGTCTGTGTGCTAGTCCGACGGACAAAAACCCATGCTAGGGCAGCTATTGGCTACTGGCTATGAACTTCCTTATTTTAGTCCGGTGTACGTCATCACGTACGAATCCGTCGGACTTTTGTGTGGTCGTGTGTAGGCAAGTCCGTTCGTAAGAAAGTCTGCCGCAAGTCCGCCGAAGGTACGTCGGAAGTATGTCGGACAGGCTGTCGGACTTTTGTAGACGAAAAGTCCGACCGTGTGTACGCGGCATTACTGTTCCAACCCCTACTCAGTTTCACTTAATACTAAGTATTGCAAACATAACAAAATCACCCTGTAGGGCATTGCAGAAGTTTGGACATTACCAAATCCCTAGGGCATAGACCAGGTGTATCAAGCCATGGTGACCATAGCCTTTCAAACCTACCCAGGCTTCCTTTGTGTTGATAAATATACTGTTACATAATAAGAGTATTTCCCATGTGTGTTATCCAGGAAGCAGCTGTGGATGGTGAGGATGATTTCCATCCCATCATAACGAGCTTTCAAGCCTGAGAGAGTGCCTGAGAGAATGCAATCCTGATCATCTCCTCTGGGATCACCTCCTCCGAAACCCCCAATACACAGCAGATTGAATCTAAAGGTACACTCATCTGAAACACCCGATTGAGTGTTCCAATTACCTTGCTCCAGTAGTGATGGAGCTTTGGGCATCGCCAGAGTAGATGGACAAGATCCCCAGTGCATTTACCACACAGGGATCCACCAGTCTGCCCATCCTGTGAAGCTTTTTCGGGGTGTAATGTACTCTAAGTACAATATATAATTGGAATACTTTTTGTGCTACATTCAAAGAACGGGTAGAGATAGATTGCAGGGCCTTCTCCCACTGATCTTCCGTGAGTGGCCCCAGATCTCTCTCCCACAGAGATACTGCCTTAATGGGGTGTGCTCGTAAGTCCATCTAGTTCAAACAAACAAAAAAAAAGAAACAATCCCATGTACACAATCCTTCACCCACAGATGATCCAGAGGAAGGCAAAAAAAACCCACAAAGCATTGTC
This sequence comes from Aquarana catesbeiana, assembly GCF_042186555.1. NCBI lineage: Eukaryota > Metazoa > Chordata > Amphibia > Anura > Ranidae > Aquarana > Aquarana catesbeiana. The sequence goes on along the minus strand of NC_133328.1, from coordinate 548,029,746 downwards.
CAATTTGCTACAACAGGGGAAAAAATTCCTTCCTGATCCCCCGAGAGGCAATCAAATTTTCCCTGGATCAACTTTACCTATAAATGTCAGTACGCAGTTACAGTGGGGACAGAAAGTATTCAGACCCCCTTAAATATTTCTCTCTTTGGTATATTGCAGCCATTTGCTAAAATCATTTAAGTACATTTTTTCCTCATTAATGTACACACAGCACCCCATATTAACAGAAAAACACAGAATTGTTGACATTTTTGCAGATTTATTAAAAAAGAAAAACTGAAATATCACATGGTCATAAGTATTCAGACCCTTTCCTGTGACACTCATATATTTAACTCAGGTGCTGTCCATTTCTTCTTATCATCCTTGAGATGGTTCTACACCTTCATTGGAGTCCAGCTGTGTTTAATTATACTGATTGGAATTGATTAGGAAAGCCGCACACCTGTCTATATAAGACCTTACAGCTCACAGTGTATGTCAGAGCAAATGAGAATCATGAAGTCAAAGGAACTGCCTGAAGAGCTCAGAGACAGAATTCTGGCAAGGCACAGATCTGGCCAAGGTTACAAAAAAATTTCTGCTGCACTTAAAGTTCCTTATGCTGCGTACACACGACCGGACTTTACAGCAGACTTGGTCCGGCGGACCGGAGTCCGTCGGACAATTCAATAGTGTGTGGACTCCAGCAGACTTTTTTTCCCCAAAAGTTTGACGGAGCTAGAAATGAAACATGTTTCAAATCTTTCCGCCTGACTCGAGTCTGGTCAAAAAATCCGCTCGTCTGTATGCTAGTCTGACGGACAAAAACCGATGCTAGGGCAGCTATTGGCTACTGGCTATGAACTTCCTTTTTTTAGTCCGGTCGTACGTCATCACGTACGAATCCGTTGGACTTTGGTTGATCATGTGTAGGCAAGTCCGTTCATTCGGAAAGTCCGTCGAAAAGTCCGCCGGACAAAGTCTGCCGTAAAGTCCGGTCGTGTGTACGCGGCATAAGAGCACAGTGGCCTCCATAATCCCTAAATGGAAGACATTTAGGATGACCAGAACCCTTCCTAGAGCTGGCCGTCCGGTCAAACTGAGCTATCGGGGGAGAAGAGCCTTGGTGAGAGAGGTAAGGAAGAACCCAAAGATCACTGTGGCTGAGCTCCAGAGATGCAGTCGGGAGATGGGAGAAAGTTGTAGAAAGTCAACCATCACTGCAGCCCTCCACCAGTCGGGGCTTTATGGCAGAGTGGCACGACAGAAGGCTCTCCTCAGTGCAAGACGTATGAAAGCCCGCATGAAGTTTGCTAAAAAACACCTGAAGGACTCCAAGATGGTGAGAAATAAGATTCTTTGGTCTGATGAGACCAAGATGGAACTTTTTGGCCTTAATTCAAAGCGGTATGTGTGGAGAAAACCAGGCACTGCTCATCACCTGTCCAATACAGTCCCAACAGTGAAGCATGGTGGTGGCAGCATCATGCTATGAGGGTGTTTTTCAGCTGCAGGGACAGGACGACTGGTTGCAATCAAGGGAAAGATGAATGCGGCCAAGTACAGGAATATCCTGGACAAAAACCTTCTGCAGAGTGCTCAGGACCTCAGACTGGGCCAAAGGTTTACCTTCCAACAAGACAATGACCCTAAGCACACAGCTAAAATAACGAAGGAGTGGCTTCACAACAACTCTGTGACTGTTCTTGAATGGCCCAGACAGAGCACTGACCCAATTGAGCATCTCTGGAGAGACCTAAAAATGGCTGTCCACCAATGTTTACCATCCAACCTGACAGAACTGGAAAGGATCTTGTTGCACTTGTTGCAGCTTTCCCAAAAAGACGCATTGCTGTATTAGATCAAAGGGTGCTTCTACTAAATACTGAGCAAAGGGTCTGAATACTTAGGACCACATGATATTTCAGTTTTTCTTTTTTAATAAATCTGCAAAAATGTCAACAATTCAGTGTTTTTCTGTCAATATAAGGTGCTGTGTGTACATTAATGAGGAAAAAATGAACTTAAATGATTTTAGCAAATGGCTGCAATATAACAAAGAGTGAAAAATTTAAGGGGGTCTAAATACTTTCTGTCCCCACTGTATATTATGTACATTTAGGAAAGAATCCAGGCCTATTTTAAAGGAATCTACTGAGCTGGCCAGAGCCACCTCTGGAGGGAGTCTATTCCACATTTTCACAGCTCTTACTGTAAAGAAACCTTTTCCGTATTTGGAGATGAAATCTTTTTTTCTCTAGACATAAAGAGTGCCCCATTGTCCTCTGTGATGGCCTTAAAGGGAATAACTCAACACCAAGTTCACTATATGGACCACTTATGTATTTGTACATGTTGATCATATCCCACCTTAATCTCCTCTTCTCAAGAGAGAATAAATTTAATTCCTCTAATCTTTCCTCATAGTTGAGCTCCTCCATGCCTCTTATCAATTTGGTTGCCCTTCTCTGCACTTTCTACAGTTCCCACAATATCCTTTTTGAGAATTGGTGCCCAAAACTGAACTGTATATTCCAGATGAGGTCTTACTAACAATTTGAACAGTGGCAAAATTATCTCTCTCTCTCTTGAGTCCATGCCTCTCTTAATACAAGAAAGGACTTTGCTCAATTTGGAAACTACAGCTTGGTATTGCATGCTATTATTGAGCTTATGATTTACCAAAACTCCCAGATCCTTCTGCACTATGGATTCCCCCAGTTGTACTCTCCCTAGTATGTAAATGGTACTTATAATCCCAGACCCTATATTATTTATAAATATATTAAAAAGTAAGGGTCCCAACACTGAACCTTGGGGTACACCAATGATAACCTTAGACCATTCAGAGTAAGAATCATTAACCACTACTCTCTAAATTTGTTTTGTTAGCCAGTTTTCTATCCATTTACAAATTGATCTTTCCAAGCCTGTAGACTTTACTTTACACATTAGTCGTGTGTGGGGAACTGTGAGGAACGGTGTCAAACGCTTTTTCAAAATTCAAGTATACCACGTCCACAGCCATCCCTCTGTCCAAGGTTTTACTTACCTCCTCATAAAAAGAAATCAGGTTTGGTTGACAACTTGTTACATAGTTACATAGTTACATAGTAGGCGAGGTTGAAAAAAGACACAAGTCCATCAAGTCCAACCTATGTGTGAATATGTGTCAGTATTACATTGTATATCCCTGTATGCTGCGTTCACTTAGGTGCTTATCCAATAGTTTCTTGAAACTATCGATGCTTCCCGCTGAGACCACCGCCTGTGGAAGGGAATTCTGCATCCTTGCCGCTCTTACAGTAAAGAACCCTCTACGTAGTTTAAGGTTAAACCTCTTTTCTTCTAATTTTAATGAGTGGCCACGAGTCTTATTAAACTCTCTTCTGCAAAAAAGTTTTATTTCTATTGTAGGGTCACCAGTACCGTATTTGTATATTGAAATCATATCCCCTCTCAAGCGTCTCTTCTCCAGAGAGAATAAGTTCAGTGCTCGCAACCTTTCCTCATAACTAAGATCCTCCAGACCCTTTATTAGCTTTGTTGCCCTTCTTTGCACTCGCTCCATTTCCAGTACATCCTTCCTGAGGACTTGTGCCCAGAACTGAACAGCATACTCCAGGTGCGGCCGGACCAGAGTCTTGTAGAGTGGGAGAATTATCGTTTTATCTCTGGAGTTGATCCCCTTTTTAATGCATGCCAATATTCTGTTTGTTTTGTTAGCAGCAGCTTGGCATTGCATGCCATTGCTGAGCCTATCATCTACTAGGACGCCCAGGTCCTTTTCCATCCTAGATTCCCCCAGAGGTTCTCCCCCCAGTGTATAGATTGCATTCATATTATTGCCACCCAAATGCATTATTTTACATTTTTCTACATTGAACCTCATCTGCCATGTAGTTGCCCACCCCATTCATTTGTTCAGGTCTTTTTGCAAGGTTTCCACATCCTGAGGAGAAGTTATTGCCCTGCTTAGCTTAGTATCGTCTGCAAATACAGAGATTGAACTGTTTATCCCATCCTCCAGGTCGTTTATGAACAAATTAAATAGGATTGGTCCCAGCACAGAACCCTGGGGAACCCCACTACCCACCCCTGACTATTCCGAGTACTCCCCATTTATCACCACCCTCTGAACTCGCCTTGTAGCCAGTTTTCAATCCATGTACTCACCCTATGGTCCATGCCAACGGACCTTATTTTGTACAGTAAACGTTTATGGGGAACTGTGTCAAATGCTTTTGCAAAGTCCAGATACACCACGTCTATGGGCCTTCCTTTATCTAGATGGCAACTCACCTCCTTATAGAAGGTTAGTAGATTGGTTTGGCAAGAACGATGCTTCATGAATCCATGTTGATTACTGCTAATGATACCGTTCTCATTACTAAAATCTTGTATATAGTCCCTTATCATCCCCTCCAAGAGTTTACATACTATTGATGTTAGGCTAACTGGTCTGTAATTCCCAGGGATGTATTTTGGGCCCTTTTTAAATATTGGTGCTACATTGGCTTTTTTTCTAATCAGCTGGTACCATTCCAGTCAGTAGACTGTCCGTAAAAATTAGGAACAACGGTCTGGCAATCACTTGACTGAGTTCCCTAAGTGCCCTCGAATGCAAGCCATCTGGTCCCGGTTTATTAATGTTAAGTTTCTCAAGTCTAATTTTAATTCTGTCCTCTGTTAACCATGGAGGTGCTTCCTGTGTTATGTCATGAGGATAAACACTGCAGTTTTGGTTACTGAAGCCCCCCGATTCACTCGTGAAGACCGAGGAGAAGAATAAATTCAATACCTTCGCCATCTCCCCATCCTTTGTAACCAGATGTCCTTCCTCATTCTTTATGGGGCCAATATGGTCAGTCCTCCCTTTTTTACTGTTTACATACTTAAAGAATTTCTTGGGATTTCTTTTGCTCTCCTCCGCTATGTGTCTTTCATGTTCTATCTTAGCCGTCCTAATTGCACCCTTATATTATTTGTTGCATTCTTTATAAAGTCTGAATGCTGAGGATGATCCCTCAACCTTGTATTTTTTGAAGGCCTTCTCCTTTGCTTTTATATGCATTTTTAAATTGGAGTTAGGCCATCCAGGACTTTTGTTCGCCCTTTTAAATTTATTATCCAATGGGATACATTGGCTAATGCCCTTATTTAATATACTCTTAAAGCAAACCCATCTCTCCTCCGTGTTCTTTGTTCCTAATATTTTATCCCAATTTATGCCTTTTAGCAAGGTTTGTAGTTTAGGGAAGTTAGCTCTTTTGAAATTCAGTGTCTTTGTATTCCCTTTATGTTTCCTATTTGTGTGATTTATACTGAAACTAATTGACCTGTGATCGCTGTTACCTAAATTGCCCCGTATTTCCACATCCGTGATCAGGTCTGTATTGTTGGTAATCAGTAGATCCAGTAATGTTTTATTTCTAGTTGGTGCGTCTACCATCTGACCCATAAAATTGTCCTGCAAGACATTAAGGAACTGTTGAGCCTTAAATGAATGCGCAGTTCCCTCCACCCAGTCTATGTCTGGATAATTAAAATCCCCCATTATGACAACGCTTCCCATCCTTGCCGCTAATCCAGATTGTGATAGGAGATCTGTCTCCACTTCCTCCCTCAGGTTAGGGGGCCTATAGCATACTCCCAGTATTATTTTCCCCTTAGCTTCATCCCTTTGGAGCTCTACCCATAAGGATTCCACCTCCTCCCTAGCTCCCTCAGTGATGTCATCTCTCACATTCACTTGTACATTATTCTTGATATATAGGTATACCCCTCCCCCTTTTTTACCCTCTCTATCCTTGCGGTAAAGGGTATACCCTTGAATATTTGCCAGCCAATCATGAGAACCGTTGAACCAGATCTCTGAAATTCCCACAAAATCCAAATCCTCCTCGTACAACAGTATCTCTAGTTCACCCATCTTGTCCGCCATGCTCCTGGCATTGGTGAACATGCCACATAGTTTAGGCCGGTCGCATATTGTCCTCGTATTGGGTGTTTCGAGCTTGCAACTAGGACTTGCTACTATACTCACCTTGTGTTTTTGTGCTTAACTTCTGTCTTTCATGAATCCATGCTGTCTGTTGCTTAAAATATTTTTTTTCCAGCAAGAACTCGTCTATGTGGTCTTTTATTAAACTCTCCAGTATCTTCTTGAATATAGAAGTTAAACTAACAGGTCTATAGTTACTTGGTAAAGACTTTGATCCCTTTTTAAATATGGGCACCACATTGGCCCTACGCCAATCCAGTGGTATCATTCCAGTCATTAACAAGTTCCTAAAAATTAGAAACAATGGCTTTGAAATGACAGAGCTCAATTCTTTTAGGATCCGTGGGTGGATGCCATCTGGTCTAGGTGCTTTATCCACCTTTATTCTGTCTAAATATTTCTGGACCATATCACTTTTGAGCCATTGTGGATCATTTTGGGCTGTGTCAATACCATCCCCATTATGGACATGAGCTCCCCCATGCTCCTTTGTATACACAGAGCTGAACAAATAGTTTTTATTGAGTTTTTTATAGAGAAGGTTACAAACAGATAATAAAGTAGCACACTCTGTACAGTAGAACTTACAGCAAAAGATCACACCTAGATACTATGCCAAATAAGATAATATAAATTTAAACTTGGAGATAATATCATTACTAATCTTATGGTAGGAGTGCTACCCCCCATCCTGGACACCCCATCTGAGAACAAACTGTGTCCTGGTTAGGGTGGCAGCACAGCCAACCATGGTTAGTGTCATAGTGATATTGAAATAACTTAAAGTGCTACAATAACAAGACTTGAAACAGGGTAGTTAAATACATCAATTGATACACAATCCGTATAATGGTGTAATCCGCAATGTGTAGCATCAATGTACCTGTACAGAGGGTAGATTAGCTTATAACTTGTTGTGAGTAGGCAAGGTAAGCTTGCCAAGGGTGAGAAAGGAAAGGGAAATGGAGGGGGGGGGGGTGATAGGGGATGGGGGTTATGGATAGGGTAAACCAGTCACCATAACATAAACACATTCCAACTTTGTCTGTGCACCTAGGATTTAATAACCAAGGTTATCACTTATCTTTAAATACTGTGAGACTAAGGTTTGTGATTGCCAATAATTTCTTCATCTCACATTGGTGGTTGAAGGTGAGAATGGCATCACTGGGGGAAGGTGGATTGGTAGTGTTCCACTGCCTTGTAATTGTGATTTTTGTTGCTAATAACAATTGTATAATTACTTTTTGGGAAAAAGATTGTGAATGTTCAGTTGCAAGATGGCTAGCTCCAAATCGGGTGCTATGTGTTGGCTACATATATCGGACAGTATGGAAAAAATCCCATTCCAGAATAACCTTAGTGATATGCAAGACCAAAGTATATGGTATAGAGTGCCAGATTCTCTGCATTTTCTCCAGCATAAGGCCATTTGGGATGGGTAGAACTTGGAAAGTTTTTGAATGGGGTAAGGTACCAAGAGTGTATTTACCTTTTGGTAGTGTTCCCAATTTTTTACACACTTGGATGAGGTATAGGTGTTGGAGAAAGCTTTCATCCAACAGGCGTCTGGAAGGGTTTTTCCCAAGGCTTCTTCCCATTTGACAATGGTGGTGGTCTTTGAGAAGGAGTCTTGGGCGTTGTAGATATTATAAAACAGGGAAATACCTCTTAGTGAGGTTGTAGGTTAGTGGAAGAAGGTATACATTGAGACTGGAATTTCTAAGTGTAGAGGTAGAGGGTGTTTATGGAAGAAGGAGCAGACATGTAAATAGGTAAATTGTGCAGGCGGTGGAAGGTCAAAATGGGTAGATAGGACTCCATAGGTGTGGAGAGATGTATCCTGGTATAGGTCTCCCAAGAGAGTAAGGCCTTTCATTTTCCATAAGTGGATGTTAATGCAGGGTATAAAGTGTTAGAGCACCGATATTGGGGTAGGGAATTTGCAAAGTGATCCCTTGGGTGAAGATAAAAGGGGAATTTCTGACCACGATTTGATGGATATTTGCACAGTTGGGACAGTAGGGATTGGTGATGGAGCTCCCCGCCTACTAGCAATGAGAGTCGATTGTAAATCTTTATGTGGGACTGTGGTGGATTCCATAAATGCCCATGTTTTATGCTTAGGGGGTTCCACCAATATCTATGTTGATCTAATATGCAGGCTTTATAATAAGCCATAATATTGGGTACCCCCATTCCACCATTTCTTCTATGTCTTATCATAATATTAAGGGAGCATCTGGGGGGTTTGTGGTTCCAAACAAATTTAGTGAAAAGTTTTTGGATGGTGGAAAGGAAGGTTCCTGGGGATTATTAGGGTGTGAAAGAGATAAAGGAGTTTTGGGAGGAGAAACATTTTCAAGGTTGCTATTCTTCCTGCTGTTGATAGTTCCTGTGTCCTCAGGTGGGATAGTTGTCGGGGCAGTGATTCCAAGAAGGGCTTAAATTTATGTTCATAGAGCTGTGAGGTGTGTGCAGTGAGTTAGATTCCTAAAAATGTAAAGGAGTGGGGGGACCAATCAAAGGGGAACCTATTAGGTAAGTTTGCAAAGAGGTTGGAACAATAACACCTAAAATTTGGGACTTTGGCTGAGGGAGTGGAATAAAGGGATACAATGGCTGTTTGTATCCATCCCGTAATCCTGAAATTGTCAAGCTCAGTCTTGAGGTATCCCCAGTGGACCCTATCAAACACCTTCTCTGCATCCAAAGAGAGGAGCAGAGAAGGCGTCCCAGAGGGCCCAGCCTGGGAGATTAAATTAATGAGACATCTAGTCCCGTCAGTGGCCTAGCGACCTGGGACAAAGCCCACTTGGTCAGGGTGGATAATAAATGGTAAGATTTTTTTGTAATCTGAGTGCTAAAAGTTTGGCAAATATCTTGACATCCGTATTTAGGAGATCTATGGGCCTGTAGTTTGCAGGGGAGGTGGGGTCTTTGTTGGGTTTAGGGATAGTCATGATCACAGCTCACATTTCAGGTGGGAATGTACCAGAGGAGGAAGCAAGATCGAAGACGGAATGTAGATAAGGAGCAGTTTCAGTGGAAAGGTATTTATAGTATTCGTTTGAAAAGCCATCATCCCCTGGGGATTTGCGATTGGATAATTTCTTAATAAGTGAGCAAATCTCCTGGGTAGTAAACGGTTGGGAGATGGACTAGAGTTGGTCGTCATCAAGGTTAGGTAGTTTAATTTTACTTAAAAAGGTACTAATGAGTGCAGAAGAGGGTTGAGTCATCACTGTGGAGGTCATAAAGGGACTGGTAATAGTCTGCAAAAGTGTTGGCTATATCCTTTGGGTTAAATAGAATATTCTTAGATTTAGGGTGAGTAATAGAAGTTATTTTTTGCTTAATCTGTTTCGCTTTTACTTTTTTGGCCAGCCAGGCTCCTGCTTTGTTATGGAGGCTGTAATAATTGAATTTAAGGTATTTGAGATGGTTTTCATATTTGTAAAGGACCAGGGACCTTCATTTTTGCCTGTCTTGCAAGATATCTTGTGTGAGACGGGGATTTGGGTTTGATTTATTCTCACGTTCTTTTAAGGTTAAAGAATTCAGCACATCTTCGATCTGCCTCCTTCTCTGTTTCTTGACAAATGAAGTCATTTTGATCAATCCCCCCTCATATAGACCTTATAGGTATTCCACAATGTAAATCTGTTGATATCAAGAGTGTCATTATGATCATGTTGTTTTTGCACGATCTTTTGGTACAATTTCTTGTTCTCCAAAAGTGAGGTGTTTAGTCTCCATAGTGGAGGAGGGGACATACGAAATGTGTTATCAAACTCTAGTGTGATCGGGGCGTGATATAACCAAGAGATTGTACCACTGTCCATACGCAAAACATTTTGTAGAGACCCTTTATCGGTAAGGAAAAAATCAATGCGGGAGTAGGAAGGGTGAGCTGCAGACAAGAAGGTAAACTCCTTCTCGGATCCATGGAAGCAGAACCAGATATCATACAGTTCATATTTATGTAGCAAGGGGTCAGGATTGTATTAAAGTCTCCGCCAATAATAAGGATACCTTGCATCACTTCCATAACCTTAGTGAACAGCGGAGTGAGGAATTTCCTCTGTTTAACCTTTGGAGCGTAAAGATTAATTAGATTAACCACTGCTTGATTGAACTCGTAAATGAGGATGATGTACCAGCCTTGGGGATCTTGAATAGTGAGTATATGACGAAATACTACAGAGTCCTTGACAGCAATAAAGACACCACAGGCCTTCTTGGGGCCGTTGACCATGTACAAGTGAGGAAAATGTCGAAAGGACAATCAAGAGCATTTGTGGGCAGAGAAATAGGATTCCTGGGTAAAGATTTTGTCAGCCTTGAGGGAGTGTGTGTCATAAACAGGTGTGACCAGAATTGTGTGGACTGCAACAGAGTGAACCAAAACGTATGTAAGGTGAAAAAGTAATGTAATTTATTAAGATAAGTGAACACAGATATAAACGCACCTCCAATACCAAACAGTGTAAAACAAATCAACAACCAAACAATACCAGAATCATAATCGTAGCCAGGTCAGGGTCATATATGGAAGATCAGCAGATGGGGGCAAGGAACAAGACAGGACAAGGAGAAGGTAGAAGGGATCAGGCTGCAGGGCAGGGGTACAGGATAACAGGAGGGACAGGAATAGGTACAAATACAGGTACAAATACAGGTTCAGGTTCAGGTTCTCAGGATTACAGGTCAAGGCTCAAGGATAATACCAAGGCAAGTGTGTGAGTGCTTGCCGGGTATAAATACACATCTCCTGCAATTAGTCTCAGGTGACGCCTGATTGCAGGAGATTATGTCGGCTCCAGATTGCTAGGAGACATCCGCTGGTGGACACCAGTACTGCAGCCCAAAGATCAGACAGTGCCACCAGCAGGTGAAACCTTTCCTAACAGTGTACTTCTTTTATCAGTGCTGCATGTTTAAAGGGGCTGTTGAGGCCCTTAGAGTTCAGTGACATACATTTTAGAGGCATAGTGAAGAATAGGTATTTACTAAGGTATTGTTGCAGAGAAAAACATTGTAGTCAGGAAAACCGCTAAAAGAGTACCTTTCATGTGGAGATTTTGGCAGCCGAGGATTGTTATTTAGTGCAGATTCAGTTGGTGGGTTGATTGGAGGGTCCCTTATCGTGATAAACATGTGCGTTAATCCAGGTTGATTTCTGGTAGACATAGCATCGTAGGTGGTGACTGGGTGGATGGTAGGAGCTAGAAAGAAAAGGGTCAAACAAAGGAGAAACAAAGACAACATGCCTAAGAAACACCTGTCAGAACGCAGGCACAATGGGCAACCGGAGCTGCTGTGGTGTCATGGGGGGGGATTCAGACTGCCAGTGCTACACACTGAGCCAACGAACCACAAAAAAAAGAGGAGTAAGCCAAGTGGTTGAGCTCCTAGCCTCATGCTAGTACAGAGGTTATGCTGGTGGGGGAGGTCTAGTTGCAAATAGAAAATCTATGTCAGGGCCAGTCTGCTTGTGGCCGTTCCAGGGTAGGCAGAGCAGGAGGCTGTGCATCTGCAGTGAGTAGTTGCCATTGTTTGTTTGGATGCCTTTTTCCACACTGTACATGGGATAGGTTTTGCCTTTCCAGGTGACCAGCAGCTTTGTAGGGAAGCTCCATCAGTAAATTATAAATTAATATATTAGTATAAATTATTGCGAAGGACTTTTGTGAGCAGGGTGAGCTTCTTCCTGTTCATTGCTGTCTGTTGCAATATGCCTGTCTTTAAAGAGATGCCATTAAATTCTACTGGTACTGCAGGGCTCTGTTTGACTGCCGCCATGACACGTTCTTTGATGCGATAGTAGTGAATATGTGCCAGAGTGTCTCTGGGTGCAGTGTCAGGCAGAAATTTAGGTTTAGGTATGTGGTGTACCCTATCCACGCATAGCTCGATATTGCTCAGAGATGGAATGAGGGCCTTCATGAGGCATTGCACAAAGTTTGTTAGTTCATTCGGGGTACGGATTCAGGTATTCCCCTAAATTTGATATTGTTGCACCTCGAGCGATCTTCTAGGTCCGCCATTTTATATTGGAGGCATTGCATCTCAGATTCTTGGTCAGTGTAGGCATCAACAAGGTCATTATGTGCAGAGTATAGATCCGCAATTTTAGTTTATAAGTGTTGGATTTTAACAGCATGTGTTTGAACAGTCTCATTTAAGGGTGCAAACATGTCTGAAAAATCATTAAACTGAGTGCTTCTGAGGGAGAGAAGCATGTTTTTCATGGTATTCTCAGAAATGGGTTGTTCTCTGGCTGGGAACACATCAATTGATAATCCTGGGTGCATATTCTGCAGAGAGGTCCGAGGCCTGAGGGGGGAATGCTCTGCAGTGCAGGGGAGAATTCATCCTCCTCCTTGCGCTGCTTAGTTTTCACTGGGCTGTGAGTGGTGGGAGTAGATGGGGGAGAGCATTTTTTCAACTCCTCAGGCTGGGTGATGGTGTGTCTCCCTGCAGCTGGATGACCAGGTTGGGATCGTGCCGCTCCTGTAGAGCTGGGGCCGGTGCCATTTTGTTTACCTCTCTGAGGTACCGCTGGATAGAAGTCCGTGAGGCATTGTGGCTGCCTTTGTAGTTTTAGGCTTATTCAATTTATTTTGTTCGATCTATTGTCCTATTTTTGTATCCCAGTTTTCTGCTGCAGTGGCATGAGCGAGACTCTCCTTTTTTTTTTTTTTTTTTGCTTGTCTCGCTCCTGCACCTGTTTAGCAGATGGGATGCAACTTTGTAAAATGCTTTTTATCTAAATGCCTTTATTTCAGTGGTTACGGTGGTTTGTAGTGGATGGAGTGAGATTTCATGTTTGACTTTATATTCAATCAGTAGTAAGTTAACTAAGCTCTTTAATTTACCCAGTTCTATTATACATATTAATATAGAGTCAATTTGCTACCTTGCGCGAGACACTTTTTTCTCTATGCCACCATAAGCTCATGCAATATATCCTGTGGTTCTAGGTTTAATTTGTCCAATTTATCATTTCATTTTGTATTCCAGTTTTTTACTTTTTGTGGTGGCAGGAGCCATATTTTGGGTCTCGCTTGGTACCAGTCCAGTTTGAGCGCCACTCTGTCTATGTATGGTACCAGTCCAGCAGTTTGAGTGCTACTCTGTTCAATCTCATCCACTCAATGCTTTTGCAACAGCGGTTGTGCTGGACTGCAGCGAACTGAGCGAGACTCTGCCTTTGATTGTATATTTGTCTATGTTATAGACATATATATGTTCTTTAACATATTATATTAGGTAGCTCCTATTGTCCTCTTTTTCTGATGGTCCCTACCCTGTTTTTCTTATTTTATTCTGTTGTGAGTCCTAGTCTTTTTCTTGATTCACTGTTTCCCTTCACATACACTTTAATTTTGTTTCCTCATCTTTTTATACACATAATTCTTATGTATGTCCGTTTTTCATATTAAATAGTGTTCCTATACTATTCTGTTCTTATATTTATTGTCGGAGATATACCTCCCTTCTTTTCTCTTTTGACTGGAACTGTTGTGTCTCATCTGGCAGAGGTTTATTTATATTTGATTTAGGGTCTAGTGGTATTTTGACAATAATATTTTTGTAACAGATTTCAACACTTTTTAAGTAATACATTTTTATAACGACCCAGCGAATTTGTATATTAACAACTAGCATAGGGCATTTTTGTTTCATTTTGTTCTACATTGTATCTTTTAGATATGCTCATGACTTGTTGTCATGATCTTTGTAGTCGACCTTGACATCACTAACTGCATATCCATTATTTTATATTCTTTGCCCCTATACATTTACTTATATATTAATTTACCTATTCATCTAGGGGGGTTCATATAGTTCATATAATTTTTTATGCATATTTCATACTTCTATGCATAGATTTTTTATTCATACATTTTTTTCTTTTTGGCATTGTTCACTGTTACAATCCCACCCATATGGTAACACCATTTTGTGATATGTAATTATCTATATTTATTTTTATTTTTCTTGACCATTGCGTTCATTTGTTTTCAAACTACATCCCAGGATAAATTAGGTCTCTCTCTCCTTTTTTGATTCACAGATGTTTCTTAATCTTTCTGGGATTATAGGTTTTTTAATTGTATGCAAAGGGTGTTAACCTAAGTCAGAGGTGTTGATTAGTGGTTCTTTGAGCTCCCCCACCCTACCCCTTTGCTTATTTATACACTTCTTACTTTTGTTCATGCTAGCTATGAATAAGCATCCTATGATGTGAAACCCGTTAGCCATTATACCCTGTCCTGTCTCTGCTTATTTGACTGTATTTTGGATTTTTTAAAGTTCTGAAATAAAGTTTTCCTTCAGAGTGCAGCAATCCAGGAATCTTCTTATGTACACTCAACTTGTGCAACGCCAGCACCTGGATTAGTTCACACTAGGGCGGGAGCAGTTTCAGGTTTGGAAGCTTTGTGAGTGGCATTTCCTCTTCATTGTGGCTGCCTGTTTGCTTTCCGCCGCTTGGTCATCACTCCCACAGGTGTTAGGCACTTCAGTGAGTGGATATAGAAATGGAGGAGACCTCTCCCTGTTGTCGCTGTGTGTTGCTCAGAGCATGATGCTGCCAGAGCTCTGAGTTATGCGGCCATCTTCTCCACCAGCCGGACACGCCCCTGAAGAAAGTATTTAATACATTTGCCTTCTTTTTGTCCCCAGTCACCCACTTTAGATTATTTTGTAAAGAACCTACATGCATAGACCTGACTTTTTTACTATTATTATATTTGAAGAATTTTTGGGGGTTTGTCCTAATATCTTTTGCAATCTGCCGCTTGTTTTAAATTTTTGAATCCATGATTTCCTTTTTACATATTCTGTTATATTCTTTGTAGCATTTAAATGATGATAGTGTTCCTTCATTTTTATATTTTTTTAAAAGTTCTTTTCTTAATATTTATAGCCATTTTAACTTTGAGCGTGAGTCACTTAGGTTTTATTTTTAGCCTTTTAAACTTATTGCCCATGGGAATATACTTTGCAGTGAGTTTGCATACAGTCTTTTTGAAGAATTCCCATTTCTGTTCTATGTTCATTAATGCCAATATTCCCTCCCAGTCTAAGTCTTGGAGCCCTCATCCTTGGAAAATTTGCTCTCTTAAAGTTGTGTTTTTATCTTTTCCGTATGTGTTTGTTATTTACAGCTAACATTAAATCAAATCATGTTATGGTCACTGCTACCCAGATGTTCTTTTATTTAAATATTGGTAATAAGCTCTGCATGGTTTTAGATTACCAGGTCCAGTAGAGCTTCATTCCTAGTCAGGGCCTCAGTAAACTGGACCATAAAATTGTCTTGTAATAGGTTTATAAATTTTTGCCCTTTAACTGTCTCAGCAGTGCCATTACTCCAGTCACTTTCCAGGTAGTTAAAATCCCCATTGATATCACTGTCCCAGCACTTGCAGCTCTTTCCATCTGTGCAAGGAGCTGAGTCTCCACCTCCTCGTTAACACTGGGAGGTTTATAACAAACTCCAATGATAACCTTGGTAGTACGCACACCCATATACAGTTCCACCCATAATGCTTCAGACTCATCACACTCTCCAACAACTAGGTCCCTTTTTCACACTCGAGATCACACTTTGAGATCACTTTTCACATAGAGGCAGACACCACCACCACTCTGTTTTACCCTGTCTTTCCGAAAGAGAGCATAGCCAGGAATATTAATAGCCCAGTCATGAGAAGACTGAAGCCTAGATTCAGCAATACCAATTAGATCACTGTTATTCACGTGCACCAGAGCTTCCAACTCACCTATTTTGCTTGACTTCTGCCATTGTTAAACAGACACTTTAATTCATTGTCCAATTTTACAGAGTTATGTTGCATATTTTTTATTTTAGTACAAATAGTACCAGGTCTAATGGTTGTTTGTAACATAGGAACCTTCATATCATTTGACATAGCCCTCCCCCTCATCTTCCCCATTCCACCCACTAATAGAGGCTGACCCCTGTTAGAGGCTGACTCCTGTCTGACCTGTCTGCCCCATTATAATCTAATTCCAGCCTTCCCATAAACCTCTCCCCCAGTACAGTAGACCCCCTTCCATTTAGGTGAAAACCATCTTTTGCATACAGTTTGCACTGCAATGAAAAGTCAGCACAGTGCTCTAAAGACTCAAATCCCTCCTTCTTTCAATATTGTATATTTCAGAGAATATCACCTTGGAGGTCCTTCCCTTCAACTTGCAGCCTAGTTTTTTAACCACTTCAGCCCCGGAAGATTTGGCTGCTCAATGACCAGGCCATTTTTTGCAATACAGCACTGCATCACTGTAACTGACAATTGCGCTGTCGTGCGACGCTGTACCCAAACAAAATTGACGTCCTTTTTTTCCCCACAAATAGAGATTTCTTTTGGTGGTATTTTATCACCTCTGTGGTTTTTATTTTTTGCTCTATAAATAAAAAAAGAGTGACAATTTTGAAAAAAACACAATATCTTTTACTTTTTTCTATAATAAATATCCCACATTTTTTTTC
Organism: Aquarana catesbeiana; assembly: GCF_042186555.1. NCBI lineage: Eukaryota > Metazoa > Chordata > Amphibia > Anura > Ranidae > Aquarana > Aquarana catesbeiana. The sequence goes on along the minus strand of NC_133328.1, from coordinate 548,013,232 downwards.
AAAAAAACAATTTTTTTCCTCAGTTTAGGCCAATATATATTCTTCTACATATTTTTGGTAAAACAAATTGCAATAAGCGTATAATGATTGGTTTGCGCACAAGTTATAGCATCTACAATATAGGGGATAGATTTATGGCATTTTAATATTTTTTTTTTTTTTTTTACTAGTAATGGCGGTGATCTGCGATTTTTATTGGGACTGCGATGTTGTAGCAGACAAATTGGACACTTTTGACACATTTTTGGAACCATTGACAATTATACAGTGATCAATGCTATAAAAATGCATTAATTACTGTATAAATGTCACTAGTAGGGAAGGGGTTAACACTAGGGGGTGATCAAGGGGTTAACTGTGTTCGCTCACTGTGTTCTAACTGTAGGGGGGATGGGACTGTCTAGGAGGAGAGAGAGATTGGTGTTAATACTTAATATGAACACACGATCTGTCTCTACTCCCCTGAAAGAACCAGGATTTGTGTGTTTACACACACAGATCCCAGTTCTTGCTCTGTCACGAGCGACTCGCATCGTCTCCGGGCACATGCTGCAGGAGCACTCCTAGTGATCCAAAAGGAAAAGCGACGTATTGTAACGTTGATTTGCCCAGCTGAGCCAACCTGTCGCAGTAAAATTGCGACGGTTAGTCCGGAAGTGGTTAAATTGGTTCTTAAGGAGCCTCCACCTTACATATATTCTGACATTGGTTCCAACATGGACCAAGACAGCTGGATCATGCCCAGCCCCTCCCAGTAATTTATCAACACGGTCCACCACATGCCCAACCCTGGCACCAGGGAGACAGCAAACCATTTGGTTGAGTTGATCCTGGTGACAAATTATTCTATCAGTCCTTCCGATTATAGAATCCCCTATTACCACCAACTGTCTAGGCCTACCGTCACTCCCCTCACCACCCCTACTGGATGGTCTGCTCTCCCGGCTGTTAGGGGAAGCAGTGACATCTAGGGCTGCCACCTCTGAGCTTGATACCCCCACATCTTCACCCAACTTGGTGAATCTGTTAGGGTGCTCAAACCTAGGTCTGGCCTTCCTTTTCTGGGCGCCCCTACCACTCCCTCTAACTGTATTAACCCATCTTCCTACCTGATAATCCTAAATTACCCCTCCACCCTCCCCATTAACCCCACCAGCTCACTGAAAGGACCCCTTTCAAGGTTATCAGTTCTGCCCAGTGTTGCAATTTGCTCCTCCAGATCTCTAATGTGAGCTTCCAGAAGGGAAACCTGCTCACATCTGTCACAGCAGTATCCATCCTGGAGCTGTTGCTCCATTGTTGTATACATGTGGCACACTGTGCACTGTACAAAATCTTCAATCTTGCTAGCACCCATTTTCCCAGTTACAATTGTAGCAATAACTCACGGTGGAGCTGCTGATTTATGATCGGGCCTGTTCTCTGATCTCTTCACCCCTCTTAACTTGTTCAGTTACCTTGACACAACTGTAGTGCAGTGTTGTAGTGACATTAATACCAATTATAGCTCACAATATATACATATATATATCTGACACTTATATATATTTACCTCTACCTGGGTGCTTGTGGCTCTACCTGCAGGAGAAAAACAACACTGCACACAAACTTCTTTGATAACCAAAATGACGTCTTTTTACTTAAATGATATGTATATATAAAAGTTATTACAGTGACTACACTATCACATCAACATAGTGTGACAGTACAGTAAATATTTACAACAGTCTTTGTACACATACACAGATATACATAAATATATCCACACACACAGAATCTTCCCCTTATTGGTGCGTCTCCAGGTGGGCCAAGTGTTCAGAGTGAAATCGTCTTAGCTCTGGACACCTTCCCACCTCCAGCACACTGTAGCAAGTGCAAAGACACAGGAATGCTAATATCCCACAATATAGATACCAGGGAGCTCCCCCTGCTTTAAACAGTAAAGTCACTATCCTTTATGACTAGATGCAGGGCCCTGCAATAAAAGAGATAGTCCTGATGTCTTCAATCTTCGGCTAGCTATAAATTAGTATTTATAATCCACAAGAGAGTTCTTCTGGAGTGTTGCGCAGTGCAAGGTGATACACAAAAGTAATTATAATCAAGCAAATTGATTGAGTGTTCTTACTTGAAGGAGACAGACATCTAGTATCAATCCCTGGATATTGAAGTCTGTGTAAATGTAATGCTTTCCACAACCACGCTGTCACGCCGTTCCGTTCACTAACGACCAAAAGTCCTCAGTTATCTCCCTCACGGGAACAATCACTTCTGCTACTCCAGCACACTGTGATCAATAGCAGGATCCTTGCTGCTGCTCCGCTCCTTCACAAAGTAGGCCGCAACCCTGTGGGGGACACACACCCACAGAGTTCTGCTGGCAGGCCATGCGTCCCAGAACAAGAGACCTAAGATGGCCGCTCCCAGCCCTTTTATATCCTCCCCACAATGCAGTTCAGTTCTCCTCTGGTCACTTCTCAAAATGATGAAAAATAAAAGTATTGTACCCTTATAATTGGCCACTAGATGGCGCTATATCAACTTATTACCTTTACAACAACACATATGACTAGAAACAAAAGTTGTCAGCGCTACACAATAATGGTATTAATAACAGGAAATTTCAAATGTTACTTACAGGTTTGATGACTCCTGTTAAAACCTCCTGTTAAAACTTTGTTTTTTAACTCACCACTTACCCTGTTTCCCCAAAAATAAGACCTAGCGTGATTGTCAGTGATGGCTGCAATATAAGCCCTACCCCCCAAATAAGCCCAAGCCTGTTTCCCCGAAAATAAGCCCTACCCTGAAAATAAGACCTACAAGGACTTTAACTAGGGCTTATTTGGGGGGTAGGGCTTATATTGCAGCCATCACCGACAATCATGCTAGGTCTTATTTTCGGGGAAACAGGGTAGTCCAGTTCCACTTGGTCTAAGTTCTAGCAAGCAAAAACGTGGCAAGCTCAAGGATGAGCAGGCTCAGAAATGAGTTCTACAGAAAGTTTTATAGGACCTGAAGCACCCATGACCAATTAACCAATTCCCTTAATTAGTAATCTAAAGGAATTAAATTAAAAAAAGGCTGTTTAAAAAGTGACAGAAAAGGTGTTAAAAAGCTGCAAGGAAAAACCCCAAAAAGAACCTAAAAATGCAAACAGCAATTACCAGCAGTCAAAAGCAAAAGCGATTTTCACTCTCCACTCAAAGTTCCCACTTCAGCTTCCAACCAGCAAATCTGGAACTTTACTTTCCTAATCAACATTATGAATCACTATTTTTAATCCTTATGCTGCTAACATTTGTAAATAGATAGGAAAGTATATTATATTTACGTTTTTTTCCCATTTCTTCAGTTACTTCCTGGTTAGGCAAATGATGTCATACATTCCAGGAGTCTTCAGGGAGAGAGGAGAGGAGGAGGGCTTTTTCCCAGCTAAGCTCTTCTGCATGCATGCTTGAGCTATGGGCAGATGGATTCCAGGAAGTAAATGCCTCACGAATCATCCGTCCTTACTCAAGATGGCAATGGCCAGAAAGGCTAGGGGATTGTTTTTCAAAATGATTTCTCAACAAAATAAAGCATGGAGACATGGATGATTGGGGGAGTTTGCCTTGATTATTAAAAATGTATTAAATAGTGTTTTAGGTTTGTGGTGCTCAGATGCAGTGAATATCCAATTTATTGTACTAAAAGCTACAGATGTGTAAAGTGCTATACTGTGAGTGGTTGGTAAACCTAGTTAGTCACTCCCAGACTTCAGTGCATAAATCAATCGAAGATCAGTGTGTAACCTCAGCGTATAAAACAATCACAAATAGCTGTGTATTGTGCCTAATCTTCCAGTGATAACCATAATCTTAAAGCTATTGTTCAGCTTTGTTCAAAAATAATGAGAGAAGTGCAAATGAACCTAATGTTTCTATTAATTATTAACATCAGCATGCATATAATTAAAGTGATCCTAGTGCATAAATAATAATAATTTCTTGTGTCTCAAGGCTGGACACCTAACACACAAATATCAAAGACAAAATAATAGTGGTGCCTATCCATCAATTAATTTCCTTATATAAAAAATCCTTTCTGTGAAATTGTGCATGATTTCCCTTCACCATTAGTAGTGGCTATTCATAATATAGGTGACAATCTTGCTCCCACATCACCTCTGTGCTCTCTAGCCTCTCACCTCAGGTATGTTAAAAACCAGCATAGTCTATGGTTCCTTGGACAGTGTACTGGCATATGATTCCATTGGAAGCAATCTATGTATGTTACATTTTTATAATCTTTATGTATTTTTAACAAGTGTAATGCTTTTTTGTTTTTACTGCACCCGATTAGGGCTATACATAGCTATTCTTGTCTAATAATATTGTTGTAGTTGGATGTCCATTCCGATATTCCTATACTCAAGTACCCGATTGTAACGAGCCCCTTGCTCGCTCGGTTCCACTCTCCCGACACTCCTCTGCAGCTATTGAATCAGATTGCAACGTCTGATGGTTCAGTCATCCAATGGTCCGGGACTAGAACCACAGCTCTGTGCCGTTTTAGTCCAGTTGTGATAGCTCAGAACAAACACCAGGCTGTATGTAAGTTCAAATAGGAATCTATCTTTATTGACAAAATACAGGCTTTTATACACTCAAAGTCTAGGTGCAGACCTCCTGCTCATATTACTCTAACAATACAGCTGTAACCTAATTAACCTAATTAACATGAGCTAATTAACTAATCCCTTTAGACAGCCTAGATGACTCAGACATGACCGTTAGGCCAGACTGGCCGTCTTGTAGTTCAGAAAATCCAATCACCATTAGCACAATCAACATAGACTCTTCTTCACACAATAGCAGAGTTAATTAACACAAATAACAATGGGGATCTAATGACTCTTAGATCCCATAGTAGACTTATTTACAATACACATTTTCAGCAGACAATAGACAGACAGGTGTTGGAATTTACATCAGCCTCTCCTAATAGTATCTGTCCTAGCATTATGAATCAGCCACTATTCCAATATGGCAAATCCAGGGTCCCCAGGCATACAGCTCACAAAGAGCACCGTTCCCCCAAATGCAAGGGCCCCCGATCGATCGACAAGAGGCTTGCATACAGTCCCCTCCAAAAGTCTCTTTCCCGGCTAGGTCTGTCACATTTCTCCCCTTTCGGCAGGAGACTAACACAGGAGGAGACCCCAGACGGGTTGACTCCGAAGTTAGTCAGTAGTTCCAGTCCTCTAATGCCTGTACCCACACAGTACCCCAAACAAATTGTTCCAAACAAAGTATTACCTACCCAGCCAACCTCTGCCTCTCTCAGAGAACATATCTGCCGCTGGGGAGAAGACAGGGTGTCTGGGCTCACTCCGTCATGCTGTTGGGGATCTGGGCCGACTGCCCAGCATCCCTGGGGTATACAGGTGGAGACTGAAGTCCCATCCACCTTCACAGGACATCCATCCTCTGTTAGTTGAGGGCAGAGTCCAGCAGTACTCGGCCCTGTTGCCAGCCCTTCTGCTGGAAACCCCACACCATCTGCTCCGGCTAACTGTTGGGGAGGGATGACGAACACCTCCTCTCCCTTCTCCCCCTGTATCCTGATCTGCTGCTGGGACGTGACCACCTCCTTCTCACCCTGAGCCTCCGGAACCGCCGCAGGTGTAGGGCAGAGATCTTGGACCCTCTGTCCGGTTGCCAGCGCTTCAGCTGGGGAAGTTCCTTGTGACTTCACAGATACTTCTGTTGTTGCTGGGCAGAGCATAGTTAAGTTTGGCCCTAATAACAGCTCTTCTTCTGCTGGAGGCTCACCAGGTTGTTCTTCCTCAGCAGAAAAGTCTATCAAATCCCCTGTCTCTGCAACTGGTGTCTGGGGATAAAGGTTTACCATCTCCTCTCCATGGAACCCAGAAGATGCTATCAGTGCTGGGCACAGCACAGTAAAGTTTGGCCCTAATAACAGCTTTTCTTCTGCTGGAGGCTCACCAGGTTGTTCTTCCTCAGCAGAAAAGTCTATCAAATCCCCTGTCTCTGCAACTGGTGTCTGGGGATAAAGGTTCACCATCTCCTCTCTGTGGAACCCAGAAGATGCTATCTTGGATCCAGGTGATGGTTTGGATGTGTTCACGGCAAGGAAGCACGATCCCACCATTCCCTCCACGGCTCTCAAGTAAGTCTTTCAGCGTGGCTCTCCTGCAGGCTGGTTTGGAGTGTCCCAGTAACTGGAGAGCAAATCCCACTGCTGCCACCAATGTAACGAGCCCCTGTCACACCGATCGTTCCACCTTTCATTATCATTTATATATTTATTTTTTTAATTAAAATTTTGTTGATATCCATTGTAATAAACCAAGCCTTTTCTCTCCAACAAAATGGAGAATGGAAGGATTAGGTGACAGAGAGGCTAATATCTACACAGACCATTAGCCCCCGTTCACACCTATGCGAATTAGATGCGGATTACACCACATCCAATTTGCAGGACATTTTAAAATACATTCATATGAATGCATCTGGTTCACATATATGCGTTGCATTCACACTGCGCATTGCACAAAAAACTTGTGCGAATTACAAGCCCATTATCTTCTATGGGAACGCATCTGATTCGCAGATGCATTGCATTCTGAACATGGATTTTCTCCTTCTCCACACTACACCTCCCCCTCTCCCTGCTCACTGATCCACAGCTAAAAGGCAGAGGAATCACTTAACAACTGATTTTTATCTTCCCAGTGAAACCTGAGCTTCAATTCGCACCGCACATGTGTGAACCCAGGCTCAGGCATCTATTGGAAAATGGCCGCCGCAATATATAATACACGACTACAAGAAAATGGGTGCAAACAATGATTGTAACACACTATAAAAACACGCTTCCCTTATCCTCCATTAACCCCTGATGAAGTCACGTGACTGTGACATAACGCGTAGGGCGTGAGTGGAGGCATACCGGAAGTGATGCGGTTTGGGAACGAGCTTGGCGCTCGTGGATTTTTGCCGCTATTCGGCTTTTTAAATGTGAGTGTAACCCATGATGTTACTTTTTTAATAAATTTATACAACGGTATTACACTACGAGAGCTCTCTTCTTCCTTTATATATCCATACTGAGAGGACATTAGAGTGAACCCTTGGGTGAAACAGAGACGTAACTGAGAGCAGATCATTGGAAACTACCATAGAGGACCCAAAGAGGTGATCATATGCCAGTACACCGCCCAAGGAACCATAGGCTATGCTGCTTTTCAGTGGCGGCTGGTGCTCAAAATTTTTGGGGGGCGCAAACAAACTGAAAAATACTGAAACCCCCCATCAATTGCAGCCTCACTGTGCCCATCAAATGCAGCCATTGTACCCATCAAATATAGCCAATGTGCCCATCAATTGGAGCCATTGTGTCCATCAAACGCAGCCACTGTGCCCATCATATGCAGCCACTGTTCCCATAATATGCAGCCATTGTGCCCATCATATGCAGCCATGTGTGTGCATCATATGCAGCCACTCGTGCCCAAATATATGCAGCCACTTGTGCCTATCATATGCAGCCATTGTGCCCATCAAACACAGCCACTGTGCCCATCATATGCAGCCACTTGTACCCATCAAATGCAGCCACTTGTGCACATCAAATGCAGCCACTTGTGCCCATCATATGCAGCCAATTGTGCCCATTATATGCAGCCATTGTGCCCCTCAAACGCAGCCACTTGTCCCCGTCAAATGCAGCCACTTTTGCCCATCATATGCAGCCACTTGTGCCCATCATATGCAGCCATTGTGCCCATCAAACGCAGCCACTTGTGCCCATCATATGCAGCCACTGTGCCCATCATATGCAGCCACTTGTGCCCATCATATGCAGCCACTTGTGCCCATCATATTCAGCCACTTGTGGCTATCAAATGCAGCCATTGTGCCCATCAAACACAGCCACTTGTGCCAATCATGTGCAGCCACTTTTGCCCATCATATGCAGCCACTTGTGCCCATCAAATGCAGCCACTTTTGTAACCATCATATGCAGGCACTGTGCACACCAACCTTCCCACTTGTGGGGCTTGTGGCTCATGGCTCTGGCAGCACAATCCAATCCAACCTCCCCCATGCGCATGGCTCTGACCTTGTGGCACTTACCCCGACCTCCGCTCCAGCGTGTGTCTCCGAGTCCTCCGCTCCTCTTCCTAAGCGCCAGGCATCCAATAGGGTGGCCTGCGCTTTGGCCAATCAGGAAACAGGTCTGACACCCTGCCTCCTGATTGGCAGGGAGGAAGGTTAGTGTGAAAATAGCAAAAAATTAATTTGCTATCGTCACAATTGGGTGGGATCAAGGCGCACTCTCTCCGCCCCGAGCCCACCCTATTTTGAAGATTATTAGAGCCTCTGGCTCTAATCAGGTGCTTCAAAAAGTACCACCCCCCTCCCACCCCACCTTGGGAATCCATGCGTCCGGCATCCTGAAAGGGGCCGGGCGCATGAATGGGGGGGGCGCCCGTGTGCCCGCGGTGCACGGGCCACCACTGCTGGTTTTTATCATACCTGAGGTGAGAGGCTAAAGAGCACGGAGGTGATGTGGGAGCAAGATTGTCACATATTGTGAATAGCCACAACTAACGGTGAAGGGAAATCGTGCACAATTTCACAGAAAGGACTTTTTATATAAGGAAATTCATTGATGGATATGCACCACTATTATTTTGTCTTTGATATTTATGTGTTAGGTGTCCAGCCTTGAGTCACAAGAAATGCATGCTAATGTTAATAATTAATAGAAACATTGGGTTCGTCTACATTTCTTTCCTTATTTTTGAACAAACATAGCTTTAAGATTATGGTTATCACCGGATGATTAGGCGCAATACACAGCTATTTGTGATTGTTTTAAGCAATGAGGTTACACACTGATCTTCGATTGATTTATGCACCGAAGTCACTTTATATGCTCATTTTTATTTTGAGGTACTCTTATGGGAGTGACTAATTAGGTTTACCAACCACTCACAGGATAGCACTTTACACATTGGTAGCTTTTAGTTAATTGACAGCGCTTCACTACTTTTTAATATTTGTTGGCTTTATGAATAGTTATGGATAAGCTATTTTAGTGAAGGTGGCAGTCTTGCTTTATATACAGGATCTCACAAAAGTGAGTACACCCCTCACATTTATGTAAAACACTTTTCTACAATGTAAAGTAGTGAGTGTACAGCTTGTATAACAGTGTAAATTTGCTGTCCCCTCAAAATAACTCAAAAATAACTCAACACACAACCATTAATGTCTAAACCGCTGGCAACAAAAGTTAGTACACCCCTAAGTGAAAATGTCCAAATTGGGCCCAATGAGCCATTTTCCCTTCCCGGTGTCATGTGACTCATTAGTGTTACAAGGTCTCAGATGTGAATAGGGAGCAGGTGTGTTAAATTTGGTGTTATTGCTCTCACTATCTCATACTGGTCCCTGGAAGTTCAACATGGCACCTCATGGCAAGGAACTCTCTGAGGAACCTAAAAAAAAGGAATTGTTGCTCTACATAAAGATGACAGCTTTAACAAAAACAAGGATATAAGAAAATTGCCAAGACCCTGAAACTGAGCTGCAGCACAGTGGCAATACAGCGGTTTAACAGGACAGGTTCCACTCAGAACAGGCCTCGCCATGCTCGACCAAAGGAGTCGAGTGCATGTGCTCAGCGTCATATCCAGAGGTTGTCTTTGGGAAATAGACGTATGATTGCTGCCAGCATTGCTGCAGAGGTTGAAGGGGTGGGGGGTCATCCTGTCAGTGTTCAGACCATATGTCGCACACTGCATCAAATTGGTCTGCATGGCTGTCGTCCCAGAAGGAAGCCTCTTCTAAAGATGATGTACAAGAAAACCCACAAACAGTTTGCTGAAGACAAGCAGACTAAGGACAAGGATTACTGGAACCATGTCATGTGATCAGTCTAATGAGACCAAGACAAACTTATTTGGTTCAGATGGTGTCAAGCGTATGTGGCGGTAACCAGTTGAGGAGTACAATAACAAGTGCAGCTTGCTTACAGTCAAGCATGGTGGTGGGAGTGTCATGGTCTGGGGCGGCATGAGTGCTGCCAGCACTTTGGGCCCAATTTGGACATTTTCACTTAGAGTTGTACTCACTTTTGTTGCCAGTGGTTTAGACATTAATGGCTGTGTGTTGAGTTATTTTGAGGGGGACAGAAAATTTACACTGTTATACAAGCTGTACGCTCACTACTTTCCATTGTAGCAAAGTGTAATTTCTTCAGTGTTGTCACATGAAAAGATCAAAAGATATACGAAAATATTTACAAAAATGTGAGGGATGTACTCACTTTTGTGAGATACTGTATATTTTTTCAAATAAATACAATACAGTGCTAGCAAACACGGTATAGGTGAAATTGCAAACAATACATTGGTAATAAACGTGAAAGTCTACGTGTTTCACCCTCCCACAGGACGTCATCAAGGACCTAGCAGGGTGAAACGCGTAGACGTAATTTCCGGTTCCTATTGACGTCACTTCCGGTATCATGGAATGCATGCCATGAACGGCATTTCCTGTATTCAAAGCACCATGTTTTTATGCCTGATTTTATCTTGCTTCTTGTAAGTATCCATTTCTATGCGCAATAAATCCTTTTCTTAGCAGTACTTCACTATTAGTCCATTCCTTTTGATTCTGGGTACCTGTTATTCTGGCCGAGTCTCTTTAACAAGGAAGTTTTGTTTGATGATCTGATGCCAAAGCTGCCATTCCTGGCTATCACTATTAAGCCTGAAGTGACCCCTAGACTGAAAGGCTGGGGGTCCATTTGATCCGGTGAATGGGGACGCAGGAGGGGGTGTTGTGGCACGCCTGGAAAATTTTGGAGCACTTTGCACTTTTGGATTCGAGCACATCAGTCACTTTATTTGGACTTTCACGTTTATTATCAGTGTATTGTTTGCAATTTCACCTATACTGTGTTTGCTAGCGCTGTATTGTATTTATTTGTATCTGTTCAAGTGATTAGCACCTTGTGTACAGCAGCTGCATTTGTCACTTTATTTTTCCATTTTATGTTATTGTGTACACCATTAGCATGAGTATATATATTTAGAATATATTTTAATGTGTATATTTTTTCACCCTACATAGTGGTAGCGCAAGAGTAACACCTAATACTATCACTTTATTGTACTGCTTCCTATTGCAACAGAAGCTTAATTTTTGAATGTTTTTGCTCCAGAATATACATAAAAAGAAACATGATAAGATTATGCCATACTCTGCAGTCCTGCAAAATGTTGCTATGGCCTACATGGTCTTTCTCAAATCTAGGTCTGGTTTTATTGTTATATCATGCATACACAGACCCCGTGATTTATAGATGGGCAGCATGCAGTGACTTCAAAATACATAGTATTGTAGATGCACCCATCTTAGACCAGTCAGGAAGTTTCATTAATGACTGTAAGGACAGTTTTCGAAAGGGGCATTTGTTTAGGTGCATGTATCTATGTTTGTTTGAACCATTATAATGAAATACAGCAAAAGTTTTTATTTTGTGAATTTCCACTGAACCATTTGGGTTTTGAAATGAACAAGGGTTCACTGGCTTGAAGTTAAGCTCCAGGCACATACAAAAAGAAAAAATGAATGCAGTTGTGAATTTATAAATAAATGCATTATTTAAAGCTACCATTGTAAATACCTGACTTTGGCATGATATCAGCCTTTTGTAGCAACATATGCTGACCAAGTACAGTCATGTGAAAAAGTAATGGAAGCTGTTGCCTTTTCAACATATTTGAACAGGCAAACATTACATCTATATTGAAACAGTGCCTACAGATAAAGGTGACACATATATTGAAGAAATTATACCAAAAACTGACATGATATATTTCATTCTCATAACCAAAGTGAAAAAAAAACACAAATTTGTAATATGGTAAAAAAAATATTTATGAAATTAAAATCAGGTGTTGCAGATTAGGTGCCAATGCTGAAAACCTCCTTGGGTAGCATGTTGAGGAACTTGTCTTATTAACGCCTCAGATATCAAGGGTGTGGGGATCTCTTTGCTGTTGATGTGTACCAAGATCAAAAGAGCTCTTTTAAGGTCCTCTGAATAAAGTCTGTGGATGCCTATGCGCCTAACACAGGATTTACTGTAAGTTGTCCCAGTAGTGTAAATTTTAACTAATTTGTCCAGGACTGGTCAGACCAGCCAATTTAGCCAAAGAGATGGCAATTTCATGTTAAGGCTCCAACAACCTAAAAAATTCAGGTGCATTTCAGGAGCAGAAACTAATACTAAGCATGAAGCATGGTGGTGGAAATGTTATGGTCTGACGTTGCTTTCCTGCTTCTGGGCATGAACAGTCATGGAGTCAGCTAACAATTCTGCATCATATCATAGTGTGCTTGATAAGAATGGGATGCCATCTATCTGAAAAGTAAAGTTGATCTGGAAATGGATTAAAGCACAGTATTAAATATACCAAGTAATGGCTCAAATAAGAAATTGAGGGTTATATAATGGCCTAGTCATAGCTCTGTTTTTTTAGGGTTTGTAGATAGGGTTTCATAGCTCGCCTCTTGGCAACTGTGAGTGGCGAGAGGTCTTGAAAAAGCTGGAATGAATGGCCATGAAAAATGAGTAAGTCCTTGTTGCGAGCCACGGAAAGTAATTGTTCTTTGGAGGGCTAAAAATACATTTTAGCAATTATGTCATGCGGGGGGCCATCAGATTGGCATGGCGAAAGAGCCCTATGGACTCTGTCCATTTCCAGGCACTCAATAGGAATAGAAGGCACCAATTCCTGAAATAGAGCCAGGATAGTAGAATGTACATACTGTATGTAATGCCTCAGGAATACTGCGGCTGCAGAGATTGGAGCATCAAGCTCTATTCTCAAAATGGGATGTACTTACCCTTTCACATGAGTGTACATACTGAAAAAAGAAGAAAGCAGAGAGATAACCTCACCAGTCTGTTGCTGCTCGTATACTGTTCAGTCACAGGCTGAAGGTACTGAAGTGCAATTCATTTACTGTAATTGTATAAAGTCAGGTCAATAAACTACCTGTGCTATCTGGCAGGATTATTTCAGGTCTGGATAGACAGATTAAGAAATATTGGCTAGAAAGAGTATCTACCATAGGGGACACAGTAAGTACTTAACCTTTGTATTTAGCTGTTTGCTTGGAATTCAACTTAAAGTTAAAAAAAAACTTGTCTAACAATTCACCCTCTGCATGACTGCTGCATCTTTGCAGTCACTCCCTACTCCCATTGTCCTTGGGTTGTTAGACCAACTTTTTCTGCCCCTGGTTCAGAAATGTAATTTAGACTGGGTTCACATATGTGTGAATTGGATGTGGGCTTCCCTGCATCCAATTTTCATGACATGCGAATGTGCCCGGCTCGCAATGGAGCCGCTTCACACATGTCCGGGGCGGCCATGGTCTGCATTTCAAAAGGGTCCTGTGTGTCTTTGGGTCCGGTTTAGGCACGAATACAGGCAAAAAATTCGGACCTGATTCACACCTGAACTGGTGAACAGGGCTGCACTGGACCCCATGCTGGGAACTGCGGCTGCTCATATGTGAACCTGGCCTGAGCCAAAAACCTCTGCAACAGCAGCAGTAATTCCCCACTCACCATGTATGCTTAATTTCTAAATACAGAAAAAAAAGAACTAGAGAAAACTGTGTACAATAACCATATAGAAAAATTAATTTTAAAGGATTTATTAATACTTGCTTTAGGGTTTCAGTTTTCACTGACTTTATTGTGAACTCTCTAAAGTGGTGAAAGCAAATGTTTACTTTTTAAAAAAGGAAACTAAAAACCATAGATTTCAAGGAAAACAACGCTAATACATTGCATTTATGACACACAAGCTTGCTAACTGCTGTGCAGTGAGCACAGAGTAATGGCTGTAATATGCACTCTAAGCCCAATACTCTCTGTTCACAACATGCCCTAATTTCATATTACAAATCTTTTAATGGCTGTTATATTTTAATTAATGTGATTATGTTCAGCCATTAGCAAGCCCTCCCAACGCATATTTCTCCTGCCAGACCCAGGAAATGCCAGTAAACTGCAAACATAAAAAAGCTGTTTGCTTATTAAATTTAAAGACACAAAGAGGCATTGGTTCAATGCATTCATCAGGCGTACACAACATGCACAAAAGCTGGTTGCTGCAATTATCTCCTGTAATTAACTCTAATTTATACGTCCTCCTCCAATGAGAAAACACCATCTTTTTTGGTTATTAACAAGAGCATTTGTAAAGCTCGTTAGATCCATTATTTACAATCTACGGCTATAGAAACCAAGGCAATTATTATGGCCATATTGTAAATCTAAGCATGGCGTTGGCGTTTTTTTTCCCCTGCACTCTGTCTTGCTCCATCAATTTGTTTTGGGATGTCTAATCATTGCAATGTTCCTGGGGATGGAAATGGATGTGATGTTTTAGACCAGAGAAGATCTACAGTTTTTTTTTAATTCATCTTAGCGGCAATACAAGTGCTTTGTCATTATCTTGTGCATATGGTTTCATTATTTCGATATTCTGTTACATCGCCTCTTGCTATTATACCTCGGAAGCCTGCAGGCTACAAGAGCACTTATCTTTCATGATGACTGTTGAATCATTTAAAACAAGTTTTAAGTGAAACAATTAAAATGATATTGGTTCACAATTATATTTATGGCTGGCAGGCATAATGAAACATTTGCTGGAGCAGTTGGAAATTCTCAGGAAAAAGGATATGAGACATGTTTAAACAGAGGGGAGAGGAAACTTTAATGAAAAACCAAAGTGTAAGAAGGCATTAATTGTAGTGAAACATTTAATTTAATTGAGAACAAAGGGAAGGTAGAAATCATATTAGCAATGTTTTATGAATGCTGAGCGATATGAAAATTACAATGTCATCTGTCGCAAGCTGTATTCTCTTGTCAAAAATTAAAATTAAAATGGCAGTTTTTTAAAACTTTAACAAGAGCGAGAGTTGATTTAGGTAGATTATTTTAATTTGTTATGAATGTCACCACAATCAATTAAATGTAAGAAATGTTATTATTTTAGTTAATGCTGTGTTTTTGCCCATGAAGACAGTCACAGAGTATTAAATAGTATAAAGGAATTTGGTATGTATGTGCTTTGTGGAATGTTTTTGTTGTAGAAATAGATTTATAAATCTGAATCATGATCCCTTTATTGATCCATATAAATAGGTTGTTGGTTGGTTGCCTTTACTAGTGATGTTTTTGTCCACCAAGCATTTTTTTTTCATTAGATACAGATATGAATAGGTTTGTTTGTCTGGTATGTTTTTTGCAATTTGAAGGGTAATTATTTGTTTCTGTAACAAATGCAGTTACCAAAGGGCACATTAACATGCGGTAGCAGTGCTATGACTGCAAATAAGAGCATCTTAGTATGATTCATAACTAGCATTGCTTGAACACGTCCATGTTTGATTAGTAGGTAGTTCGAATGAACAGGCCAAAACTTGTCAAAAGCCTGAACACAAATGTGCACACCAATGAAGTCTGGAAGACTGCCACAGCCCGGTATGGGGGTCTGCAGCAATCCCCCCCCTATCCAGCTACTATTATTGTTCCAGCCATAATGGC
Organism: Aquarana catesbeiana; assembly: GCF_042186555.1. NCBI lineage: Eukaryota > Metazoa > Chordata > Amphibia > Anura > Ranidae > Aquarana > Aquarana catesbeiana. Next base: position 547,997,572 of record NC_133328.1, on the reverse strand, counting down.
ACTTTCAGTGTCTTTATGATGTTTCTAACCCTATGAGTAAGCTTTCAGAGGACAACAAAGTCTTTGATTGGTTGCCTGATTGACAGCTAAGCCACTGATTAGCCAGAAGAATATAAAAAACCCTAATGACTCCATTATGGGGGGTGGCCAACTTCCGGGATGTGAGGACGTGAGAAGCCTGAGCTCCGTCCATACCGCTTCAATCCTTTCATCATCCTGCTAGCCCGGTCGCCATCCGGCACCATCCTCAGCCTCCAAAGACCCCCGAGTCTCCTAAGAGCAACCCGCGATGGTAAAATACGGCCCAGCCATGGAGGAAGCCCTCGGATTTGATCCGCCGACACCGGCGTCTCAGCAGCAGAAAAATGGCGCCGGCCGGCCTCATGCTCTGAAGCACAGCCATCCATCCACCTCTCTGCCAGCCCAGCAACACCAAGGGAAGGGTGAGTTACAGCGAACCCCCTCCTGCAGCCCTGAAGACCCCCTGCTGCTCTCCCCTTTAGAGGACACTGACCCAGCATCCCATCCCACTGCTGACGCGGCCCTAGGCCCTGCTGAGCCATCCCTCTCTCAAATAATGGAGGCTATACAACACAGCCATGCCTCTCTGACCACTCAGATGGACTCCATTAAGACAGACCTGTCATTTCTCAAGCATGATGTGCAGAATCTGAGACACAGAGTGCAAAATGCAGAGCAACGGATAGGAGATTTGGAGGATGACACACGTCCCTTACAGGGATCAGTCAGGGAGCTGCGTCAGGCCCAAGAATATACATCTGACAAAATCACAGATATGGAAGATCGTTTGAGACGTAATAATCTCCGCTTCCTAGGCTTTCCAGAGGGCTCAGAAGGTAAAGCACCAGAGCAGTTTATGGAGCAATGGCTGACATCCACTTTTGGCACCAATATATTTTCCAAAATGTTTGCCATTGAAAGAGCGCACAGAGTCCCACTTCGCCCCTTACCGCCTGGGGCGCCTCCACGGGCTATGCTTATTAAGCTACTATATTTCAGAGATAGAGAGGCCATCATCAGGGCAGCCAGAGAAAAAGGGAACATACTCTTTAATGGTAATGGCATAACTATCTTCCCTGATTTTTCAGCAGCCACGCAAAAGCAACAAGCCACCTTTTTGGCGATTAAAAGGCGCCTACGTGACTTACAATTGCCTTATAGTATGCTGTACCCGGCACGCCTACGTGTTATCCATCAGGGCAAGGCCCACTTTTTCACAGATCCGAAAGAAGCAGCTCATTGGGCAGACACATTGGGTCCATTCGACCAGAGAAATCAGCAACGGAGATCCCCACCTCGATGAACATACACCCTACTTCACCATATAGATACTAGCAGAATTCTCTACTTGCTAACACTCTTACACTGCTGCCATGTAATATCGACGGAGCAAAATAGGAGCCTATATCAAGAACAGAACATTTCCTTTATGCAATCATCAGGTTACAGGGCGATTGAAGATCCCACCGAGGCTTGAAAAGGAAAATCACTGCTGTCATCCTATCAGGCTGATTACCATCATTATTGCAACATAAGCCAAATCAGAAACGCACTTCTATCACACAGGAGGACATTGCCTGAAGACCGGGCTATCACTTGCTTATTTAGTCTAAGAAGCGAACATGGGTGGTTGCTTGCGTTCACAACCACCCTTGTTCGTGCTACCTAAAGTTTGTTGACCACGAGACTGGTTTAGATACCCCCTACTTTACAGTTCCAGTTAAGGGATCAAAGCTCTCATGAGTTTGGGTATGGGAGCCGGGAGGGTTAGGGGGGGCTGGGGGGACTGGGGAATGTTTCAAGTGTCGCCATTGTTCAGGCTACACAAATGTTACTTCATAATATTGGTTCACAGGTATGTCGGCCCTTCAGGCTATCAAGATGTTCAGGTATATACGTCAAAAAGCACATTATTATTGTTATTACTTTTTCTACTCTTGCATAAATGTTTTTCAGATTGCGCCACCGCCTATCGGAAAGTTCGAGTCCCCATGATTTGGTGGGCTCTGGGCCATTCGGATGGGTGGTCGTGCAAACTCATATCCTATATTCAGGAATGAATACTTTACGGCTGATATCATGGAATGTTAGGGGGCTTAATTCTAAGGTAAAACGTTCATTAATGTTTGATTACTTATCACGATATAAACCGCATGTAATCCTTCTCCAGGAGACCCATCTTCAGGGCTCCAGAGTGATCGCCCTTAAAAGAGCTAAAATAGCATACGCCTTACACTCTACCTACTCCTCCTACGCCCGCGGGACATCTATTCTTATTGCCAAATCGGCTCCAATCTCCATTAAACGCATAAGAATAGATCCCAATGGCTGTTTTGTGATCCTGGTAATGGAACTGATGGGTAAGCCCTACACTGTGACAAATGTATATGTCCCACCGCCTTTCACAAAGAAATTTTTTGAAAAGGTGATGGGAACGATACTTGAAATTGCTGAAGGCCCTTTATTGATTGCAGGGGATTACAACACAGTCCTAGATAACTCTATGGATAAATTTCGATGCGCTACATTATCCCCAACTCCTCTAGGATCCTTTCTGGTTCAATTTGATTTGGTGGAAGCCTGGAGATGGAAACATGCAAATATAAGGGAATACTCATGTCAGTCTGACACCCATAATACTTTATCAAGAATTGATTTATGTCTGGTATCATCTGATTTACTCAGTCTTGTAACCAGTATTAGATATTTACCTAGGGCTCTGTCTGACCATTCACCTTTAATGGTGGACCTAGCCCTGAACACATCCTCCTCATATAGGGTGTGGAGGTTGAGCTCGCTATGGTTGGCAGACCAAACTGTATTAGATCAAAGTATGGCGGATATGAAATTATACTGGGTGATCAACAAACGCAGCGCAGACGTCCCGGTGGTCTGGGATGCCTTCAAGGCCACTGCCCGTGGCTCTTTTGCAGCTGCCATCGGGGGGGGCCCGCAAGGCGTCACAGTCCAGATTAGTGGACGCAGAGGGGGAACTTAGAATAGCGGAAACAGAATATTCTACACACCCCACTACTGACACACATGCTGTTTGGCGGCATAAGGCTAGAGAACTAGACCTGGTACTACTAGAACGTACACAGAAAAAAATACTATATCAAAATCAACGTATATTTGAATTTGGGGATAAAAATAGCCGTCTGCTGGCATATCTGGCTAAACCTGATTATCAACCCTGTAACATTCCCAGAATAAAAACCCAAACGGGCATGATGGTTGAGCAGAATGAAGATATTATGAAGGAGTTTGTTACCTTCTACTCGCTCTGTACGCCACCAGAGCCCATTATACAATAGTAGAATTAGATGACTATTTATCAGAGGTTTCACTTCCGAGATTGCCGAGGAGTCAGGCTGATGAGCTTGACGCTCCGTTAACGACGGAAGAAATAGAGGAAGCAATCAAATCTTTTGCCAGACACAAGACCCCAGGCCTCGATGGATTCCCTATCGAGTGGTATATGCAATTTCGGGATCTTTTAGTCCCACATCTATTGCGGATGTACAATTATGCCCTTAGAACAGGTCAATTACCACCATCCATGTCAGAAGCATTGATAGTTCTAATTCCCAAGCCCCATAAAGATCACCTTTTATGTGAATCATACCGGCCAATTTCACTTATCAACTCAGACGTTAAAATTCTGGCTAAAGTACTTGCCAGGCGCTTAAATGTAGTAATCACATCTATTGTAGGGGCGGATCAAACAGGATTTATGCCTGGACGATCAACCTTTATAAACCTACGAAGATTATATACCAACTTACAGGCACCACACGATAAAACTGGCGCTCGAGTGGTTTTGTCGCTAGACGCTCATAAGGCCTTCGACTCAGTCGAATGGCCACACCTGTTTGAAGTCCTGGCCAAATTTGGATTTGGCAATGTTTTCATAAAATGGGTACAGCTCCTATATTCCAAACCCATAGCTAGATTAAGGGTCAATATGTCTATATCAGACGCGTTTCAAATAAAGAGAGGAACAAGGCAGGGATGCCCGTTATCACCACTACTATTTGCACTGGCAATAGAACCTTTGGCTGCGTTGGTGAGATCCAGTAGGGAGATTAAGGGATTGAGGACTGGGGGTCTAGAAGAAAAAATCTCCTTATATGCAGATGATATGTTGATATACCTCGAGGACCCTCAGCCGTCTCTCCCAGTCTTGTTGGAGATTATCCAGCGTTTCGGTCACTTTTCAGGATTCCAGGTCAATTGGAATAAATCTCTTTTGTTCCAGATTGACCGGGAGTCACAAATAATATTACCCCCGGCGTGTCCATTACAAATAGTAACTACCTTTCGATACCTGGGGGTTCTGATCGAACACCCTATTTCCTCATATACTAAAATTACCTAGACCCTCTTATCATTAGATTAAAATCCACCCTGAAAACATGGAACAATCTTCCTCTCACGTTATTAGGAAGAATCAATATTTTCAAGATGATCTACCTCCCGAGATTCCTTTATATCCTGAGTAATTCCCCAATTTATATTACCAAAGCTAAATTTAAAGAAATAGATTCCATAATTATCAACTTTCTATGGAAAGGAGGGGTGGTGAAGATCGCGAAACATACTTTACAATTACCCATTTTGGAAGGGGGTCTGGCACTGCCATGCCTTCAGACGTACTACATTGCCTCTCAATTGATGCATGCTCACTGGTGGTTCTTTCCGGAGGCCAACAATGCAGCTACTGCACTTGAGGCGGCCATCCTCACCTCATATGAATCTCTCCAAAATCTAATACATCGCATGTCACTTAGAGGGAGGGAGGGCGTAAATATTTTATCTATGACCTTGCAGATTTTTATAATTTCCAAATTAATCCCAACCAGCGCTCAAGCTGTTTATTCTCCCAATGCCCCACTCTGGGGAAACCCCTCCCTACCAGAATTTAATTAGAGAACTGATGGAGGATACTGGTCCAAAAAAGGGGTGAAAACAATTTCACACTTATTTACGGGTAACACATTTAGATCTTTTGTAGAATTCCAGAGAGATTTGGGGCTCCCAAGGACGGCCTACTTCCAATACTTGCAGATAAGACACACGGCAGCTGCACAATTTGGGCTAAGAAATATAGAGATGAAATCCTCCAGGCTTGAACTCTTGCTGACTGACCCCTCACATGATAAATTAATTTCATCTTATTATAAAACTCTGCTTCACTCCACAACTACCAGATTGGAGAAGGTTGAACTCACATGGTGTGCGGATATACCTGAGTTGATGGAGGAGATATGGGGGGAATTCTTCCTTTGCAGGTCCCCTCGGTCATCTCCTCTAGGGATAGGGTGATCCAGTCAAAGCTACTGTATAGAGCGTACTTTACACCCAAATTACTATTTAAATTAAAAAAATTGCCTGATCCTTTGTGCTTAAGATGCGATGCAGCTGAGGGTACATTCTTCCATTTAATGTGGGAGTGTGCTCCGATAAGGCAGTTCTGGTCAGAAGTTACAGCCTTCATCAGCTCTGTAGCTAACATACCAAATATTTGTAATCCTCTTAGATGTCTATTGGGCTACATTGATGATGAGGGCTTATCCAAAAATACACGGTCCTTTTTAAGGATTGTGCTGTTTTACGCCAAAAAAACAATAACTATGCACTGGAAATCCCACTCCACTCCGACTATAAAGTTCTGGCTCACCCTCATCAATCAAGCCATACCACTGTATAAGCTAACATTTAAAGCTAGAGGATGTCCCAAAAAATTCTTCAAAATGTGGAACTCATGGGTAAACTCAGAAAGTACTGTAACACCTGTCTGACAAGTTATAAGCGATGTGTAGGAATACTGTACTGTAGTAACTGTGTACAACCTCCCCTAACTGCAACAAAATATGATGTAAGACGATTTATACTGATGCGTAATGTAAACTTATATACCTGTTCACCATATTGTAATATGACCAAAGAAATGCTTGATGTGAGTATACGTCTGTGTAACCAATATTGACTTGTTTATAAAAATAATAAAAGTTAACCTTTAAAAAAAAAAATGACTCCATTATGGCCATAACCAAAATGGTTGTAGGAGAAGGGGACTGTCGCTGATCTTCTGATCACAGCAGTAACCATAGCAACAACATCATACATTTATCAAGAAGTGCTCTCTAGTGATGTATATTGACAGTGAAATAAGGTTTAACTTATTCATGCCAAGTCAAATAAAGTATTTAAAAGAGATGTATTTTTTTTAGAATCATACTTACCTAGGTGGATGCAGCATCAGTCTGATGTTGCATCTGTCCCTCAGCACCTCTAACACTGAGAACCGAGCTGTAGAACACCGCAGATTGCTCGGTTCTCACAGCTCTCTGCTCTGCCCTCCCTCACTCACCGGAGTGCTGTGGAGTGGGCAGGAGCAGCCAGCTCAGGCTCTCAGGGGCTCGCTGAGATGCTGAACCAGGTACCGGTCCAGGCATGTGGGCAGATCCTGACTCCATTGTCGTGATCTTGCCTGAGCCTGGACTGGCTCTGTAACATCAGCTGACAACGGGTTCCAGCCCGCTGTCTGCTAAAAACAGGTCACAGGCGTGCAGAGCGAACTACACACCTGTAGACCACAGAAAAAGTACAGCCAACTGAGCTTTGGCTGTACTTCTCTTTTTAAAAAATAAGTTTAAGCCAGTGGTTCTCAACTCCAGTCCTCGGGACCCACCAACAGGCCAGATTTTAAGTATTACCTTGGGGAGTTGCAGACTAGAATACTACAATCACTGAACAGCAAGTGATATCACCTGTGATGTATTTCAGCTATCTTGCAAACCTGGCCTGTTGGTGGGTCCTGAGGACTGGAGTTGAGAACCACTGGTTTAAGCTATCCTGACCCTTCACATCCCCCTGAAAAAAAATGGTAAACTTAAAATTTAGGTTTTGGATTTACAGTATCTCACAAAAGTGAGTACACCCCTCACATTTTTGTAAATATTTTATTCTATCTTTTAATGTGACAACACTGAAGAAATGACACTTTTCTACAATGTAAAGCAGTGAGTGTACAGCTTGTATAACAGTGTAAATTTGCTGTCGTCTCAAAATAACTCAACACACAGCCATTGATGTTTAAACTGCTGGCAACAAAAGTGAGTATACCCCTAAGTGAAAATGTCCAAATTGGGCCCAATTAGCCATTTCCCTCCCCGTTGTCATGTGACTCATTAGTGTTACAAGGTCTCAGGTGTGAATGGGGAGCAGGTGTGTTAAATTTGGTGTTATCGCTCTTACTGTCTCATACTGGTCACTGAAAGTTCAACATGGCATCTCATGGCAAAGAACTCTCTGAGGATCTGAAAAAAAGAATTGTTGCTCTACATAAAGATGGCCTAGGCTATAGGAAGATTGTCAAGACCCTGAAACTGAGCTGTAGCATGGTGGCCAAAACCATACAGTGGTTTAACAGGACAGGTTCCACTCATAACAGGTCTCGCCATGGTCGACCAACGAAGTTGAATTCACATGCTCAGTGTCATATTCAGAGGTTTTTTTGGGGAAATAGACGTTCAAGTCCTGCCCGCATTGCTGCAGAGGTTGAAGGGGTGGAGGGTCAGCCTGTCAGTGCTCACACCATATGCCAAACAGTGCATCAAATTGATCTCCATGGCTGTCATCCCAGAAGGAAGCCTTTTCTAAAGATGATGCACAAGAAATCCTGCAAATAGTTTGCTGAAGACAAGTGGACAAAGGACATGGATTACTGGAACCATGTCCTGTGGTCTGATGAGACCAAGATAAACTTATTTGGTCCAGATGGTGTCAAGCGTGTGTGGTGGCAGCCAGGTGAAGAGTACAAAGACAAGTGTGTCTTGCCTACAGTCAAGCATGGTGGTGGGAGTGTCATGGTCTGGGGCTGCATGAGTGCTGCCAGCACTGGGGAGCTACAGTTCATTGAGGGAGCCATGAATGCCAACATGCATTGTGACATACTGAAGCAGAGCATGATCCCTTCCCTTCAGAGATTGGGCTGCAGGGCAGTATTCCAACATGAAAACGACCCCAAACACACCTCCAAGATGACCACTGCCTTGCTAAAGAAACTGAGGGTAAAGGTGATGAACTGGCCAAGCATGTCTCCAGACCTAAACCTTATTGAGTACCTGTGGGGCATCCTTGAACAGAAGGTGGAGGAGCGCAAGGTCTCCAACATCCACCAGCTCCGTGATGTCATCATGGAGGAGTGGAACATGACTCCAGTGGCAACCTGTGAAGCTCTGGTGAACTCCAGCCCAAGAGGGTTAAGGCAGTGTTGGAAAATAATTGTGGCCACACAAAATATTGACACTTTGGGCCCAATTTGGACATTTTCACTTAGGGGTGTACTCACTTTTGTTGCTAGCGGTTTAGACATTAATGGCTGTGTGTTGAGTTATTTTGAGGGGACAGCAAATTTACACTGTTATACAAGCTGTACACTCACTACTTTACATTGTAGCAAAGTGTAATTTCTTCAGTGTCGTCACATGAAAAGATAGAATAAAATATTTACAAAAATGTGAGGGGTGTAATCACTTTTGTGATATACTGTACGTAGTTGTGTACAGATCAGTGGGTGACAAGTTATCGTGATTGACACTGAATTTACATTGCGAGACAACCTACAAATACATATTTGGATGAAATGTCTAATACTGAATTTACAGGACATTAATAACAATAATTATTATGATAATGCATTGTTATATTATAAAAACAGGTAGGTGTGTATTTGTGTTTTATTTATTAAAATATTTTTTCACAGTGTTTGGGCTTGTTTTCACTTTTTGTGAGAATGGGCAAGGAGTACTGGGAGGGGTGACTAACTCGTCACTCCTAATAATGGGGGCCTGTATATTACACCATAAGTCACCTCCATTTTGCTATTAGCCTTCTCATTTTTTAGGGCACCTAGAGATGGGAATGATGTTCTTGTCCTTGGGACAACGTCAGTGTACAAACAACCCTGGCCTCCAAAGTACCAGATACCATCTATGGCAACTACTAGGGATGAGTCGAACACCCCCCGGTTCGGTTCGCAGCAGAACATGCAAACAGGCAAAAAATTTGTTCGAATACGCGAACACCATTAAAGTGTATGGGACACGAACATGAATAATCAAAAGTGCTCATTTTAAAGGCTTATATGCAAGTTATTGTCATAAAAAGTGTTTGGGGATCTGGGTCCTGCCCCAGGGGACATGTATCAATGCAAAAAAAAGTTTTAAAAACGTTCTTTTGGGAGCAGTGATTTTAATAATGCTTAAAGTGAAACAATAAAAGTGAAATATTCCTTTAAATTTCATACCTGGGGGGTGTCTATAGTACGCCTGTAAAGTGGTGCATGGGATCCCCCCCAGTCCATTACCAGGCCCTGTGGGTCTGGTATGAAAATTAAGGGGAACCCCATGCCAAAATAAAAAAAATGGCATGGGGGTGCCCCCAAAAATTCATACCAGACTCTTATCCGAGCACGCAACCTGGCAGGCCACAGGAAAAGAGGGGGGAGATGAGAGAGGGCCCCCCTCCTGAACTGTACCAGGCCACATGCCCTCAACATGGGAAGGGTGCTTCGGGGTAGCCCCCCAAAGAACCTTGTCCCCATGTTGATGGGGACAAGGGCCTCATCCCCACAACCCTTGCCTGGTGATTGTGGTGGCAGGGGGCTTATCATAATCTGGAAGCCCCCTTTAACAAGGGGACCCCCAGATTCTGGCCTCCCCCCATGTGAAATGCTAATGGGGTAAAAATGTACCCCTACCATTTCACAAAAATGTGTCAAAATGGTACAAATGACAAGAAACGGCTTGGGACAAGTCCTTTATTAAAAAATAAAAAAACAAAAATGGCCCATGAAGTCCATTCATCTTCTCTCGCTCCGCCGATGGACCAAAAAAGAAAGAAAAAAAAACAAAGCCACGACCGACCCGCCTCCATGGGAGGCACCCGCCGTATGACACGTCTTCGCTTTGACAGTTTTTTTATAACTGAGGGTGGGGCCACACGGTGATGTTCCCGGTGACCCCGCCCCCTCTGACGCAGGGGGACTTCCCTATGGCTTTCCCGGGGTGTCAGAGGGGGGTGGGGCCACCCGTTTACGTAACCGGGTAAGATGCAGATTTTCTCCCACTGACTCTAATGTAAGGGTCAGTCTTCCTCCCACTGCCACCAATATACTGGACAGTTATCCTCCAACTGACACCAATGAAAGGTGTAGTCTTCCTCTCATTTGAGTATTCCTACTCCCTCTGACCAATCTAAGTGCAGTCCTCTTCCCACTGACACTGAAGTAAGGGGTCATACTCCCCCCATTAACTCATTGCTCTCTATTAGCTGTAGTATATGGTTCACACTCCTGACCAGGGGTGGCCCGCCCATTCAGGACACCGGCGCGTGGATTCCAATGGGGGGGGGCTGTTTTTTGAAGCACTGATTAGAGCCAGAGGCTCTAATAGGCTTCAATATAGGGTGGGCTTGGGTCGCAGACAGTGCGTTCCGATCCCACCCAGGTGTGTTACAACAGCGAACAGATATTTATACTATACTATATATATTAACACTGATCCTCCTTTCGGCCAATCAGGAAGCCGGTTTCGACACTGCCACCCGATTGGTTGAAAGGAAAGGGGACCCTATTGGATGACTAGGAGGAGGAGGAGAGGAGCTGGAAGCCGCCATGGAGGAGAGGACTGCTGCACCATGCTGCCTGCCACCCACCGCTAATGATGTGGTAAGTGCCAGACTGACTGGTAAACAGCTTGGGGGGTGTGGTTGCTTACCGCCCCCCCCCAAAAAACACGCCCGCCCCCAGCCACCACTGCTCCTGACCACCTTTCTCTATAACATTTGCTGTAAGTTAAATACTTCTGACCACTGCACTCTATACATTATGTAAGCTCGTAAGCTCTAATGATCAGGGCCCTCAGATCCTTCCTGTATTGAATTATATTGTAACTGTACTGTCTGCCCCATGTTGTAAAGCACTGCGCAAACTGTTGGCGCTATATAAATCTTGTATTATAATAATAATAATAATAGTCTTTACCCTTGATGTAAAAATATTGCAGTATATAGTTATATTGCTTCGTTAAAGCAACAATAAACAATATCCTTATTCTCCAAAATTAATCCATACACATTCACTATTTAATGGTCCTGTAACATACTTTTATATAATTTTGTTTCTTACTGTGTTGTGCTTGTAATGCCAATCAGCTGACTGGAAGCTGGGAAGCTTCCCATGTGTCCGGCGCCTGGAAAGTTTTAAAGTGACCTTTTTTTTATTTTATATTTTTTCTTAAAGCGGGGGTCCACCTATCTATCGTTTTTTTTTTTTTTAGTTCATTCACAAACTTTTCTTCTCAGCATTACATACTCACATATTGTGTGTAATATGTCCGCCTGTGTCAGATTTCGTCGGAAAGAATAACTTATATTATTCACTGCAGGCAGTTTCCATCTTCATTGTGGGCATTTGAAGCCCACAAGCATTTATTTCCTGGATGTGGTGAATGCTGTGCTCCCAGCATTCACCGCTCGTTCCCGCACATGCTCAGTGGCATCCTGGGAAGCCTGAGACTAGCTCCCAGGAGTCTGGGAGAGGCTATAAACACACCTACTCCCACGGGAGGAGAACCAGGAAGTGCAAAGAAGAATAGAAAAATAAAAGGTAATTACAGCGATTTAAATTTTTTTAAATGGCATGTCAGCATCTAGGCAAGGAAGAGAATACATACAGATATTGTTCAAAATTTGGGTGGAACCCCGCTTTAAGGCATTGCCTTAACCCTCTTGAGTAGGGATGAGCTTCGAGTTCGAGTCGAACTCATGTTCTACTCGAACATTGGCTGTTCGCAAGTTCGCCGAACAGCGAACAATTTGGGGTGTTTGCGGCAAATTCGAATGCCGCGGAACACCCTTTAAAAGTCTATGGGAGAAATCAAAAGTGCTAATTTTAAAGGCTTATATGCAAGTTATTGTCATAAAAAGTGTTTGGGGACCCGGGTCCTGCCCCAGGGGACATGGATCAATGCAAAAAAAAGTTTTAAAAACGGACGTTTTTTCAGGAGCAGTGATTTTATTAATGCTTAAAGTCAAACAATAAAAGTGTAATATCCCTTTAAATTTCGTACCTGGGGGGTGTCTATAGTATGCCTGTAAAGGGGCGCATGTTTCCTGTGTTTAGAACAGTCTGACAGCAAAATGACATTTGGAAGGAAAAAACTCATTTAAAACTACCCGCGGCTATTGCATTGCCGACAATACACATAGAAGTTCATTGATAAAAACGGCATGGGAATTCCCCACAGGGCAACCCCGAACCAAAATAAAAAAAAAAAAATGATGTGGGGGTCCCCCTAAATTCCATACAAGGCCCTTCGGGTCTGGTATGGATATTAAGGGGAACCCCAGCCAAAATTTAAAAAAAAAATTGACGTGGGGTTCCCCCTAAATTCCATACCAGACCCTTCAGGTCTGGTATGGATTTTAAGGGGAACCCCGCGCCAAAAAAAAAAAAAAAAAACGGCGTGGGGTCCCCCTAAAAATCCATACCAGACCCTTATCCGAGCACGCAACCTGGCAGGCCGCAGGAAAAGAGGGGGGGACGAGAGTGCGGCCCCCCCCCTCCTGAACCGTACCAGGCCACATGCCCTCAACATTGGGAGGGTGCTTTGGGGTAGCCCCCCAAAGCACCTTGTCCCCATGTTGATGAAGACAAGGGCCTCATCCCCACAACCGTGGCCGGTGGTTGTGGGGGTCTGCGGGCGGGGGGCTTATCGGAATCTGGAAGCCCCCTTTACCAAGGGGACCCCAGATCCCGGCCCCCCCCCTGTGTGAAATGGTAAGGGGTTACTTACCCCTACCATTTCACTAAAAAACTGTCAAAAATGTTAAAAATGACAAGAGACAGTTTTTGACAATTCCTTTATTTAAATGCTTCTTCTTTCTTCCTTCATCTTCTTCTTCTTCTGGTTCTTCTGGCTCTTCTGGTTCTTCCTCCGGCGTTCTCGTCCAGCATCTCCTCCGCGGCGTCTTCTATCTTCTTCTCCTCGGGCCGCTCCGCACCCATGGCATGAGGGGGGAGGCTCCCGCTCTTCTCTTCATCTTCTTCTTCATCTTCATCTTCTTCTTCATCTTCTTCTTCTTCTTCTTCTTCTTCTCTTCTTCCTTCTTCATTTCTTCTGCGGGCCGCTCCGCATCCATGCATGGAGGGAGGCTCCCGCTGTGTGACGGCGTCTCTTCGTCTGACGGTTCTTAAATAACGGGGGGCGGGGCCATCCGGTGACCCCGCCCCCCTCTGACGCACGGTGAATTGACGGGACTTCCCTGTGACGTCACGGGGAATGCCACAGGGAAGTCCCGTCATGTCCCGTGCGTCAGAGGGGGGCGGGGTCACCGGGTGGCCCCGCCCCCCGTTATTTAAGAACCGTCAGACGAAGAGACGCCGTCACACAGCGGGAGCCTCCCTCCATGCATGGATGCGGAGCGGCCCGCAGAAGAAATGAAGAAGGAAGAAGAGATGAAGAAGATGAAGAAGAAGATGAAGATGAAGAAGAAGATGAAGAGAAGAGCGGGAGCCTCCCCCCTCATGCCATGGGTGCGGAGCGGCCCGAGGAGAAGAAGATAGAAGACGCCGCGGAGGAGATGCTGGACGAGAACGCCGGAGGAAGAACCAGAAGAGCCAGAAGAACCAGAAGAAGAAGAAGATGAAGGAAGAAAGAAGAAGCATTTAAATAAAGGAATTGTCAAAAACTGTCTCTTGTCATTTTTAACATTTTTGACAGTTTTTTAGTGAAATGGTAGGGGTAAGTAACCCCTTACCATTTCACACAGGGGGGGGCCGGGATCTGGGGGTCCCCTTGGTAAAGGGGGCTTCCAGATTCCGATAAGCCCCCCGCCCGCAGACCCCCACAACCACCGGCCACGGTTGTGGGGATGAGGCCCTTGTCTTCATCAACATGGGGACAAGGTGCTTTGGGGGGCTACCCCAAAGCACCCTCCCAATGTTGAGGGCATGTGGCCTGGTACGGTTCAGGAGGGGGGGGGGCCGCACTCTCGTCCCCCCCTCTTTTCCTGCGGCCTGCCAGGTTGCGTGCTCGGATAAGGGTCTGGTATGGATTTTTAGGGGGACCCCACGCCGTTTTTTTTTTTTTTTTTTTTGGCGCGGGGTTCCCCTTAAAATCCATACCAGACCTGAAGGGTCTGGTATGGAATTTAGGGGGAACCCCACGTCAATTTTTTTTTTAAATTTTGGCTGGGGTTCCCCTTAATATCCATACCAGACCTGAAGGGCCTTGTATGGAATTTAGGGGGACTCCCACATCATTTTTTTTTTTTAATTTTGGTTCGGGGTTGCCCTGTGGGGAATTCCCATGCCGTTTTTATCAATGAACTTCTATGTGTATTGTCGGCAATGCAATAGCCGCGGTAGTTTTAAATGAGTTTTTTCCTTCAAAATGTCATTTTGCTGTCAGACTGTTCTAAACACGGGAAACATGCGCCCCTTTACAGGCATACTATAGACACCCCCCAGGTATGAAATTTAAAGGGATATTACACTTTTATTGTTTGACTTTAAGCATTATTAAAATCACTGCTCCTGAAAAAACGGCCGTTTTTAAAACTTTTTTTTGCATTGATCCATGTCCCCTGGGGCAGGACCCAGGTCCCCAAACACTTTTATTGACAATAACTTGCATATTAGCCTTTAAAATTAGCACTTTTGATTATTCATGTTCGTGTCCCATAGACTTTAACGGTGTTCGCGTGTTCGAACGAATTTTTTTCCTGTTCGCATGTTCTGGTGCGAACCGAACAGGGGGGTGTTCGGCTCATCCCTACTCTTGAGCATGGAGTTCACCAGAGCTTCACAGGTTGCCACAGGAGTCCTCTTCCACTCCTCCATGATGACACCACGGAGCTGTTGGATGTTAGAGACTCTGTGCTTCTTCACCTTCCGTTTGAGGATTCCCCACAGATGCTCAATAGGGTTTAGGTCTGGAGACATGCTTGGCCAGTCCATCACCTTTACCCTCAACTTCTTTAGCAAGGCAGTGGTCATCTTGGAGGTATGTTTGGGGTCGTTATCATGTTGGAATACTGTCCTGCTTCCCATTCTCTGAAGAGAGGGGATCATACTCTGCTTCAGTATGTCACAGTACATGTTGGCATTCATGGTTCCCGCAATGAACTGTAGCTCCCCAGTGCCGGCAGCACTCATGCAGCCCCAGACTATGACTGTAGGCAAGACACACTCTTTGTACTCTTCACCTGGTTGCCGCAATACATGCTTGACACTATTTGAACCAAATAAGTTTATCTTGGTCTCATCAGATCACAGGACATGGTTCCAGTAATCCATGTCCTTAGTTTCGCTTGTCTTCAGCAAACTGTTTGCAGGCTTTCTTGTGCATAATTTTTAGAAGAGGCTTCCTTCTGGGATGACAGCCATACAGACCAATTTGATGCAGTGTGCGGTGTATGGTCTGAGTACTAACAGGCTGACCCCCACCCCTTCAACCTCTGCAGCAATGCTGGAAGCACTCATATGTCTATTTCCCAAAGACAACCTCTGGATATGATGCTGAACATGTGCACTCAACTTCCTTGGTCGACCATAGCGAGGCTTGTTCTAAGTGGAACCTGTCCTGTTAAACGGCTGTATGGTCTTGGCCACTGTACTACAGGTCAGTTTCAGGGTCTTGGCAATCTTCTTATAGCCTAGGCCATCTTTATGTAGGGCAACAATTCTTTTTTTCAGATTCTCAGAGTGTTCTTTGCAATGAGGTGCCATGTTGAACTTGAAGTGACCAGTATGAGAGAGTGAGAGCGATAACACCAAATTTAACACACCTGCTCCCCATTCACACCTGAGACCTTGTAACACTAACGAGTCACATGACACTGGGGAGGGAAAATGGCTAATTGGGCCCAATTTGGCCCTTTTCACTTAGGGGTGTACTCACTTTTGTTGCCAGCAGTTTAGACATCAATTGCTGTGTGTTGGGTTATTTTGAGGGGACAGCAAATTTACACTGTTATACAAGCTGTGCACTCACTACTTTACATTGCAGCAAAGTGTCATTTCTTCAGTGTTTTCACATGAAAAGATATAATAAAATATTTACAAAAATGTGAGGGGTGTACTCACTTTTGTGAAATACTGTATGTTAGAAGGCTTGCCATTGGCTAGCCTGTATTTGTAGGAGGAGTCTGGGGCTTATAATCCCCCTCCTTCCCTACATATTCATCGGCTAGCGTTTCCGGGTTAGGATAGCAGTCGACACGTCATTTCCAGTTCCGGGTCAGGCTCAAGATGACATCTCTGGCAGTTAGCATGGACGATCTGCCCTCCATTCAGTGTAGCTGTGGATCTGTATGTTTCCTGGCGGAATGTCAGCGAGGGTTGCTCAAGTCTAACACACTGCTTTATCCCGGTTCATACAGGTGTTGGCTTTCCTGGGTATCGGACGGCGGGCATATTCTCAGTGAGGTTGCTCCTCTCATCTCCCGCTCTCCTCAGCTGGTGGCACGGCTCGGTCGCTCGAGTTCCACTACGGGTATTTCAACAACGGTTGCAGTGGTCTGGTTAAGGTAGTTTCGGGGCCAGGATGTCAGGAGGAAGGGGAGGAGGTATGCAGGTGCTTACCATCAGGGGGTCACGAGCTCTGTGCTTCTAGGATCTGTAAGGGTGGCTCTGTCAGGATCTTCTGCATCATATCTTTGCCTCAAGGTTTCATTGACACCTACCACCCACACACAGGGTGTACCTCTCAGCATTACATGGGGTTGCTTTGGGTTATTTGTCAGCCTCACCTGCACCTGGGACCTCAGTTCAGGGACTCTCACTGGTGTCACTCAAGCAGTTGCTGGGGCTTTTAGTTCCACAGCTGGTGGCCTCATTCCAGCCTCATGGGCTGCCAATACAATGTATATTCAGCACCATGTCACATGTCACAGCCTGGTCAGGTACGCTCACCCTGGGGTATCCACCCCCTCTTTGGGAAAAAATAAATAAAAAAATCTCTCACATTTGCTTGTTTCCACAGGCTACCTTGTCTTTCTCCCACCACAAAGCACATATTTCACTCTGTTCAGGTGGTATTTTCGTTTTGGTCTTTGTGTTATTTTTAGGTCAAATAATTTTTCCGCTTGTATTTCCGTCATTTTATTCCTTGCATTTGTCATAATGTTGTTACAGATGATTCTTCATTACGTTCAGGAACGGCAAGGTGTGTTCTATGTGTCTTGTAGTCGTGGGTCGGTTAACTAGTTGTATTACTGACCAGGGTCTGTCTCATCTACAGATCCATACGGGCTGAGGTTTTGTTTTTACACAAATTGTTATAGTTAGTTTTCTCACCTGTACATTATACGTCATACCTGCACGTCACTTTCATTCCTATTTGCTGCCTACCACGGTCCGTAGGTGCCAAACCCTGAGTGTTCATTTTTAATTGCCTGTCTTGGCGCGACAGGTTACTCGGGTTCACCACACTCACACAGGGGGTCACGGTCATTAGATTCACACACGCGCTGTTTCGATTTCTTTGAGCACCGCTCACTACATTTATATAGTTGCGAGTTAGGGTATGGTTGGTGGTTGGGCTGACTATCTCTAGTTGTTTTTTCTACAGATTTGAACATGTCACATGTGTCGAAGAGTGACGAATTTGCCTTCATCCCTCCTACTCCAGTTAGGTGCTCAGAGCACGAAAGCACTCCATCCCTGAGAAACTGGACTATTCCAAAACTTATTGCTGAGCTCCAACGCAGGGGCATTCCATTCCTGGCCACAACCAGGAAAGCGGAGTTGTTCAGACTTCTCTTTTCAAACCCATCTCAGCCGCAGCTATCCACCAGTGCAGAGCATCTGTCTTTGCTTACTTCACTGACTCAGATCCACACAGTTTTAAATACGCTTTCCACTTCAGTTCAGCAGTTACAGGATAGGATGGATGTGATGGAGTCCTATCTAGCCAGAGTGGAAGTTACAGCAGCTTTCATAGGTCCTGTGCCAACTGGATCCTCCATAGGTAACACCTATCTGCCATTACCTCTTGCTGTTCCTTTACCACAGTACTACCATCCTTATCTCCTGCCCACTTCATCCCTGCTAATCTGAAAAAAGACATTTTGGAAGGTAAGGACATCAACCTGGAATCCCTGCTCATAGCGTCGTAGGACATTGTCGAGAACAAGGCTTATGCTTGCAGGGAAGTCTCAGTGGTCCTCAAAACCCGGAATCCGAAGCTTAATCGCAAACTGAGCATTGCCAAATTTGTCCTCTCTCTTATAGTATTTATAGGGATGTTATTTGTGTCGTCAGTCCCGGCAGAAGAGAGGAGTTGGACCTTTATCTCCACAAGGTGGTGGATTTAGCCCACAAATATGGTGGTTCCACGTTTTACGATTATCACCGGTCTTTTTCGGATAAGGTCACTGCTACTTGGGAGCAGTTTCAGTGGGTCACATGTTGGAGCAATATTGACATGGAGCTATTCTGTAGGTGTTTCACCAGTCAAAAGTCTCCAACCAGTGGTAACTGTCAGTCATGTGCTCACACCGCCAACTGGTGTCCCAACCTGGAAGATCCCGTCCACCAGGCATTGGTCCAGTGGGTCAGGTTGATAAATTGGGCAGACCCATACACTATTTAGGCAAGGTTCAGCTGTGTAACAATTTTAACTACATGTTCTGCAACTACAACCAATGCAGACTCCTACATATTTGTGCCAACTGTTTCAGAGCACACCCCAAGTCTGCCTGTCCCATTAAGTCATCCAGCTCTTAGGCAGTTTCTTGAAGGTTTTTCTGATGGTTTTCATACAGGCCTCATTACCTTACCTTTGGAGACTTTTCAGTGCGCTAATTTGTTATCTGCTACCAGCAATGCCCGGTTGGTCGATGAATTATTACAAATTGAGTTAGCCAAGGGTTTCACCACTGAGCCTTTTTTGTCTTCACCATTCAGCATGTGGAGGGTCAGCCCCATTGGTGTGGTAAAGGGTAAATTTTCCAATACATTTCGGTTAATCTATGAATTGTCTGCTCCTCATTCATCACACATTCCTAGCCTAAATTCTCTGATTCCATCAGAGGAATTTTCACTGCAATATTCATCAGTAGACTTGGCCATTCAACATATTTTACAGACTGGTAGGGGCACATGGTTGTCCAAAGCAGATATTTCGGATGCCTTCAAACTTCTCCTCATCAAGCCTTCTCTCTGGCAATGGCATGGGTTCAAATGGCAGAAGCAGTATTATTTTTGCCACCAAATTGACGTTTGGCTCCAAGAGCAGTCCCTGGCTCTTTAACATTTTTGCCTCAGCTCTCAATTGTGTATTGTCCAATCGCAAAGGGTGTTGTAAGGTCATTCATTACTTGGACGAATTTCTGTTATTATAAAACCTGGCACAGCTTTCCAAGGACCTAGTAGCACTCACAGAACTGTTCATGGATCTGAATGTCCCCTTAGCTGCCCACAAGGTAGAAGGGCCTTCTACTGTGATTACCTTTTTAGGTATCATCTTAGACACCAACGACATGGTCGCCAGTTTGCTTCAGGAAAAGCTGGCTAGGATTTGACGCATCATACACAATCTGGTCAGGTGGTCCCCTGTGTGCTCTAAGAAGGATATGCAGTCACTGTTAGGCATGCTCAATTTTGCCATGAAGATTATTCCTCAGGGCAGGTCATTTGTTTCCAGGCTTTTGGCTCTTCTTCCTCTCTACCAGGACACCGATTTGGTGGTGAAATTACAAGCTGATGCTCGGTCGGATCTGCTCATGTGAGATCAGTTCTTGTGCAATTGGAATGGGATCTCCATGTTTATCCATCCCTCGACCATGCCCCCCAGAATTTTTTCGGACGCCGCTGCCACGGTGGGTTTTTCAGCTATTTTTGGGTGTCAGTGGTTGGCTGGACCATGGCTCCCCAAGGTTTCTGACATTTCCAGGTTTCCAGGTTTTATTTGAAATCTATCTAATAGTGGCGGCTTGGGGACCCTCTTGGTCTGGGCAAACAGTTGTTTTCTTTACCAATAACTCGGCCATTATATAATATATATATATATATATATATATATATATATATATATATATATATATATATATATTCCTTCCTTCAACATGCCTTAAAGGGGTTGTAAACCCTCGTGTTTTTTCACCTTAATGCATCCTATGCATTAAGGTGAAAAAACTTCTGACACTGACCGGCCCCCCAGCCCCCCCCCGGTTTACTCATCTGATCCCATTCGATTCCCTCAGCAGAGACACGCTCACCTTCTCTGCCTAGGGTTCTCGGCTCTTGATTGGATAGATTGATAACAGCGCAGCCATTGGCTCCCACTGCTGTCAATCAAATCCAATGGCGCGGGCGCCGGGGGGGGCCTGAGTCGGCATTCTGTGTCTATGCACGCAAATGCTGGACTCGAGAATGTGCCCGTAAGGTAACCCCCAGGGAGAGTGCTTCTCCCAGGGTGTTTACCAATGTGGGGAGGACCTGCGAGCATCGCTAAGGGACCCCAGAAGATGATGATCGGGGCCACACGGTGCAAAATGAACTGCACAGTGGAGGTAAGTGTGATATGTTTGTTATTTTTTTTTTTTTTAAATGAAGGTTTACAATCACATATCTTCATATTTGGTGGACATGTCCTAAGATCAAGGTATTTTGGGAAGAAATAGCCCCATGGGTCAAAAGAATGTCAAATAAATGTATAGAACTAGCACCAATACATTTCCTGTTCCATGAGACTATTGGATCCACAAGATCTTATAAAAATAGTCTCACACCACATTTACTAAATGCAGCAAAGAGGTTAATACCCAGGTACTTGAGACAGGCTATATGCCCCACATTAGGAGAATGGAAAAGGGAGGTGGAGGAGATGATGGAGGCAGAAAGGTGGGTTTATAAGACCAGAAATAAACAGGACAGATTTGAAAAAATATGGGCAAAATGGGAAAACTGATAAGGTGTTGGACAAAATTAATTAGAAGCCATTGCCAGAAGTCAAGATAAACTCTAAAGGGGAATTTGATAATGAGGAAAAAAAAGTAGGGAATGATCCACAACATTTCTTTTATATCTTTTTTTTTCTGTATTTGTTGTTTGTTGATAAGATTATTAAATTAAATCTGCGATTGTGTGGCGTATGCTGATTGTATGGGATGGCTCCCTCTGAGGCATTTGCTTACCCCTTCCACTCCCCCCCTTCTTCCCCTTCCCTTGCCCCTCCCTTTTTTTTTTTTCATGTAATAAGTTAATAATATACACAAAGCACAAGCACTTGAAAATGTTTCAATTATCATAATATATTCATAAATTAGGGGAGGGTTTATCCCCCCGTTTTTTTTTTTTTTCACATTTAATAGGTAATAACAGAGGTAGAGCACAAGCATTGGTATCTTTGAATTATTATATAATCAACTAATAAATAGGGTAAGTTTTCCCCTCACCCCCCTCTCCACCTTTTTTTTTCTCTCCCTTTCACGTAATAAGTTAATAACATACACAAAGCACAAGCACTTGAAAATTTTTGAATTATTTTATAATGCATTCATAAACGAGGGGAAGGTTTATCCCCCCTATCAACCCCCCCCCCTTTTTTTTCACACATAACAGGTCAATAATATATATAGAGCACTAATATTTGAATAATTGAAATAAGTTTTATAACACTTTCATGAAATTGGAGTTTTTGGTTTTACTTTTTTTTCACGTGTAATAAGTTAATGACACATATAGAGCACAGCACTTGAAAGAAGGTCTTTTCCCTTCCTTTCAATTTAAAAAAAAAAAAAAAATTTCCCTCTCCTTTAACACGTATTAAGTCAACATTGTATGCAGAGTATAATATTGGAAGATCTTAAATTATTTTTAATAGCACTCTTATAAAACTGTTTTTTTTTTTCCCTCTCTTCTCTTTTTTAGGGTATGGGGAAGGGGGTGTAGAGGGAGCCATCCCTGTTGTTGGCGTGTATATATAAACCAGGATATTGAATATTGTCCTCTGTCTTGGGGAGATAAGCCATGTAAATGTTTATTGTAATAAGAGAAAAATGTTTAATAAAGAATGAATTATAAAAAAATACAAAAAAAAGTATTAATACAAAAACGGGGCTGTTACAGAAAAAAATACAAGTCAAAAGTCGTTACAATTTCTTAAAAAACATTATGGACTGACAAGGAATTGTATATACTCTAGTACTAATTTGTTCCAGCTTGTTTAATTGTTTAATGATTTAATTACCTAATCATGTGATGATGATAATGAGCTATATATATATATATATATTCTTCTATGTATGAAGCCATTTGTAGGTATGTGGTTTTGAAGAAGGGCGTTATCCATGTTAGCCCAAAACCTTTATACCATGCATCTTTGATGTAATTTTATATTTTCAATAAATATTTTTATGTGCAGCAATCCCATCGCTTTTTTTCTATATTTTGGCCCTTGGGAAGGCCAGATTGCTTGCACATTCTACTATGACCAACGTGCACTTTACCCTTTGAACTTACACATATATATATATATATATATATATATATATATATATATATATATATATATATATATATACCTAGTTATATTCCTTCCTTCAACATGCCTTAAAGGGGTTGTAAACCCTCGTGTTTTTTCACCTTAATGCATCCTATGCATTAAGGTGAAAAAACTTCTGACACTGACCAGCCTCCCAGCCCCCCCGGTTTACTCACCTGATCCCGTTCGATTCCCTCAGTGGAGACGCGCTCACCTTCTCTGCCTAGGGTTCTCGGCTTTTGATTGGATTGATTAGATTGATAACAGCGCAGCCATTTGGCTCCCGCTGCTGTCAATCAAATCCAATGACGTGGGCGCCGGGGGGAGGGGCCGAGTCGGCATTCTGTGTCTATACACGCAAATGCTGGACTCGGGAGTGTGCCCGCAAGGCAACCCCCAGGGAGAGTGCTTCTCCCAGGGTGTTTACCAATGCGAGGAGGAATCGCAAGCACCGTTGAGGGACCCCAGAAGATGATGATCGGGGCCACACGGTGCAAAACGAACTGCACAATGGAGGTAAGTGTGATATGTTTGTTATTTTTTTTTTTTTTTAAATGAAGGTTTACGATCACTTTCCTGGTGGTATTCCCAGGTGTGGCTCGGGGTGAATTTTTATTACCAAAAGCAGTAACCCCGAGCCACACTCGGGATTGCATCGCAGGATCCATGTTCGGCTTACTTACTTTGTCCCCAGGATCCTGCAATGTCTCCCTGCTGTGTGTGTGAGCTGTCTCTTTCGCTCGATCTATCACAGAGCCGAGCTCCGTTCCCTGTGAGCATCGCAATGCCGGGGGCGGAGCCAAATTAAAAAAGTAAAAAACACATACAGTACACTGTAATCTTACAGATTAGATTACTGTATCAAATAATTTCACCTCCCTTTTGTCCCTAATGCTTTGTTCAGTGACCTGCATCTAGTTTTTTAACCACTTGACGACCGCCTCACGCCGATTTACGTCGGCAAAGTGGCACGGACAGGCAAAATCACGTATATATACGTGATTTGCCTTCCGCGGGTGGGGGGTCCGATCGGTGCCCGAGGCGGTCGTCTTTGGTCCCATGGCGATCGGAGATGAGGGGGAGGCCATCCGTTCGTGGCCCCCCCTCGCGATCGCCGCCGGCCAATCAGATAACTTCCTTTGCTTCTGTATGCTAAACAGCAGCAAAGGAAATGATGTCATCTCTCCTCGGCTCGGTATTCCGTTGCAGTGCTGAGGAGAGAAGACATCACTGTGAGTGCACCAACACTACACAACACAGTAGAACATGCCAGGCACACAAAACACCCCGATCCCCCCCCCGATCGCCCCCCGATCCCCCCCCCAATCACCCCCCCCCCCTCCCTGTCACAAACTGACACCAGCAGTTTTTTTTTTTTTTCTGATTACTGTATTGGTGTCAGTTTGTGACAGTTACAGTGTTGGGACAGTGAATATTAGCCCCCTTTAGGTCTAGGATACCCCCCTAACCCCCCCTAATAAAGTTTTAACCCTTCATCACCAGTGTCGCTAAGCGATCATTTTTCTGATCGCTGTATTAGTGTCGCTGGTGATGCTAGTTAGTGAGGTAAATATTTAGGTTCGCCGTCAGCGTTTTATAGCGACAGGGACCCCCATATACTATCTAATAAATGTTTTAACCCCTTGATGGCCCCCTAGTTAACCCTTTCACCACTGATCACCGTATAACTGTTACGGGTGATGCTGGTTAGTTTGTTTATTTTTTTTAGTGTCAGGGCACCCGCCGTTTATTACCGAATAAAGGTTTAGCCCCCTGATCGCCCGGCGGTGATATGCGTCGCCCCAGGCAGCGTCAGATTAGCGCCAGTACCACTAACACCCACGCACGCAGCATACGCCTCCCTTAGTGGTATAGTATCTGACCGGATCAATATCTGATCCGATCAGATCTATACTAGCGTCCCCAGCAGTTTAGGGTTCCCAAAAACACAGTGTTAGTGGGATCAGCCCAGATACCTGCTAGCACCTGCGTTTTGCCCCTCCGCCCGGCCCAGCTCAGCCCACCCAAGTGCAGTATCGATCGATCACTGTCACTTACAAAACACTAAACGCATAACTGCAGCGTTCGCAGAGTCAGGCCTGATCCCTGCGATCGCTAACATTTTTTTGGTAGCATTTTGGTGAACTGGCAAGCACCATCCCCAGGCAGCGTCAGGTTAGCGCCAGTAGCGCTAACACCCACGCACGCACCGTACAGCTCCCTTAGTGGTATAGTATCTGATCGGATCAATATCTGATCCGATCAGATCTATACTAGCGTCCCCAGCAGTTTAGGGTTCCCAAAAACGCAGTGTTAGCGGGATCAGCCCAGATACCTGCTAGCACCTGCGTTTTGCCCCTCCGCCCGGCCCAGCCCAGCCCACCCAAGTGCAGTATCGATCGATCACTGACACTTACAAAACACTAAATGCATAACTGCAGCGTTCGCAGAGTCAGGCCTGATCCCTGCGATCGCTAACAGTTTTTTTGGTAGTATTTTGGTGAACTGGCAAGCACCAGCCCCAAGCAGCGTCAGATTAGCGCCAGTACCGCTAACACCCACGCACGCAGCATACGCCTCCCTTAGTGGTATAGTATCTGAACGGATCAATATCTGATCCGATCAGATCTATACTAGCGTCCCCAGCAGTTTAGGGTTCCCAAAAACACAGTGTTAGCGGGATCAGCCCAGATACCTGCTAGCACCTGCATTTTGGCCCTCCGCCCGGCCCAGCTCAGCCCACCCAAGTGCAGTATCGATCGATCACTGTCACTTACAAAACACTAAACGCATAACTGCAGTGTTCGCAGAGTCAGGCCTGATCCCTGCGATCGCTAACAGTTTTTTTGGTAGCTTTTTATTGAACTGGCAAGCGCCAGCGGCCTAGTACACCCCGGTCGTAGTCAAACCAGCACTGTAGTAACACTTGGTGACGTGGCGAGTCCCATAAGTGCAGTTCAAGCTGGTGAGGTGGCAAGCACAAGTAGTGTCCCGCTGCCACCAAAAAGACAAACACAGGCCCGTCGTGCCCATAGTGCCCTTCCTGCTGCATTCGCCAATCCTAATTGGGAACCCACCACTTCTGCAGCGCCCGCACTTCCCCCATTCACATCCCCAACCAAATGCAGTCGGCTGCATGAGAGGCATTTTCTTTATGTCCTCCCGAGTACCCCTACCCAACGAACCCCCAAAAAAGATGTCGTGTCTGCAGCAAGCGCGGATATAGGCGTGACACCCGCTATTATTGTCCCTCCTGTCCTGACAATCCTGGTCTTTGCATTGGTGAATGTTTTGAACGCTACCATTCATTAGTTGAGTATTAGCATAGGGTACAGCATTGCACAGACTAGGCACACTTTCACAGGGTCTCCCAAGATGCCATCGCATTTGAGGGACCCGAACCTGGAACCGGTTACCGTTATAAAAGTTAGTTACAAAAAAAGTGTAAAAAAAAAAATATATATATATAAAATAAAAAAAAATAGTTGTCGTTTTATTGTTCTCTCTCTCTCTCTATTCTCTCTCTCTTGTTCTGCTCTTTTTTACTGTATTCTATTCTGCAATGTTTTATTGTTATTATGTTTTATCATGTTTGCTTTTCAGGTATGCAATTTTTTATACTTTACCGTTTACTGTGCTTTATTGTTAACCATTTTTTTGTCTTCAGGTACGCCATTCACGACTTTGAATGGTTATACCAGAATGATGCCTGCAGGTTTAGGTATCATCTTGGTATCATTCTTTTCAGCAAGCGGTCGGCTTTCATGTAAAAGCAATTCTAGCAGCTAATTAGCCTCTAGACTGCTTTTACAAGCCGTGGGAGGGAATCCCCCCCCCCCACCGTCTTCCGTGTATTTCTCTGGCTCTCCTGTCTCAACAGGGAACCTGAGAATGCAGCCGGTGATTCAGCCAGCTGACCATAGAGCTGATCAGAGACCAGAGTGGCTCCAAACATCTCTATGGCCTAAGAAACCGGAAGCTACGAGCATTTTATGACTTAGATTTCGCCAGATGTAAATAGCGCCATTGGAAAATTGGGGAAGCATTTTATCACACCAATCTTGGTGTCATCAGATGCTTTGAGGGCAGAGGAGAGATCTAGGGTCTAATAGACCCCAATTTTTTCAAAAAAGAGTACCTGTCACTACCTATTGCTATCATAGGGGATATTTACATTCCCCGAGATAACAATAAAAATGATTAAAAAAAAAAAAAAATGAAAGGAACAGTTTAAAAATAAGATAAAAAAGCAAAAAAAAATAAAGAAAAAAAAAAAAAAAAAGCACCCCTGTCGCCCCCTGCTCTCGCGCTAAGGCGAACGCAAGCGGCGGTCTG
Organism: Aquarana catesbeiana; assembly: GCF_042186555.1. Taxonomy (NCBI): domain Eukaryota; kingdom Metazoa; phylum Chordata; class Amphibia; order Anura; family Ranidae; genus Aquarana; species Aquarana catesbeiana. The sequence goes on along the minus strand of NC_133328.1, from coordinate 547,970,657 downwards.
TCGTCAAATGTAAACAGCAATTGCACCATGCATGTGAGGTATCGCCGCGAAGGTCAGATCGAGGGCAGTAATTTTTGCAGTAGACCTCCTCTGTAAATCTAAAGTGGTAACCTGTAAAGGCTTTTAAAGGCTTTTAAAAATGTATTTCTTTTGTTGCCACTGCACGTTTGTGCGCAATTTTAAAGCATGTCATGTTTGGTATCCATGTACTCGGCCTAAGATCATCTTTTTTATTTCATCAAACATTTGGGCAATATAGTGTGTTTTAGTGCATTAAAATTTAAAAAAGTGTGTTTTTTCCCCAAAAAATGCGTTTGAAAAATCGCTGCGCAAATACTGTGTGGAAAAAAAAAATGAAACACCCACCATTTAAATCTGTAGGGCATTTGCTTTAAAAAAATATATAATGTTTGGGGGTTCAAAGTAATTTTTTTGGAAAAAAAAATATCTTTTCATGTAAACAAAAAGTGTCAGAAAGGGCTTTGTCTTCAAGTGGTTAGAAGAGTGAGTGATGTGTGACATAAGCTTCTAAATGTTGTGCATAAAATGCCAGGACAGTTCAAAACCCCCCCAAATGACCCCATTTTGGAAAGTAGACACCCCAAGCTATTTGCTGAGAGGCATGTCGAGTCCATGGAATATTTTATATTGCGACACAAGTTGCGGGAAAGAGACAATTTTTTTTTTTTTTTTTTTGCACAAAGTTGTCACTAAATGATATATTGCTCAAACATGCCATGGGAATATGTGAAATTACACCCCAAAATACATTCTGCTGCTTCTCCTGAGTACGGGAATACCACATGTGTGAGACTTTTTGGGAGCCTAGCCGCGTACGGGACCCTGAAAACCAAGCACCGCCTTCAGGCTTTCTAAGGGTGTGAATTTTTGATTTCACTCTTCACTGCCTATCACAGTTTCGGAGGCCATGGAAAGCCCAGGTGGCACAAAACCCCCCCAAATGACCCCATTTTGGAAAGTAGACACCCCAAGCTATTTGCTGAGAGGTATAGTGAGTATTTTGCAGACCTCACTTTTTGTCACAAAGTTTTGAAAATTGAAAAAAGAAAAAAAAAAAAGTTTTTTCTTGCCTTTCTTCATTTTCAAAAACAAATGAGAGCTGCAAAATACTCACCATGCCTCTCAGCAAATAGCTTGGGGTGTCTACTTTCCAAAATGGGGTCATTTGGGGGGTTTTGTGCCACCTGGGCATTCCATGGCCTCCGAAACTGTGATAGGCAGTGAAGAGTGAAATCAAAAATTTTCACCCTTAGAAATCCTGAAGGCGGTGCTTGGTTTTCGGGGCCCCGTACGCGGCTAGGCTCCCAAAAAGTCCCACACATGTGGTATCCCCATACTCAGGAGAAGCAGCTAAATGTATTTTGGGGTGCAATTCCACATATGCCCATGGCCTGTGTGAGCAATATATCATTTAGTGACAACTTTGTGCAAAAAAAAAAAAAAAAAAGTGTCACTTTCCCGCAACTTGTGTCAAAATATAAAATATTCCGTGGACTCAATATGCCTCTCAGCAAATAGCTTGGGGTGTCTACTTTCCAAAATGGGGTCATTTGGGGGGGTTTTGTGCCACCTGGGCATTCCATGGCCTCCGAAACTGTGATAGGCAGTGAAGAGTGAAATCAAAAATTTACACCCTTAGAAATCCTGAAGGCGGTGCTTGGTTTTCGGGGCCCCGTACGCGGCTAAGCTCCCAAAAAGTCCCACACATATGGTATCCCCATACTCAGGAGAAGCAGCTAAATGTATTTTGGGGTGCAATTCCACATAGGCCCATGGCCTGTGTGAGCAATATATCATTTAGTGACAACTTTTTGTAAATATTTTTTTTTTTTTGTCATTATTCAATCACTTGGAACAAAAAAAATAAATATTCAATGGGTTCAACATGCCTCTCAGCAATTTCCTTGGGGTGTCTACTTTCCAAAATGGGGTCATTTGGGGGGGTTTTGTACTGCCCTGCCATTTTAGCACCTCAAGAAATGACATAGGCAGTCATAAACTAAAAGCTGTGTAAATTACAGAAAATGTACCCTAGTTTGTAGACGCTATAACTTTTGCGCAAACCAATAAATATATGCTTATTGACTTTTTTTTACCAAAGACATGTGGCCGAATACATTTTGGCCTAAATGTATGACTAAAATTTAGTTTATTGGATTTTTTTTATAACAAAAAGTAGAAAATATCATTTTTTTTCAAAATTTTCGGTATTTTTCCGTTTATAGCGCAAAAAATAAAAACTGCAGAGGTGATCAAATACCATCAAAACAAAGCTCTATTTGTGGGAAGAAAAGGACGCAAATTTCGTTTGGGTACAGCATTGCATGACCGCGCAATTAGCAGTTAAAGTGACGCAGTGCCAAATTGGAAAAAGACCTCTGGTCCTTAGGCAGCATAATGGTCCGGGGCTCAAGTGGTTAATATATATATATACTGTTCTTTCTGCCTTGAAACTGGAGATCCACAGCAGCCAAAAAAATGTCCCTTTATGTCAAAAGCGGTCTTAGACCAGCTAGAAAACAGCGATAATAAATTAGAACACTTGCAGAATTGAGCGATAGTGATTTGTGGGGATATTAGTCATGAAACACTAAAAGTAATGACAGCGACAATTCTGCAACTGAGCAAATTTCAGTGTTTTTGATTTGATTACATTATTGAATACATTTTATTATTATATTATTATCTGTTATAATTATTTATAGTTATTTATTATATTATAATTTATGATTTTGTGTTTCAAACTTTATCAAACCCGGGATGTCTACTTGTTTGGACAGATTTAAGTGAGTTATTCCTAAGAATTACAGACCTACAATATAAAATGCCAAATTTCCATGCAAAACAATGTACCGCTTTCAGCATCAAAAATCTGACATAATCATACCGCCAGGGAGGTTAAACACTCCTACCTTCAGCTTTTCATTGAGTACACATCAAAGGACCAGTAAAACACCAAACCGCTCCTCAAATTAAACCCTGTCGCTGGCAGTGAAGTAAAAGAAAAATCAAACTACATAGTTATCAAATCCCACATTCTTCTCTAATTTCAGGCAAAAAGTACACAGTTTACCAAGCAAGCACCGTCTCATTTCCAGTAGCACACATTTCACACTGCAGCAATTTCCATTTGTAGCCCTCTTAGTAACACTCTAAAGGCTACTGGAATGTTGTGGTACAGGCTGTGTGGTATGTAAAGAGTGGAACCTCAGGACAAGTGGGAAAATAATGGTGTGTTTGAAGAAATTGGGGACTGAAAAAGTTATGGCAGCAGGACAGCAAAGTAGTGTTGTCAGGACAGTAATGAAGAAGTGGTGATAGCAGGAGAACTGACAAAAGAGCAATGGAAAATAAGTCATAGGGGGGTGGATAGCAGTGTAAAAGTGAATATTTTGAAGCAGCAATAAAGAAGTAGTGACTACAGGGTGGTGCAGAAGAAGTGGTAATGGCAAGCAAATGTAGGAGAAATGGGGAGTGGTAAACAAGAGGAAACAGAGAAGGAAAGTTCTGGAGAACAGTGAATAGTTCTCAAGATAAATGAAGGATTACAGCAAAGGTTAGTTTAGCTGAGCTGAAATCAAACATACTAAGACCTATAGCTGAGCTTGGAAAACTTTGTTCTTGCTTATGGGATGTTAGGGTTTTATTGCACATTTAAATGGTGCTATCATGGTCTGCTCAATTGTTATAGAAAGAAATGGATCTCATCTCTTATTAAAACAAATAGATAAATAGAAAGATAGACAGACAGACAGAAATACACAGATAGATAGGCAATGTGCATCAGTTAACTAAGTCTACCAAAAAAGCTTTCTAACAAATAGTCTAACATGATGAAGAGAAGTCCTGCCTGCAATGGTTAATCTATAAATCATCTAATGTTCGTAGAAAAACAACATAGTTATGTACTTAATGAAGTGGTAGATTCTGCTGATAAAGAAAATATAATATCCCAGTGCTCGTTATTTCAGAATTGCATCCATTTCTATCCCTACTGAGGTAATTAAACTATCTAATTGACAGACCAAATAAAGTACTGGAGTATAGAATATTGACAACTACAAACCAAACTCTGGAGATTAGGAAACTCATCTGCCAAGTGATCATTTTCAGCAGGCTGATACAAGTATTACAGAATAATAGATTAATAAGAAAACATGACTGAACTGCACAAACTGTATATCAGAACAGACATCTCTGTGTCCTGATTGACAGATGTATATAGATATTTTGTGCAGAGCATTTCATACTAATTAATTGAACTACAACTACAGTATGTGGCCATTAGGGACAAGATTCAGTTTCTTGTTACCATGGGTTTGAGGCGAATTGTGAGTGTTTGAGATTCATGGTCTAGGTGAATTTATAGTAAATTTCACCTGGCTGAATTATTTATAACCATAATACTCTGCATGACCTCCAGCAGCCATTTGACATTGTGTGTTGGAGTAGTTTAGGGAGAACTGACCATCTGTGTAGGGAGACTTAGTTGTTATACAGTGCAACACTATGTTATATTACACCAAATTACTGTAAATTGCAGTGTTGTGGGCTACACATTTGTGCGTTCCCCCATAATCACAGTTCAGAGACCCAGCAGTCCATTTCAGGACAACCGTTTTGTGTGTGTAGCAATAACTCACGGTGGAGCTGCTGATTTAAAGCAGGCTGTTTCCATCACCTTTTTACCTGTAGTTTCATCAATACCAGATTTAGAGTCCACGTTGAACTTATCATCTAACAATTTAGGCACCAATCACTTTAGTACTTTTCCAATGCTTTAATGGGAGATAACTGGAAGAAGTAGCAGGAAAGAGGTAGAGGAAGAGTTGCAGGGAAGTTCAAATACCTTTTCTTGGTGTAGCACTAAGGAATTGAAATCTCAGGGATGAATGTATCTTCAGTTCAGGATTAAATCTTTGCCCGCCCGCATAGGTCTCTCTCACTAACCTAGCAGCCGGTGCGCAGCACGAACAGAAAGTCTCTGCCACAGATTTGAGTAGAACAAAACTGTATGATCCTCTGCCACAGGATGTAGTAGTTTTCAATGAACAGCAACACAGTACCAGAACCCTTAAACCGACCCGGCAATACTATGTGGTAGGTTAACTTAAGATGCGTCCTCCAATTGAGTCACCAGGCCCCTCTCCAGACCAGCGCTCCGCATGATCCTTCCAAGACGGGTCCTCCCCTGGATTCTTCCCAATTGTCCAGCTTCTTCCCGCAGGACACACAACACAGGACCATCTCCGCAGCAGTTGTAGTAGGCCCCAGACAGACTTCTGGGCCTACCCACATGCTGCAGCAATGCAGTCCTCCCGCCCGGAGGACCACAAGGTAGCGCTCCTAGCACATACCTGTCAGCCAGGAGGGCCAGCAGGTGGAACGAAAAGACCCAGAAATATAGCGTCTGATTCTTAAATACCCCTTCCCAGAATGCACCGCAGGGGACAACCTCTGCCGAGTTACTTCTGAGAAAGAAGAGCACTCAATACACCTCAGCCTGCTGCTTTCCAGCCCCAGTCTGTAGTGATACTGACATCTACAGGCGACGGAGTAGAACTGTATGCAACACAACCAAGGTTGGAACAGAAGCTAATTTAGCCATAGATTAAATCTGAACTATGTACAGAAAAGATGACCCACTAAATTTACATATAAGCGGTAGATTAAAAATCTAACAGCGCTACATACTCCCCCCACTGCAATAGACGTTGTCCTCAACGTCTGCCAAAATATAACTCTCAAGCCTGAGAGTAGGTATTTGAACTTAATGAACTTGGATGAGAAAGAAGAAAGGCAGTAAGAAATGTTACAGCTTCAAACATTAATATAACAGCAAATCATTTCAGTAAAAGAAGTCACAAAACCCCACTATCTATCTAACTGTAAAGCCTAACAGCTTGATAGGAGATCTAGTTGCTCCTAAAAAAAAAAAACAAAGTTAAACACACACAAAAATGTACAGTAGCATCACTAAACAGTTTAGGAGCAAAGCCTCATTCCCAAGAGAATAACACTTTCTTCCCCACATATTTTCCTTCTAATGAAAATAAACTAAAAGTAACTTGAAAAGTCCATCCCTATCTATGAGCAAATTATATCTTTTCAGTAAAAGAGAATCCAGCTAGCAAAAAAAAAAGTCTTTGGATACAGAAGCACTTAGGTGAATAAAGTCTCTTGACCATGGAGTTCTCTAAACCCTGACACTATCTGGCTATATACCCCAAAGTTCTCTTTTTTTTTCTTTTTAGCAGGACAGATGACAACAGTCTCTTTGCATAATCACCAATAAAACCGGGGATCTGGTAATGTCAGTTTCTTCCCTTGTTTAACCACGGTGGTGATAAAATAAACAATGTCATCTTTTCCGGGTCTGCAAATGAACACCTTGTCAGCATGGATGTGCCGACCATAGTTCCAATGCAGCAAATATCCATTGAAACGTTCATCCATAGTAGCAGAATACCCAGCTCTCCGGAAAGGTTTTGGTACAGACAAATAGTCCCAGACAGCTTCACGGTACCACTGTTCCTGGTTGGCCTCAATTTCCTGCATAATTTCCTGAGTAACGTTGGGAAATTCCAGACCATATTCTGTGGCAACACGTTTGGTGAGCACTCTCTGTAAATGGCCACGTCTAGGTAAAGCTCTATTTTTTCCCCAAACCAGGAGGCACACAAGAATTTGATGATTTATGCACCATAGGTCCGATGGGCATCGGCTTAAACTCAAGCAAACTAGCAACTTTAGACAATGTCTCTTTGGTAGTAATGTGCGGCTCCACACAAGGTGATGGCTTCCCAGAATCCATGGCTATCCATTCTGAGAAAGTAAGGGCAGAAGCAACATCTTCACCCTGGGCCCACAATAGTTCCTGTGACATTGTCTCAAACAAATCATCATTACCGGAGAGATTTGACATAGAATCTATCTCAGAGTCTCTCAACTCTTCCGCTGGCAAATATTTACAAAGAGTCCCAGATATGTTCCCCTTTGATCTCTCACCCGTTCCTGACGTGGACTTCAGGTAGTCTCTGGGGCAGGCCTCGACCACGGCCACGGGAAGCCTTCTCATATCCCACCTTCCTTGGGACAGGTGCAACGGGAACAGGTGTAGTAGAAATAAGAGTGATGTCCGCTGATGAAGCAGTAACAGTGACATCTCCCTCTGGAACACTCACGGTAGCAGACAAGACAACGGCCTGCTGCTCTCCAGCAGTGATGGCAGTAGTTTCCACTGTAGTGGCACCTGTAGCCCAGTCCACACGATAAGCATGGGGCGACATTGTAGGTTGCTCCACTGTGAACAAATATTCTCCGCACTGCAAACATCGAACAAATGGACGGAGATGTATGGCCAGTCCTTCACACTTGTGGCAAAGCATGCCCAGCCCTTCAATATCTCCTACATTGTATAATACGAACCGCCCCTGCGGCTTCAAACGAATGCTGGTATCCATCAGCAGGGTTCCGGTTAGCATAGCACCCGCAGCAGTGCTTGTGGGAAACATCTTGGATCCCATGGTTGACGGCATTAATGGAAAAGAAGACATGGCTGCACTCTGATCCTCTCAACACAATCACGAGGCCTCTCTTCTCCTTTGGCGCCAAACACACACACCCGCATCCCACGCGGCAACAAGTAGATGTGGCTCCTCCCACTTGTTCCTCTGATCACGTAGCTCCAGGGCTTTTACTTCTCACCCGCAGCCTACGCAGTCAGAAATGTACTCCTGCAATTTAACCCCTTCTTTTCCTGGAAAAAGTGACAAGTCCAGAAACCTCTTTTAGCATAGACTCTCGGTGAAATACTTTTTAGGGCTGCTTAGGGCAATGGCAAACAATCCCGGACGAGCCCCCACATATAGGTAACCATTTTTATGCACATTTGTTTCCAACACAGGCAAAGCTGCTCTTTGCAGCAAGCAGCTGCATACTTGTGTGGTAAAGTAGTGTGTACCACATATTTAGTCCCCCTACTGAATTATCTTCCATTAAATTTATGCACTATCTTTTGTTAAAAATGTCAGTCACACATAAAATGAGAGGCAGAGACTCTGCATGCCAAGGTAGTAGGGGACAAGCATCTATAGGCTAGGCACAGCTTCCTTTCGTATCTCAGTGTCTATGCTATACAGCCATAGCATGCTCAGGAGGTAGCTGAGTAGATGACAAAGCCTTCATTTTTTTCCTCCTCCCAGGCACAGGGCAGCCAGTTGTCTGCAACTGCTAGTAATGTGCCCTATTCCTCTCCCTCCTCCTTCTCCACTTCTGCTATTGCCACTAATGCTATTCCCACTGCCCTGCAAACTGGCAATGAGGTGACAGCAGAATTTTTTGACCACACACAAACCTGCTGCAGGAGAATGATCCTGGTCATGGGCAAGCATTTCTTGTTTCATATAACGATGATGATAGTACCAGGACTATCAAGGAAGAAGACATAAGGCAAGGAATAGAAAGAGGCACCAATATTAGAGAGGCTGGAAGTCACTGCAGTGATAAGGAAGGTGAGGATAAAGAGGTGACAGATTGACTATGGGTGTCACTAATTGGAGAGGAGGAATGTTATGAGGGAAAGGCAAAAGAGCAGCAAGGGAGGGGGAAGTGGCAGCTTGCAGATTTTTGGGGAAAGCAGCCACCCTAATACAAATGCTGCTATATGGCAGCTCGCGAATATGGGACTTTTTTGCTTCTGAAAGCACCATTGTGGTCTGCAGTGTGTCAGCCATTGTAAATGTACCAGATATTTGGGAATCATATGCATGAGGAAACAAATAACTCTGCACTACAGAGCTTGGTAGCAGCAGCACCTCAATGAGACAAGTTGGCAGCAAAAGGCCTGCACTCCTCTTCATCCCTCATTTACCCCTCCTCAAAAACACAGATTCCAGGACCAGGGTTCTGGGGAAGGAGCTCTTGTCCTCATCAACAAGAAACCATGTTGAGGGCATGTGGCCTAGTATGGTTTTGGGGGGAAGTGGTGTACGCTCATACCCCCTTTCCTGTCCTGCCAGGCTGCGTGCTCGAATAAGGGTTCAGTATGGAATTTTGGAGGTGACCTAATGCCTTTTACTTGAAGTTTGCATAAACATACTGATTTATTTTTCTTTTGTGGAGGTCCTCTAAGGAGACTGGAATAGTTTAAAAAGACATCCACCATAATTCCTACTCGGACCTTTGGGTCTGTAATGAATTTTAAGAGGGAATTTTCAGAAAAAAATCAAGAATAAAAAGCTTGAAAGCCACCCCAAAAATCTATACTAGAACTTTTTCTGAGCGTGCATCATGGCAGGCCATGAAAGGCCAAGAAAGGGAGGGCATGCATGCTCTCCCAACTCCTAAACCCTACCATGTTACATGCCTGCAACATGTGTGGGTACCATATGAGAGGTGTCCCCTGGCAAAACATCTTGTCCCCATGTTGATGAGGACATGGGCCTCTTCCCAAAAACCTTGACCCAGTGGTTGTGGGGGCCTGTGGGCAGGGGGCTTATCGGAATCTGGAATCCCCATTTAACATAAAGGGTGACAACCAGATACTGCCCCCTTATGTGAATAAGTAAGGGGTGCATAGTACTCCTACTCAATAAACAAAAAGAATAGAAACAGTACTTTATTAAAAAAACAAACAAACAAAAAAAAAAGAAGTCCCACAGAGTACATTCATTGTCAATCACATCATCCAGTAATGTGGATCCACGCCAAACATAATACCAAATGCTTACTGATCTGCCGAAAAAAAAACCCACTCCCCCCTGACACATATTTGCATCCACTGACTGCTCGCCCACTACAGACAGCTCCAGTGGATGGCAACTGATATATAGAAAGGGGCAGATTCGCCTGGGTGATGTAATTGACTATATATGGACATGACCATATATGGTCAACGATTCACAGGATCCCAGTGACACCAGTAACCAAATATGGTCATTGACAGCACCCAGGAGACCACTCCTTTTTGAAAATATCAGCTGTCATCCACCGGAGCTGTCAATAGTGTGTGGGCAGTCATTTAATTTAATGCAGATCGGTGTGTCAGTGAGTGACACTCTATGACTCAGCCAGCCGGCAGGCGTGAATCTACAATATTTCACTAAATAATGTGGTTGATGATGGGTATACAATACATCCTCAGATTTTTTTAAGCCTCCAATCATAAATCCCCACAACCAGCTCTGGAAGCTAGTATCTGGGTGCCCACTGATTGTTAAAGAAGCTTTCAGATTCCGACAAGCCCCCACCCACAGACCCCACAACCACCAAGCCAAGGTTGTGGTGAAGAGGCCTTTGTCCTCATCAAAATGAGTATAAGGTGCTTTGCCAGGGGGTCCTATGATGGAGCATCCTGAGGGCATGAATCCTGGTATGGTTTAGGAAGCTGTCACCCAACTATATGAGAACTTTATCTAGGATAAAGGTATGGTATAGATGAAGAGAACACACAGCTGATTTGCTTACACATGGAGTGAAGCACACTTTCTTCTTTGTAAATGTCAGCACTGCTGTAGTAGGTTGTACACATCACACAGATAAGCCACTTCTAAGTCAGGGTCAGGGAATCTCCCAAGCATTTTATTAGTAGAGTTTTGTATTTTTAATGTTTTACTTTAACCACTTGTCGAGCAGCCACAGCACATATACTGCGGTCGGTCAGCTCTATTGCACAAATCGACATACCTGTACGTCTTTTCATTCAATGGATACTGCGGGCATGTGCATGCGCCACCAGCATGAAGGACTAGCCGATGCACATGCCCGGCGGACATCGGGTCACTTCATAGAGGCAGAACGGGGATCTGTAAACAAGGCAGATCCCCGTTCTGAGAGGGGACATCATTGAGATTTGTTGTTCCTAGTGATCAGGAACAGTGATCTCTGTGTTGTCCCTGTGAGCCCATCCCCCCACACAGTTTAAACACACCCAGGGAACACAGTTAACCCCTTGATCGCACCCTAGTGTTAACCCCTTCCCTGTCAGTGTAATTTATACATCGGTCATTGCTTTTTTTTTAGCACTGATCACTTTGTCCGTCGCAATGTCCCAGTCCCACTGAAAATCGCAAATCGCTAACAATTGTCAGTAAAACAATAAAAAAAAGTCCATAAATCTATCCCCTATTTTGTAGATGCTATAATTTTTGTGCAAACCAATCAATATACGCTTATTGCGATTTTTTTTTCAAAAAATATGTAGAAGACTAAATATTGCTCTGAATTAATGGATAATTTATTTTTTTATATTTTTTTGGGGATATGTATTATAGATATTTCAAATTTGTCAGTCTTTTTTTGTTTATAGCACAAAAAATAAAAACTGCAGAGGTGATCACATGCCATCAAAAAAAAGCTCTAATTGTGGGGAAAAAAGGACATCAAGTTAGTTTGGGTGCAACATCGCATGACCGGGCAATTGACAGTTAGAGCGACGCTGTGCCGTATCACTAAAAATAGCCTGGTTTTTAAAGGGGCAAATCCTTCCAGGGCTGAAGTGGTTAAGCATGACGAAAATCAATGCTCCCAGCCAAAATATTATTTTTTGTTAACTGTTTTCCAGGGTAGTGTCTATCCCTCCATGCCATTTGTTTGTCAATCCCTTGCCTATTAGCCCAGAAAATGGTAAGAACTGTTTCAAAGCAATCAGCTCCTCACTTTAGTTACGTTTGTCAAACCCTGCTCAAACCAAACCCAGGTACATTTAGCTCAGCACTACTTGTGAGTAAAATTGACAACAAACTGATGGCCAGTCTTCCTGACAACAAAATTCACACATGTACCATGCTGGGCACATGTCCTTATCCCAGTGGCACAGTGGTTCATCATGAAGTATCTTGGACAGTTTTTGCCTGGCAGAAATATAGTACCAACATTAATTGCCTGCCACCTGCTTCATCTGTGACACCCCCACATGGTGGTACCTAACCTTGGTAAACACACCATAAATATTTACTTGTGGAATTATGGAACAAGGACAGGCTCTGGAGAGCCAGGGTTCTTTTCATGAAATCAATTTCTCATCATTCAAGATACAGTATCTTGTATCTTACCAAAATGGTGAGCTACAAAGAGGTGGGCATTAGTGTTGCAATCCCTCTCATGTTCTCCTGGAGCACACACTTCATTGCCCAATAGACCCAGCACTGGAGGCACAGCATCAGGAGAATAAGAAGGAGTTGCAGCTGTCTCAGGGCCAGCAAGATTCTTTACCCTGCCTTCATCCCTGTGAGGCAGGGGCATGAGGAGGCAGAAGAAGAATATGAGGACAAGGATGATGGTTAAGGTGCAAGCAGTGAAGAGGAAGAAGAAATGGCCAGCCTTCAAGGGGCACATTTCACTCATCCCAAAATCTAGGAGTATGTGTATGGTATGAGATAATGCATGGTAACCCTAATGAATTCCCTCTACAAGGGTAAAGTGGCCGATTTCCTTCCACCATCTTATAAAGAGCCCAAAATGCAACAATTTGAGGAGGTGTTGGGTAAGAACCTCTTTGCCACATATCCTGATGATGCAGGATCTCCTCATTACTGCATACAGCTCTCACAGGCAGTGCCCGAATAACATGATTGCTAACTACATCAGGTCCAGAGCTCATGTGGACACTCTCAGCAGTTAAGAACCAATGAACTATTGGGTGTCCAGGCTGAACTACTAGCTGGAGCTTGCATAATATGTGCTTAAGCTTTTGGCTTGCCTCTCAGCCACGCTGCTGTCTGAGAGGGCCTTTGGAGCAGGGGGAGCTTTTGTAATCAAGAATTTATTCTGCTGGTGCTATGACGATTTACTTCTATCCCAGGCTTGTGAGTGAACCATTCTAAACCTCAAGCACTGAACGTATCTTTAGAAACAGATATAGTCCGAGCTTTACAAAGCTCATTTTCCTTAAAAGGCAATCTGAGGCCCTCCCGTATTTGGGTATCTTTTTGACCCCCTCCCTTCCCACATTTTATCAACAAAATTATCTTCCCATGTTTAAAAAATTATTGGAGGATCTCAAAAGATGGTCAACTAATCCCCCATCATGGTTCGGTCGATTGTACTCCATTAAAATGACCATTTTGCCTAAAGCGTTATACTAATTTAGAACCCTTCCGATATCAATAGTTATGTCTGATTTGATATGAGTAAGTAAAGTGGGGTAGATGGCACTACCTATACTTGGGGGAAACAAACTTTTCCCTGATATTAAAAAAATGTGCACCCTTACATGTTACAGTGCTCAGATAATCAAATAGTGATACTGCAATCATATATAACAACATGTGGTCTACAAATTAAAGTGCATCCAAACTGAATCCATAATGATATATAAATGGTAAGTGTCAAAGTTAATTACTCCTGTGTATAAAAAATAATATAATAAATACCATAAAACATTTTTCAAATTCATCAAAAATTCATCAAAAAAATTATGTGTTTATCAACAAAAAAAGTCCAAATGATAAAAAGTCCCAAAAACAGTGTTAATAATGTGAAATTGGTGAAGCTCTAAAATAGCCAAGTGTTCAAACGATCAGGTGACTCTTGTGCTCAACAGATCAGGTGACTCATGTGCTCCCCCTTATGGGTACCCACTCACCAGCTCCTGTTACCCCTGCGGGGATGATAGGCATATATGGATAACCGTGGGTAATCTCCCTTGATGGCTCTACCAGTGGTCCGCCCGTAGCCTATCAGGCCTCTACAGCCGCTCCACCGGCCCAGGGCATCCAAACTGGTCTCCCGCTCAGCACCTCACCAGTCACCGTATCCAGAAAAATGTTCAACAACTTCCCAAGGCTAGGTCCTGGACTCTCTGCACATCGTTGTACCTAGCCTTCGCCTGAGCTCTCTCCGTACTTACACACTGGGGGACCAGGAAAAACTAGCGGGCCTCACAACAGGAACACTGTGGACAATCGCTGTACAGTGCCACCTTGTGTCCAGAGGATTTTTTTTTTATCCTCCGGAGACAAGGTGGCGCTGTACAACGATACAGCCTTGGGAAGTTACTGAACATTTTTCTGGATACGGTGACTGGTGAGGTGCTGAGCGGGAGACCAGTTTGAATTTTATTTTTTTATACACAGGAGTAATTAACTTTGACACTTACCATTTATATATCATTATTGATTCGGTTTGGATGCACATTAATTTGTAGACCACATGTTGTTATATATGATTGCAGTATCACTATTTGATTATCTGAGCCCTGTAACATGTAAGGGTGCACATTTTTTTAATATCAGGGAGAAGTTTGTTTCCCTCAAGTATAGATAGCGCCATCTACCCCACTTTACTTACTCATATCAATTAGCCCCCTAGGGGGTCTATTAGGGGAGGCTGCACACCTTGTCTGATCCTAAGCGCAGACTTTTTCCCAATTTTTCATTATGTCTGATTTGAGGAAGTTTCAAGCAAAGTTGCTAAAATTTAAATGGAGAGATAAAAGACCCAGGATGAACAAGTGGACATTGTACACATCAAAATTGAGGGGAGGTCTAGGAGTACTGGATCTGATAAAATACTATCATGCAGCGCAGTTGGCTCACTTGATCAGTTTCCAAACACAACAGTCCAGGCCACCCTGGATGTCATTGGAGTCTTCCCTATACCCTAATAAAGAGATTAGCCACTTAATGTGGATGAGGGGGAAAAATAGACCGGTTATGTTATGTCCAACTCTATCATTTTCTTTAAACCAGGTTTTGGAAATCCCCTAGGGTTACCTTTCACCTGCTGAAGTCTAAGCTATCATGAATAATGGTGAATGAATGCCTGTCCTCAATTTTGAATGATAAAGTTGTTTTGTTTGACAAAACTTGGGACCCCTGGATTAAATACCTTTCTGAGTTTTTTTGAGATGGGATCGGCTTTGGAGTGCTATTATTCTGGAATTGGGTGCACCTCACTCTTCCCTGCTTTCTATTTCTTCCCTCTATTATCTCTTTTCTCTTTCTTTCTTCCTTCTTTCTCTCTTCCTTCTTTCTGTATCTGCCTCTCCATGGGCCCTTGGGCCAATTGTGGTCTTTGTGACTACATGGGAGTTAAGATTGATTGTTGCATCAAGGGGACATAGTAGAGGGGAGGGGGGTTCACCTCTCAGTGTTTCCCCTGTTACATATTGAACTACATCTGTGGATTACTGAGAGAGAAGGGTTATTCCAGAATTAATACTATGCATATTCCTCCACTTTCTGAATATCTCTAGTGAGATGTAATCAGGCTTATAACAAGGGACTGTTCTTTGTTACAATGGTAAATGCTAAATTTGAATATTTTCTAAAAAAAATTCTGAATAAAAATATTGGAAATTGAGAACTTATTCTGCCTTTCTGCCACCATTCCAGCTTTTCCCACATCTCCTGGACCTATCCTGGTGCTCCAGCACTGCTAAGTAGATTGATACACAATGTTTTTGCAGCTAAACCTCCACTGCCAAATTTCTAATGCTTTGCTGCAGGTTAAATCCTATATTGTGCTTCGAAGTTTGCAGCCTGTTCCAGTGCTCTGTCACTCCAAAACATTTATGTGGCTATTGTCCCTTAGATAATTCACTCTAATGTTTATTGCAAGATAAAAGCTACCTTGTCTCTTCATCTTACATTGCAACTTTACTGATTTGATTACATTCTGTGCAGCCACTGAATCATTTTTGTGCCTATTATCTATCAGATATTACATTCTAATATTTATTTTCCTTTTACATTGCAGCCCTACCAAGCTGCTTACATACTGTCCAGTCAGTGAACAATATTTGTGGCAATTTTATTTCAAACAATATACTCTAATGTTTATTGCAAGATAAAAACTGCCTCACCTCATGGAAACAGCCTTATATGTCCTTTCACATGGTGAAAAAAAAAATCTCTTGGATCATGGCCCAAGAGAAAATGGTCAGAACCCTTCAAGACACAACACGGAAATTTGATGTCCCTTGGGAACCTTGGGCAACATATTTATAATGCAGAAACCGCTAGTTCTGTGACACAAATTTCCCCTGGGTACCCCAGGTCCTGCCCGATCAGTCACTGTCATTCTCTTTATTTCTTCTTCTCTTCCTTCTCTTACTACTTTTTATTATTATACGCAATTTATATAGCGCCAACTGTTTGTGCAGCGCTTTACAATGTATAGGGGAGACAACACAATTACAGTACAGTTCAATACAAAAGGTACAGGGGGCCCTGCTCGTAGAGCTTACATTCTAAAGGGAGGGGGTGGTGGTACAAAAGGTAATAGCTGCAGAGAATGATTTGATGGGGATGGCTCTGGGACAGTTGTTATGTGGGTGTGGGATAGGCTTCCCTGAATAAATGAGTTTTTAGGGATCTCCTAAAGGTGGACAGGGTAGGGGCTGATCGGACATACTGGGGCAGGGAGTTCCAGAGGATAGTAGAGGCTCTGGATAAGTCCTGAAGGCGAGCATGGGAGGAGGTAACAAGGGAGCTAGAGAGCAGGAGGTCCTGGGAGGAGTTGAGGGGACGATTTGGGCGATATCTGCAGATGAGGTTGGTGATGTAGATGGAGGTGATGTTGTGAATGGCCTTGTATGTTATGGTTAGCATTTTGAATTTTACACGGTAGGGTAGGGGAAGCTAGTGAAGAGATTGGCAGAGAGGGGCGGCAGTCACGGAACGATTAGTGAGGTGTATTAGTCTAGCAGCAGCATTCATAATAGACTGAAGGGGGGATAGCTTGCTAAGGGTAGGCCATTAAGGAGAGAATTGCAGTAGTCAAGGCAGGAAATAACCTAGGAGTGAATAAGTTGCTTTATGGTGTCATTATTCAGGAAGGGTCGAATTCTGGAGATGTTGCGGAGGTTAAGGTGGCAGGATTTAGCCAGTGATTGGATATGGGGGCTGAAGGAGAGGTCAGAGTCAAGGATTACACCCAGGACCCTGGCATGTGTGGAGGGACCAATGGTTGTGTTGTTGATATTAATAGTGAAGTCACAGGGAGGGGGGACCGTGAAGGAGGAAATATAACAAGCTCAGTTTTAGAAAGATTAAGTTTGAGGAAGTGGTGTGACATCCATACCGATATGTCATTCAGTAAGTTTGAGATCCGTGAGGGAATCGAGGGGATACTACTTCCCCTTTCTTCCCTTTGGTTTCCCTCTATCTCTCTCCCTTGTTCCCAGTCAGTAGTACAGAACCCTGGGCTTCTCTGTCCTTGGTTTACTGGGGTCCTTTTAGGGTTGGATGTTTCTTGCCCCTTTAGGGGGTTTAGTTGTGGCCCTATCCAAGAATCACCTGATGTGGTTAGTATAATTTCAGTTCGCTATTAGGGTGCACTCAATGTTTCTGCATGATCCCCTTTGGCTCAGTTTTTCTTGTCAGTTTACTTTGGGGATATTTCAACTTTATTATAGGTTGCTTAATACCCTTCTGTGTGTACCCTTGGGGAGTCCCACAGGTTCGACCCACCACACCTGGGAACAACAGTTGTCCTCCTGGCTATAGGCTATCCACGGGAACGGTGATGTGCAATATTTGTGACAATCCTTAAGGGTCTCACTTCCAGGCCTAGTATTCCTCATGTGGTTAGGTTGATCTTTATGGTCATTGTTGATGCCTTGGGTGCCACTAATTTGCTACTGTTGTCTATGTTGTCGTATTTTGTGTTTTACTCAAAGGCTTTCTGTTTACAGTGTAGCTCAAAGTTTTGCTATGCGGTTACTTCTGTCTTGTATTCCTTTTTATGTCATTACTAATAAAAATCGATTGAATGTAAAAACTGCTTTACCAAGGCCTTACCAAGCTGCTTACTTACTGTCCAGCCACTGTGAAATATTTGTGACTATTGTCAGGTGTAATAAGATAAAACCTGTGTTGTTTTTGCTGCTCACACACACAATCCTACCACTAGTCAATTTCTACCAAAATATAGCTGAAGTCTTTAGTTTTATTTATTTTTTTTTGTGAATAAATAGGAAGTGATGGGAAGGGTACAGGGACAATTTATTAAACTTTTAAGACAGTGCAGTGTGCTACTGAGAAAAAAAAGAAGCTCACAAACTATTAAACTGTTGTGCCACTGGCCAATTTGTACAAAGTTGGGACTTTAGCCTTATTGTATGAAGAATAAATGTATCTACAGCTTTTTAGATATCTCATCACTGTTACTTTCACCAGTCAATTCAGGCCTATTACTGCCTAATAAAAAATAAAAAAAATCTGGTGCTGCAGCCAAAACTACATAAAAAGCTTTGCAATGTAAGAGGGTGAGAGGACAGGTTTTATCTTTTCCACTAGAAATGAATCTGATTTGGGGTGCTGCTGCTGTATTTAAGCCAAGCTAAATGTAAAGGTTAAAAAATCCAAAATATATAATGCCAGAAGACACTTGTCACTGACGCTGCCTGTGAAACGTATTGTTTTGTAACACTAAACACAGCTTAAAGGCATCTCTCAAGCTTGTAATTTAAGGGTTATGTATTTTCCCATGTTGTCTTTGTAGTCGCATTAAAAGTACCCTTTCTCTGCACTGGGGCTGCCCCACATTGCAAGGCTTAAATGCTCACGTACTGCAGGTCTGGGGTGCCAGAAAAAGCACTTTTACTTACCCAGTCCTCCACTCCCGTAAGCGCCGCCCATGCTGATTCCTGCAGCCTTTTCTCGCTTTTCTCATGACATTATCAAGTGCCATGCAAGGCCCATAGCCCTACATTGAATTTGAGGATGCAAAGGAACAGACCACCAAAGGAGCCTAGGACAGCAGGAATCAAGTATTTAAAATAGTGTGTTTTCAGTACCCTAGGCTTAATGTGCATTTAAACCATGTAGTTTCAGAGCAGCCCCACAAATGGACAGAATTTAGTATTTAAATATTGACCTCAAAGGGGTTCACAGCAAAATTTGGTTTTGCTGATTTCAAGCAGGATTCATCAAACCCTCTGCAAATCAAACCTGGGCCAATTCACTCAGCCAAAACACTTGTAGGTTTAAATATTAACAGTATTTGTGTTAAACAATCCATTCTTTTGTGTGCTATATAGCGATAATCTACAATAATTGGTAAAAGTAGGAAAAAAATGAATGCAGGGTGAGGGGTTCCTGGACAGTCTGATCAAAGAGGAGAGAACTGATTTACAGCCCTCTCTCTAATGATAATTTCTTATTTGGGACTTTTGGAGGTTCAAAAACATATTTGAATGGGAAAGAATCTCTACCCCTGATTACAGGAACCTGATTATAAGGCTACCTCAAGGAAGCAGCACCAAAAGACAGGAAGCACCTAGAGCAATGGTGGAGTAGTAAGGAGTTTGAAGAAGAGACAGTAGTCTGAAGTGCTGCATGCCTGCTGGAAATTGTCAAAAAAGGCTCAGACTTGACTTTTCTTTCTTTAGGTAAAGGATTGATGTGGCTGTACCACTGTTTCTTTTACTTTGTGATAGGTCCAGCCAAGGTTTGCGCACCTGGAAGTGACACAACATGCATCACCCGCCCACCAAATTTGTTCCAGCCTGGACTGCATAAAGAGAAATGGGCAGCACAGCCAGAACCAAGGCTGAAAATGATGCAAAAAGCGTCACCTTTGCTTCAGCTGGAAGGCAAACAGAAGGGCATCACCCAAGACCAGCAGTGGATACTAACAACAAGAATAAACCACAAAGCACAGTGGTGACACAGATTGGGAGGTCCATCGCGCATAAACAGAAAAAACCAACCAATAGATGCAACCCCAAAAACAAAATCCCACATCCATGTGGGATCATTTGGTTTGTGTTTTTTTTCTTTATGATGTATTATGGTTGTGACTATATTTTGGGATGATATTTTGAGTACTAACATCCCACACATGTAAACAAACAAATACTATTTATACTTTAAGTATAAATGTATAATCTGACCAGTTGAGACATTTTTGGATGTTGTACTGAAGACATCTTATTATTTAAGTCACTAAAGACCTACAGCAATGGTCTCCAAACTGCAGCTTGGAGGCCGGATGTGGTCCCTTGCTTTCCTTTATCCAGCCCTTGAGGCACGATTCTTCCCACTGATATGAGACGCTATTCTGCCAACTGACATAATCAATGGGGCACTATTCCTCCCAATGATGCCAATGATGGGGTACTATTCTCCCCCCTATTAGCAAATGTGGCAATGTTTTACTGCCACTGATGCCAGGAAAAATTTCCACTTCTGCTGCCCACAGTCCAGCCCCCCTAAAGTCTGAAGGACAATAAACTGGCCCTTTGTTTAAAAAGTTTGGAGACCCCTGACATAGAGGAACATAACACACATAGACCAGAACAGGTTACTAGTTGACTCATTTGTTTGGTCTTTTTTTTATCCTGCTTTTAACCTTTCTCTCCTTTTTTTGCCATCCCTTGCGTGTGACAGCAGGAGCATATACTCAAGGAACAAAGAAGACATGGGGTAAAATACTAAGTAGGGAAAAATAAAAAAAACACCTTTAAAAAATAAGGCAAATTTATTTCTTAGATAATATATTTTTACCAGTATTACCATCATTCTTAAAAATATTTCACACAAAATGGCACCTGAATTTGTACATTTTTTAACCAGGGCACCAATCCATTTGGTTTCCTTTTCTTATCCCTCATCTCTTATAGCAGTTAGGCTGACCTGTTTGATTCTTAAGGCTCACAAATGTTACCTAACAAAAAACAAGCTCAAAGAGCATAAATGTTTCTTTGTAGGCATGCTGGTTTGTTCGATTTTCAGATTTTTCTGATCAAATAGGTTGACTTTTGATAAAGAGGTTTTCAAAAATATGTTACACAAGTTATCTCCTAGGGTGAGGTGCTTTTTTTCTTTAAAGTATAAAACAAGAGCTTACAGCCTGCTCTAGGTCTTCACAGTAACATAGTGCAAATTGTTATTATTTCAGAAAATGAAATGTTATTTTTTAGAATATGGGACTTGGTTGTGAATAGGGTCAAACTAGCTTCATTTGTAGCTGCTATCAGGAATACTTTAAATACTGCTGTCATTATTAAGGCATTCATATGATCTGTTCATGTTGAGTGAGTTATTGCTTTGTGTTCAGCACATCTGATGGCTTTTTTAAAACTCTGCATAATTTAAAACCAGCCTTATATTTTTCTGTTTTCATTTTTTAATTTGTGTTCTGTTGCTGTGCTCTTGATATGCAATGCATAATATATACTGTATATTCCTAAATCCTGCCTTTGATATTTACTGATATTACCAGCCCTAGACTCACTGCCAAAAGGAAAATTCTTTTTTGACAGATTTGTAATGTTTTCTTGACATTCTAAGGTTAATGGTCCATAAATGCAAAGGAAAAAAGAAACACACAAGCCCAAAGTTAATCAACAATATGCTTCTTTAAGATAAAATGTAGCTTTGCTTTCAAATGGTTCCTGTTCTCAATCAAGGCTACACTTGGATATGACAATAGTAAGGCCCCTTTTACATGTGGTGGACTTTATTTAGATTAGCAGGGAATTTGTCCTGCTGATCAGAGCCGAGCAAACGGATGACAGGTCCGTGTCCACTCAGTTTCTGCAGAGCACACTGCTCTATGAGCGGCTGGGTGTAAACAGACTTCACCTGTCCAGTTTCACCTGACTGCCATCCGATTTGATTCACCAAGATGGAGGGGGACATCCCCTTCTGTTTGTTTATAGTGGACTGAATCGTATGGGGGGGCAGTCCATTTACACCCCCCATCCATAAGAGTGAATAAAGGGTCCAATCAGGTCTGCCTGAAAAAATGACAGGTGGACCTGATCGAACCCTTCATGTGAAAGGAGCCTAAGTCACCATTTTACTTTGGACAGGATCTTCAGTGCACTATGAAGAGTGTTCAGCCATGTAACGCCTTGTGGGCTTTGGTTGTGGTCACAACACCATACCATGATTAAAGCACATTTAAACCCTGACTTACATGTTTCCAAAAACATTGCATTGCATTCATGGCACGCCTCTGCTAATAACTGTCATAGCTGATAGTGTGCTTATGTTAGTTCTCAACCGATCTTTCAAACTCTCAAATGACTGGTGTCATATTTGATCACATGAACAGCACCATGACAATTGCAGAAGCTAGGTTAAGATAGCACTTTCCTTTGCTGTAAAGGATAGGAGGGCTTAGGGGATGTGTAATGATCATACTTGTTGCAGTGCTCAAACCTTCTGTGATGCCTTCTAGTGTAAATCATTCAGCACTGCAACATTGCACCCTGAAGCTCCGCAATGTCATCAATTAGCACAGTGCCTAAAGGAAACCAATGTTTAAGTACTAAATGTTACTTTTTTTAAAGCTTAGCAGGTGATATGTATTTTAAGGCTAGGTTCACACTGCAGTACGACGCAGCCCACAGCAGGGGTCCAGGGCGTCCCTGTTCACTGTTTCAAGTCCAATTTATGGCTGAATTGGGACCTGAAACCAGAAGATGCTTCGGACTCCCGTGCAATTTGCACCGAAGCCGCTCTGGAGATGTGTGAACCAGCTCCATAAAGAGCCGATCACAATCTCCTGACATACAAACTGGATGCGGGAAAACCTGCATCCAATTCGCAATTGTGTGAACCCAGCCTAAAAAAAATAATTCTTTAGTATCACTTTAAGTAATTGGTTCATGGTAGGCTGCATTCACTCTTGTGTTGACTGCCTTTTTCTTGCGTATTTGTACAGGTGTTTTTAAAATTTTTGCAGTTGTTATTGCTTGAGCGTTTTTATTTTATTAATATTAGTATTATTTTTAGCCTATGGAAATCTAATCACTAAGGGGAAAATATGCCTAGCATGTATTTCAGACATTCCCACTGAAGTTTATTGGGGGTATAAATACTTGACTTTTTTGAGCTACAGTACAAGCTTAAAGTGACACTACGCTAAGGTATAAACAGGCACAAATAAAAAGCATTGGATATTGGACGTGTGAATGGGGCCTTCAGGCCAGCTCTACCGGCAGCATACACTCTCACTCTGTTCACTGTCAAAACATTCAGTTTGGCCACCAGGAATGATGAATAGTAGTCAATATTTCACAGTATAAAGGAGCATATGCTCTCAGATGAGAGTGCTGGTGCTTAGTAATCATTCACCCAGGCACTTATCACTGTGACTCTGATCCTGCACCTGATCCAGGGTAACAAAGTGTCTGAACAAGACTCTGTTAAGATTGTATTTGTGCATCTTAGGTTTGTTTCTCTGATGATAATTTGGCTTGAACTTGATCTGCTCCAGAGTCTGCACTCCAGGGCTAATCCTAACATTGAACTCTAATCAATGAACCCCTAATTTCTGCTATGTTGTCTTTCCTTTGGTTATGGCTGGAAAAAAAAATGTTGGTCTTCTGCTCTCTGCCTGTTGCCCTGACATTCTGCTTAAACCATGACCATCCTTGTTGGCAGTACAGGGTGGATTATCGTGTGTCACAGATAACACATGATTGTAGTTAGTATTGAACATGTTATCCACAAAGCACAAGTGAGTGGACGTTCTGTCATCTATTAGAACATTAGAGGTTCTGCCTCTTATTTACCACATAGGTTGCTCCCCAACACACCATTAGCCTGTACAGGGTATAAATGATGGGATAATTGCAGTAATTTGCAGCAATAAATTGGCAAAGACCGACAGGAGGCTCGGTAACAGTGGATTTCAAATTTTTCAGTGATAATGAGAGTCACAAGTGTATTAAGTGTTATGTCCTATTCAAACTTTTGTGATCCATTGTGGTGAATTAACACACATTCAGTAATGTATCTTGTGTTAACATGCATTGCATTAGGGCTGCCAATGTACCACAATGGATGAAAGAATGTACATGATCCTATTCAGCAATGCATTGCATCGCTTTGAACGTTCGTCTGTTGTGGCTTGCTGTGGTGTGCATTGTGCTGTACTGTAGAGTGTATTGGGGATCTGTTCACAGTGAATGGCACCAGAATTCCCTGCACTTTTTTAAGCATTTCAGTAATCCACTTTAATGAACACATTTTATTGCATGTTGCCATATCATGCAAGTGTAAATAGAGCCTTAGTCATTGTTCATAGAGATTTTCTAACACACAAAATATTTTCTGTTATTGATCTGGACCTTCTCCCTTTTCTCATTTGAAAGAACAATCCTTTCATCTCAAATTGACAAGATCTAGACATTGACAGTATCAAGCGAGTAAGTGAAAGGGTGTCATGGTGGTGTACTCTCTCAGCAATTTAAACCAAATATATAACTACCCTTCATCCTTTTGTTTTCCCTCTACACAGTACATTCTGCATAATTGCTTAGAAAACAATACCTAAAGTGGGCCTGAACTCAGGAATTCTAAAGCAGCTGGGTTATACTGCTGCCTAAAGGAGGTTTGGACACTGGCAAACAGAAAAAGTGTTATAAGCCCACTCCTTTATAACCTCTTCTCTATCAATTGTGCCTTAGTTTTGTGAGCAAGCAGAACATGGGGCCAAAAGAACAGAGGGGTAAGACTTCAAGACAAATATTTTTCGATAAATCTAAAAATTATTTTTTTTATTGCCCATTCAGGGTCATGGGAGTTCAAGAAGCAGTCTAACTAAGGGGTGGGCAACAGCTACTAAAGAATACATCAAATAAAGGGATCATGCCACAACAAATTATCTTTGGAAATCCATGTAAAGGCTAAATGAAGAATAGACCATGCAAGACAGGGGAACTGACACGATCAAGGGTAGAGCACCAAGGAACAACCCAGTGTTCCAGACCAGGACAGAAAACCAACCCTAGCACAGAGAAAGACCATATGTGATGGATGGGGTATTCATGGAGGGCAGATTGATCGACAAAAGTCTAGGAAGAGTCTAGAAATGTAGTCAAAAGTGCTTAGACAATCACACATGTGCCAGTAACAAGTTGCTCTCTAGAGCACATGGGGAATTAGGTACAAGTTGCAGGTTGCAAGCTGGAATTCATAAGTAGTCACAAAGGTGAAGGATGACTGAATATTGCCTAAGTGCACAAAAGAGTCACATGTACAGGTACGTTGGTTACAAGATGGAGTGTACAGAAATTCCCACAGGTGCTGGGATGAAAGTTTCTGGCTGGAACACACAGGGAATCACATAGGTACTGGTTGCAAGTTGTAGGCTGGAATACAGGGAGTCACAGAAAATTGGGGGAGGGAGGAATTCACTTGAAAACACAGGGAGCTCAGCAGTTAGTGTGGTAAATAAAAAGTCCAAAGTGGATACTGAGGTCCCTGTGGACAGGGGGAGGCCCACCCTTGCCTTACTCAGCTGAAGTAGCGTCCGATGAGAATGATTGTAAAAAATAGGGATGCCAGTTTCTTGTTTACAGATGTTGCTTCCCCCCCCCCGGGGATACTAGATAAATGCCTCCAGAACTAGTGATGGGCTCAACGTACTTGGTCAGAAAAGAGAAATGGCAGCACTTTCAACATGTAAAATGTATCCTTTATTGTAAATCCATTAAAAACAGAGACAGAACAGCATTGATTGCATAGACCACTGGCAATGATTAAGCACAACAGTGTGAAACGCGTTTGGGGATTTCTTGGGAGCTGTATGTGGATCGTGTGTCTCTGTTTTTAATGGATTTACAATAAAGGATACATTTTGCACGTTGGAATTGCCGCCGTTTCTCTTTTCTTACCATTGTGGACTTGGTTGCAGACCAAGCGGGCACCCAGATTCCTACAGCAGCTTAGGATTCCACAGTTTACCTTATGAGCGGAACGCTCTCCCAATTTACTTCTGAAGAAACTTGGGTCCAGTTCAAGGAAATTCGATGAACTGTGCTGAATTTCGGAACTATAGTCTGAACCCTATTAAAGTCAATAGGAGTCAAATCAGTTCTGGTCAATTTCAAGTCTAATAATCCAGGGATTGTCTAATGCCGCGTACACACAACTGGACTTTACGGCATACTTGGTCCGGCGGACCAGAGTCCGTCAAGACAATTCGATCGTGTGTGGGCTCCAGCTGACTTTTTTCCCCGAAAGTTCGACGGACCTAGAAATGAAACATGTTTCAAATCTTTCCAACGGACTCGAGTCCGGTCAAAAAGTCCACTCGTCTGTATGCTAGTCCGACGGACAAAAACCGTCACTAGGGCAGCTATTGGCTACTAGCTATGAACTTCCTTGTTTTAGTCCAGTCGTACGTCATCACGTACGAATCCGTCGGACTTTGGTTGATTGTGTGTAGGCAAGTCCGTTCATTCGAAAAGTTTGTTGTAAAGTCCGTCGAAAAGTCCGCTGGACAAAGTCTGCCGTAAAGTCCGCTCATGTGTACGTGGCATAACAAAGGGCATAGGGAGCTGAAAAGTGTTTTTTTTTAATCCTGGTTGGCAGAGAGCAATGATTTCAATGATGGTTAAAGTGAAACATTGAAATGCAATATTTTTTTTTAAATATTAGGCTTGTGAAATGGTGCATCTGCATGATATCTACAACCTACCACACCAAATGTGACATTAATATGGATGGTATGGATTTTAAGTCCCTCAACATGGGGAGGGTACCTTACCATGAGCTCCCCTTTCAAAGCGATTTGTTCCTATATTGAAGAGGACAAGAGTTTCTTCCCTACAACCCTGGTCTGGTGGTTAAGGGGGTCTACAGGCAGGGGGCTTTTTGAAATCTAGAAGTTCTCTTTAATCTGGATGCCCTTACCTGAATACGTAAATGGTACAAAGCCCTAAAACAAAAAATGGAAACATTAAGACATCACACGCTTTGATGTATGCTTTTTTGAATAAAAGTTTTATAATGTAGATCCATTGTCAATCACTCTTAGTAGTCATGCACATCCTCATCAATCACAATAAGCGATGCCTGCCAAGAAAAAAAAATACCAACTTACTGACTACTTGAGCCGAATGACACATTCCCAGCTGACAGATGAATTGTAATAAATGGCGTGGGGATGGTGGCTGATGACATTGATCATATATGGTCATGGCCAGACCCAGTAGCAAAGTATAGGCTGAGGTCACCTTTTGCAGCAGGGTCATCTTCTATGTGTATTTGAAAAGACTTGTTGCATTGTGTAAAAATAAAAGTATGACAAGGCCTCACATACTCACAAACCCAAGCAGCTGGTTCTCATGAGAGTCTGAGGTGGTTGGAGGTGACCAAGTCACTGTAAGGAGGCAGTGGAACAAGACAGTATGAGCCATGTGGTGTTTCAGGAGCAGCATCAATAGAAGTTGAAATTGCAGGATAAAGAGTGCAGATCGCAACACTCCACCTAGGGGATGACATCAGCCCTTGGCTCCCACAGCCTTACATTTGAAATGGTATGCTAACTCCCACTGCTTAGCCCCAACTGACCTTACTCACTATGTGAGTCTTCAGAGACAGGGTCACAACAGAGGCTGGACGTGTAAAGGGCTAACTAATTCAGTACAAGGGTCTTGGCAAGTACCACAATGCAGATCCCAGTTCCTGAAGGTCACTTTTCAGGCTAGCCCCACTATCCTTTAGTCTAGTGGGGTGTGGGGATTGCCTTCGAAGGTGTTGCTAAGGCAGGGGCGGCCGTCCATTAAGGGCCACCCCCCATCCATGCATCCGGTCCCCATGTAGGACGCCGGATGCATGGATTCCAATGGGGGTGTGTGTTTTTTTGAAGCACCTGATTAGTGCCAGAGGCTCTAATAGGCTTCAAAATAGGGTGAGCTCAGGGCACAGAGCACTGCGAACTGAGACCACCCAGGTGTGTTACAATAGTGAATCAATATTTGCTATTGTAACACTGATCCTCCTCCCGACCAATCAGTAAGTGGGTCTTGAGACCCATCACCTGATTGGCTGAAAGGACAGGTGATCCTATTGGATGCCTAGGGTGAGGGGAGGGGACGAACAGCGGAAGCTTCCGTGATGGACAAGAGGATATAGGAGCCGCTGCCCGCTGTCTACTGCCCACCACCTGCCACCTAGATGGGGTAAGTGCCGGACCGACCGGCAGACAGCGAGTGGGCGGGGGAAGGTGCCACCGGCTGCACAGGGGGATGGAGAGGTGGTTGTTTGCTGCCCCCCAAAAAAAATCTACCCGCCTCCAATGTGCTAAGGATGTGCCTAAGCAGCAGTGTAAAAATCCTAAATGAAGTCACTGAGTGGAAATTTTATCAGCAGTACCATACCTCAAAAAAGTCTCTCTTCTCCCTAAAATGTTATGCTTAGAATGTGGCAGCATACACAAGCAGATCTTGATTCAGTCAGATTGCATCTATAGAAAGGGTCATCCAGCCTTAAGGATTAAATGTTTGTTTATGTTTATGTCTTGGAGACCACAGGGGGAAGGGGGGTTGACTCAAGCCATCAGGTTCTACCTATAGGTGAAGTATCACTTTTGGGTAGATTGGGTCATTTTTATGAATGTAAAAGATTAGTTTTATGTAAATAATGTTGACTTCCATAAAGCTTGTACTTATGTATTGTAAATGTCCACAGGGATATTTCATGGATGGAAGATATATATCAGCTTATTATAGTCGGTGGGCTTTTTAAGGGTCACAGCAGGGTTCATTGAAACAGGAAGAGTAATAATAGGAGATTCGGTCATTTTAGAGGTGGCACTGGGTTTGAACAAGTGAGAGCTGCTTGGAATCCTGAACCCCTGGGAATCTCTGAACTGTGTTGTGCTTTGGAGACATTGGGGGTCTCTGGACTCTCTTCTTGCCTATGAACTTGGTACCCTTAAAGACTTCACTGAGTGTTTATCTTTACTGATGGACTCTTATTGAACTGAAGAAAGTGAGTTACAGGCATACCCCACTTTTAACTACGCAATGGGGTTTATTTACTAAAGCTGGAAAGTACAAAATCAGGCTCACTTCTGCATAGAAACCAATGAGCTTCTAGGTTTTATTACCAAAGTTTAATTGAACAAGCTGGGGTTAGAAGCTCATTGGTTTCTATGCAGACGAGAGCCTGATTTTGTACTTTCCAGCTTTAGTAAATAAACCCCATTGTGTACTTAGAAGTGGGGTATGCCTATATTTAAAAGTTTTGCTTTTGCTGAAGATAAGTCTTGCATGTTGAGAAATAAACAGCACTTTAATGAAAAACCAGAGGTGTTCTTTCTTTTCCAAAAATGTGATTAGGTTTTTACAGTAAATAGAGACCATAATAACCAGAGGTGTTCTATGTTCCTGAGCTGATCCTAAATCCCCTCAATATCACAATATGTACAAGAGGGCAGCCATATTCATTCATACATACTTATACATATCTTATTTTTCCAGTGATACACAATAATTGTACATGCTGCTTCTTCTCCAGTATGTGGAACTACAAATAAAACATTGAAATGTATATGATGGCAGCACAAAAAATGCCTTTTTAACATTTTTCTTTTACTCTAAGAATAGACCTACCATATATTTGTTTAAACTCAATTGACTCACTGTTGCATCTAGAACTCTTTTTCAAGCTTTCACTACTAAGGTAAATTAAGGGTTTTTATTTTTAACTTTCCTTCTGTTAGTTTTACTTCATGTTCTTTGCCTTTGATCTCAGCATCATATTGAATATAAATTATATTTATATTGATAATGAATCTTTTTCACACTCTTAATGTACTTAAAGACTTCAATCATGTCTTCCTTTGCCCTTGTTCCTGAAGCTGTACATATTACATTCCTGCATTCTTTCCTGATATATCATTTTCACTACCCATCTAGCTTACTATTGTCACTTAGTAAGGGAGGTCTCCAAACCTAGACACCAAGGGGTTGAATTACTAAAATTGGAAAGTGCAAAATCTGGTGCAGCTCTGCATAGAAACCAATCAGCTTCAAGTTTTTTTTTGTCAAAACTTAATTGAACAAGCTGAAGTTAGAAGCTGTTTGGCTACCATGCACAGCTGCACCAGATTTTACTCGCTTTAGTTTTAGTAAATCAATCCCCAAATTCTAAACGAGGTCTAACTAATTCTCTATAAACTGGAATCAGGACCTCCTTCCTCCTGCATATGATACTTCTACTGATGTACTCCTGCTTTGCGACCCACGGACTCACTTGGACATGTCATTCCCTATCATATTAAAAATAAGGACAGATATGAATTTCAGGCCCATTTGATTTCTATTGTTCACACTCAAACTCTCTTATAGAGAAAGCACACATTTATTACCCCTCTCCTGTCTTCCATGCTGTCTACCCATCTAAAAATTCCAGGTAGTTAGAATAATCAATAGGTTATAATTATCTGATATTTGAATGCATACAAAGTCAGATCCTTGTTATTGAATCATCAATTTCAAATGATTATTCCTGCCAGTTTATAGGTCATACATTTCACTTGCTACATAAAGTGTATGCACTTCCCAAATGGGTATTTATAGTGTTGGACACAATAGGGAATTGTTTTTTTTTTGTTTACAAAAGTTTTTATTGGAAGATCCATCATATAAAAAATGGTACACAATGAATGGTTATAATCAATAATACAATGTTTTACAATAAATCACATCAAAAGAATGTTGTGAGTAATCTTTGTGATACAGCACATAAGGGGGGTTATTTACTAAAGGAAAATCCTCTCTGCACTGCAAGAGCACTTGAAAGTGCACTGAAAGTGTACATGGAAGTAAAGTCACTGTAGATCTGAGGGGAACATGCAAGGAAAATAAAAAACAGAATTTTAGCTTGCACATGATTGGATGATAAAATCAGCAGAGCTTCCACTCATTTCAGATCTACCCCTTAGATTTAGAGCAACTGCACTTCCAAGTGCACTTTCAGTGCAAAGTGGATTTGCCTTTCGTAAATAACCACCTTGGTTGACTATATGAGAGGTCAATGAGTTTCTGGACTGCTGACAGACCCTTGCATCTTTCATCCAGTGCTGCACTGATGTTTCTGGATTCTGAGTCATGGAGAAAGCAAAAGAATTGTCAAAGGATCTGTGGGAAAAGGTAGTTGAACTGTATAAAACAGGAAAGGGATATAAATAGATATCCAAGGAATTGAGAATGCCAATCAGCAGTAGGGATGAGCTTCGTGTTCGAGTCGAACCCATGTTCGACTCGAACATCGGTTGTTCGCCCGTTCGCCGAATTGCAAACGATATGGGCCGTTCGCGCTAAATTCGTGTGGCGCGTCACGGCCCATAATTCACTGCGGCATCGCAGTGCATTGCTGGCTGATGATTGGCCAAGCATGCACTATGACCCGCATGCTTGGCCAATCACAGCGCCGTCAGTAGAGAGAGCTGTAATTGGCCAAAGCCAGGGTGGCTTTGGCCAATTATGGCTCAGGGGATTTAGTACACACCCCACACTATATAAGGCCGCCTGCACGGCGGCCCTGTGTAGTGTGTGTTCCGGTGTGCTGAGAGATAGAGAGAGAGAGAGACAGTGTCATTTGATTTGAGTTAGATAGATTAGGCAGAACAGTCAGTCAGTTAGCTGCACTTACAGTGTATTGTGTATATATATGCATCCCAGGTGTTGCATATATATATATACACTGTATTCAGTTTAGCTAGATCCGTTCCTGTTATCTTCTATCTAGACTATTTACATTTAATGCAGTGCGTCCTGCTCACAGTGTTCAGCTAGATCCGTTCCTGCTATTTACATTTAGTGCAGTGCGTCCTGCTCACAGTGTTCAGCTAGATCCGTTCCTGTTATCTTCTAGACTATTTACATTTAGTGCAGTGCGTCCTGCTCACAGTGTTCAGCTAGATCCGTTCCTGCAATTTACATTTAGTGCAGTGCGTCCTGCTCACAGTGTTCAGCTAGATCCGTTCCTGCAATTTACATTTAGTGCAGTGCGTCCTGCTCACAGTGTTCAGCTAGATCCGTTCCTGCTATTTACATTTAGTGCAGTGCGTCCTGCTCACAGTGTTCAGCTAGATCCGTTCCTGCTATTTACATTTAGTGCAGTGCGTCCTGCTCACAGTGTTCAGCTAGATCCGTTCCTGCTATTTACATTTAGTGCAGTGCGTCCTGCTCACAGTGTTCAGCTAGATCCGTTCCTGCTATTTACATTTAGTGCAGTGCGTCCTGCTCACAGTGTTCAGCTAGATCCGTTCCTGCTATTTACATTTAGTGCAGTGCGTCCTGCTCACAGTGTTCAGCTAGAGCCGTTCCTGCTATTTACATTTAGTGCAGTGCGTCCTGCTCACAGTGTTCAGCTAGATCCGTTCCTGTTATCTTCTAGACTATTTACATTTAGTGCAGTGCGTCCTGCTCACAGTGTTCAGCTAGATCCGTTCCTGCTATTTACATTTAGTGCAGTGCGTCCTGCTCACAGTGTTCAGCTAGATCCGTTCCTGTTATCTTCTAGACTATTTACATTTAGTGCAGTGCGTCCTGCTCACAGTGTTCAGCTAGATCCGTTCCTGTTATCTTCTAGACTATTTACATTTAGTGCAGTGCGTCCTGCTCACAGTGTTCAGCTAGATCCGTTCCTGCTATTTACATTTAGTGCAGTGCGTCCTGCTCACAGTGTTCAGCTAGATCCGTTCCTGTTATCTTCTAGACTATTTACATTTAGTGCAGTGCGTCCTGCTCACAGTGTTCAGCTAGATCCGTTCCTGTTATCTTCTAGACTATTTACATTTAGTGCAGTGCGTCCTGCTCACAGTGTTCAGCTAGATCCGTTCCTGTTAAATTCCTACTGACAGGCAGGCTTGTCTGGTTACAGTATATAAAGCTACCTGAAGAAAATTACAGGTGTTCTATTTGATCCTATTAGTACCACGGTCAGGCAGCTAGACTATTTACATTTAGTACAGTGCGTCCTGCTCACAGTGTTCAGCTAGATCCGTTCCTGTTAAATTCCTACTGACAGGCAGGCTTGTCTGGTTACAGTATATAAAGCTACCTGAAGAAAATTACAGGTGTTCTATTTGATCCTATTAGTACCACGGTCAGGCAGCTAGACTATTTACATTTAGTACAGTGCGTCCTGCTCACAGTGTACAGCTAGATCCGTTCCTGTTATCTTCCTACTGACAGGCAGGCTTGTCTGGTTACAGTATATAAAGCTACCTGAAGAAAATTACAGGTGTTCTATTTGATCCTATTAGTACCACGGTCAGGCAGCTAGACTATTTACATTTAGTACAGTGCGTCCTGCTCACAGTGTTCAGCTAGATCCGTTCCTGTTATCTTCCTACTGACAGGCAGGCTTGTCTGGTTACAGTATATAAAGCTACCTGAAGAAAATTACAGGTGTTCTATTTGATCCTATTAGTACCACGGTCAGGCAGCTAGACTATTTACATTTAGTACAGTGCGTCCTGCTCACAGTGTACAGCTAGATCCGTTCCTGTTATCTTCCTACTGACAGGCAGGCTTGTCTGGTTACAGTATATAAAGCTACCTGAAGAAAATTACAGGTGTTCTATTTGATCCTATTAGTACCACGGTCAGGCAGCTAGACTATTTACATTTAGTACAGTGCGTCCTGCTCACAGTGTTCAGCTAGATCCGTTCCTGTTATCTTCCTACTGACAGGCAGGCTTGTCTGGTTACAGTATATAAAGCTACTTGAAGAAAATTACAGGTGTTCTATCCCAACTTAGTGCAGCTACAGGCCATTAGTATGTCTGGAAGGCCAAGAAGGAGAGGCAGACAGTCACAAGCCAATAAGAGAGGGCAAGCAGGCTCTGTGTCTAGTGCTGGTCGTGGAGACGGTGCATCCTCATCAGCACGTGGCCATGGGACACGCTTGGCCTTTTTTTCGGCAGCTGGCCGTGTTGAGCCGCAACATGCGGAAGACTTGGTCGAGTGGATGACCAAGCCGTCCTCATCCTCCTCATCCTCTCTCACCCATGCCCAGGGTGCTTTGTCTGGCAAAGCAGCGGCCTCTTCCCTCAGCTCAATGTCATCAGTGACTCCTTCCCTAGCTCCACCATGTCCTCATGAGGATTCCCTCGAACTAATTGACCACAGTGTTGGGTACATGCTCCAGGAGGATGCCCAGCGTTTGGAAGGCTCTGATGACGATACTGAGCTCGATGAAGGCAGTAACATGAGCGTGGACAGAGGGGGTGCCCAAGAAGGACAGCAATCTGGCAGTCATGCTCCCCCTGCTGCAGCATACTGCCAGGTTTGCTCCAGTGATGAGGAGGGAGGGGATGATGAGGTCACTGACTCAACGTGGGTGCCTGATAGGAGAGAGGAGGAGGAGGAGGAGGAGGAGGAGGAGGAGGAGGAGGAGGAGGCGGCAGCACATCACCAACGAGGCAGGATGCCCTCCAGGGGCCAGCCTAAGGGCAGCACATTGACTGCATCACACCCCAAAGCTCCACAATTTCTCCTTTCCACTGATGCTTTCCAATCCTTGTTCCACAAAAAAACCCAAATTTTCAAAAAACATTTTTCATTGGGACAAAAAAGTGAGGTGAAATCTTCTGAAGAGGAGGAAAGACAGCAAAACAAATGTCACAGGGGTGATAACCCTTCCCTATGTTTTCCAAAAAGCTTAGAAAAGATTTTTTGGCTGGAGCTAAACACGTTAAAAATGTTCAAAATTACAAACAGATTCTACTTAACAACAAACCTACAGTCCCTGTCTTGTTTGCACCGCCTGTATACTGCTGTTCAGAGTATATAGGGCCTGGTGGCCCCACACCTTTCCTTATTTTAATTTGGGTGCGGGGTTCCCCTTAATATCCATACAAGACCCAAAGGGCCTGGTAATGGACTGGGGGGGTACCCATGCCGTTTGTCTCACTGATTTTCATCCATATTGCCATGACCCGACATGACATTAAACCCGCAAGCAGTTTTAAATGAGATTTTTTCCTTTAAAAATGACATTTGGTGCAGGGACTGTTCTAAACATGGGAAACACGCGTCACTTTACAGGCATACTATAGACACCCCCCAGGTACGATATTTAAAGGAATATTTCACTTTTTTTTTTTTACTTTAAGCATCATTAAAATCACTGCTCCCGAAAAAACGGCCGTTTTTAAAAGTTTTTTTTGCATTGATACATGTCCCCTGGGGTAGGACCCGGGTCCCCAAACCCTTTTTAGGACAATACCATGCAAATTAGCCTTTAAAATTAGCACTTTTGATTTCGAACGTTCGAGTCCCATAGACGTCAATGGGGTTCTAACGTTCGTGCGAACTTTCGGTCCGTTCGCGGGTTCTGGTGCGAACCGAACCGGGGGGTGTTCGGCTCATCCCTAATCAGCAGGGTTCAAACTCTAATCAAGAAGTGGAAAATGAGGGGTTCTGTTGAAACCAATACATGATCAGGTAGACCAACTAACATTTCAGCCACAGCTGCCAGGAAAATAGTTTGGGATTTAAAGAAAAACCCACAAATAACTTCAGGTGAAATACAGGACTCTTTGAAAACATGTGGTGTGACTGTTTCAAAATGCGCAATAAGGGCACTTAAAGAAAGATTGGCTGCATGTCGAGTCGCCAGAAGAAAGCCATTACTACACAAATGCCACAAAGTATTCCTCTTACAATACACCAAACAGCACAGAGACAAGCCTCAAACCTTCTGGCACAAAGTCGTTTAGAGCGATGAGACCAAAATTGAGCTTTTTGGCCACAACCATAAACTTTACATTTGGAGAGGAGTCAACAAGGCCTATGATGAAAGGTATACCATTCCTACTGTGAAACATGGAGGTGGATCGCTGATGTTTTGGGGATGTGTGAGCTACAAAGGTACAGGAAATTTGGTAAAAATTGTTGGCAAGATGAATGCAGTATGTTATCAAAACATACTGGAGGAACATTTGCATTCATCAGGCAGGAAGCTGAGCATGGGACGTACTTGGACATTCCAACATGAAAATGATCCAAAACACAAGGCCAAGTCGACCTGTCATTGGCTACAGCAAAATAAAGTGAAGGTTCTGGAGTGGCCATCTCAGTCTCCTGACCTCAATATCATTGAGCCACTCTGGGGAGATCTCAAACGCGCAGTTCATGCAAGACAGCCCAAGAATTTACAGGAACTGGAGGCTTTTTGCCAAGATAAATGGGCAGCTTTACCATCTGAGAAGATAAAGAGCCTCATCCACAAATACCACAAAACACTTCAAGCTGTCATTGCTGTTAAAGGGGGCAATACACGGTATTAAGAACTGGGGTATGTAAACTTTTGATCAGGGTCATTTGGGTAGTTTCTGTTTCCATTATGATTTAAAAAGAGTAAACATGGATGGTTGGTAATAAATGGCTTCAGACAAGCACTAACCATGAGTAAAAGAAAAGTTTTTGTGTTATCATTCATATTTTCTGGAAAATGGCCAAGAAATCATAAATTTTGCCAGGGTATGTAAACTTATGAGCACAATTGTATATCTTCTGTTGTATTATGTGAGAAGTATTCTTCGATATGTGAGGTAATCTGTTGTATGATAGAGGGGTCTGTTAACAGTGAGTCGTTTAAACGCCAGCTAAAAGGGGTAGGGGCTAAACCTATGTGTAAGGTGTCAAAGGAAATTATATGGTGGTCAGACCTTGGGCAGGTGTGGATATGTGATTTGGAGGAGTTGGCTATTAATACTGGGGTGCTAAAGATGTAATCCAAGTGTAATTCCATGTGGAAAAGAGAAGTGTGTGTAAGCTTTCACCCAAATATTGTGAGCTCTCCATGAATCAATCATTTGAAATTTGTTAAGCAAGGGATTGATTGATTTTGAGAAAGCTTTTGAAGAAGGGGCCACTCTGCTTCTATCCAGAGCAGGGTGTGCCACCAAGTTAAAATCACCACCCAAAACGATGTGTGTGGAGTTATGGTGATCTAGAATTTCAAAGAATCTACCAAAAAAGTGTATTGTATTTTTTCGAGGCGTATAATGAGGCGATTGTTAGTGATCTACCGTTTATTGAACCTTTTATAATTATAAAGCAGCTGTCAGCATCTTTATATATTTTTTGTATATCAAGAATAATATAGTTGATTAACACTTATGCCCTGTACACACGATAGGATTTTCCGACAACAAAATCCATGTTTTTTTCCGACAGATGTTGGCTCAAACTTGTCTTGCATGCACACGGTCACATAAAGTTGGTTGGAAATTCCGAATGTCAAGAACGCGGTGACGAACAACACGTACGACGAGCCTAGAAAAATGAAGTTCAGTAGCCAGTGCTGCTCTTCTGCTTGATTCCAAGCATGCGTGGCACTTTGTGCGTCAGAATTGTGTACACACGATCAGAATTTACGTCAACGGATTTTGTTGTCGGAAAATTTGAGAACCAGCTCTCAAATTTTGTGTGACGGAAATTCCAATGGAAAATGTCCGATGGAGCCCACACACGGTCGGAATTTCGGACAAAGATTTTCTGATGGAAAATCCTATGGTGAGTACAGAGCATAAGGGTAAAGGTGTTTTTAAACTTATAACTGTTACTAGTTTCGTAGAATTGCTGGAACACTTAAAAAAAAATAAAATAAAAATAAAACAAACATAGATGCATTTCTCCATCCTGAAATCTCTTTTATGAGTTACCTTTTATAAAGGGCAATGTAGGACACTATAAATGAGTTCGGTGGTAGCAACAAATATGATAGTGATCTATAATTTGTGATATGCAACAAATATGATATGATCTAATATTTGAAAACTTCACCAGTCTCTATAGATAAAGTATATGATGACCCAAAATTACTATGTGGCAATAAAAGTGATTATCCAAGATGAATAACAGCTAAAAGGGTCATTGTACTTTCTTGTGCCAAAGTATCTGGCCTATTGCCGAGAATGAGTCATGGGGGGTTATTTACGAAAGGCAAATCCACTTTGCACTACAAGTGCACTGCAAGTGCACTTGGAAATGCAGTCGCTGTAGATCCGAGGGGGACATGCAAGGAGAATAAAAAACAGCAACTTCCCCTCATTTCAGATCTACCCCTCAGATTTACAGCGACTGCACTTCCAAGTGCATATTCAGTGCACTTTCAAGTGCACTTGCAGTGCACTTGTAGTGCAAAGTGCATTTACCTTTCATAAATAACCCCCATGGTGTCCTTATTATTTCAGAAGATTTTTCTCCTGGGTAAATAAATGAGACAGCCAAGTTGTTTTGTCATAAGAGCATAAGGAAAATCTGCCTATGAGGATCAAAACATGCACTTTGGCTGCAAAAGAGCCTTCAAACCAAACTAAACCAAA
Organism: Aquarana catesbeiana; assembly: GCF_042186555.1. Lineage (NCBI taxonomy): Eukaryota > Metazoa > Chordata > Amphibia > Anura > Ranidae > Aquarana > Aquarana catesbeiana. The sequence continues at coordinate 547,932,596 of NC_133328.1, read as the reverse complement.
GGCTAGGTAAAACCAAAAAAAAAAAACTCCTTCTTCCTCCTATTTCCTTCTCCTCTTCCCTTTCTGTGAAAAATCAAGTTGGGTCAAGAAGATTATGCTACTTGATCCTGAAAGGATTGACGCCATCTTCTTTGATCTCTCTAGTTGCGACGTGAAAGTGGTGTGGACCAGATTGGTGATGATCTGGGAGTGACGGGAGGTCTATTTGGTGGTTCTGGTTCAAGCTGACCCAGCTTAACCAGAAGATGTCTTCCTTCTATTATGTTGTATACTGAGAGTTTGAATGAAAACCCCAGCGTTATTTAATTCTTGCTGATTGTAGTATGGAGGTAACCTCTTTCATTCTGCGTCTCCTGTCCTCTTTCATTCTGCGTCTCCTGTCTAAAGTGGCGGGAGAGATGTCTGGATATATTTAGATCCTGTGGTCTTCAAATTCAATATTAGGTATGTTTCTGGATGCACGCATGATGTCCTCCTTGATGAGGAAATCTTTCATACACATAATCACATCACGGGGTGGTTTATCAGAGGTAGGTTTTGGGCATAGGGCCCTATGGATCCTGTCAAATGTGAAGGCTGCGAGAGGTTTATCTGGCAACAGGTTATGGAAGAATTTTGTTATAGCTGGAATGAGATCTGTAACTGACTCAGGGATCCCATGCATTCTTATATTATTTCTCTGATTACAATTGTCCAAGTCTTCAATCTGAGCCTGCATGTATGAGAAGTTGTCTGCCAGCACTTCATAAACTTTCCTAAGGTCATTATGAGCTAGTGAAAGTTCATCATGCTTAGTCTCTAGTATGTCTGTTATGCCTCCTATTGCTGCAATCCCCTGGGAGAGAACATTGGTGGATTTGTGTATTTTCAGCTGTATCTTATCCACTAGCTTTTCATATATTGTAGTTAGGCTAGCATCTAGATCAGCCTTAGAAAGTGGAAGGTTGTACTCACTGTCTCTCTGTGTGGGAGCTTGATCCAGCGTGGGGCTGCATGGGGCTGCCGAGGAGCCGGCACCATTTTGGGACATCCTTGCAAGTCCTTTTCTAGTGTTGAGGGGATAGTTGGTAAGTGAGTGCTGGGAGTGGCGACCGCGGGCCTTCTAGCCCGACGGCATGCACTAGACTTTCCCACAGGGGTGCTTGTCGATTTCAGGTGGATTCGGAGTTTGGTGGCCCTGGGGATTGAGCTTGGCAGTCCGGATCAGACGGAGCTGTGTTAAGGCATGTCTGTTCCACAGCGCATGCGCCCCACAGTAGGAAATTGTTAACACCCCTGCCAGTTTATTTTTTGCTGTTTGTGTCTTGCTGTTTCCTTTTAATTCCTGTCCCACAGACCCAACAGGAAGTTAAAGGAAATCTGAACAAAATCATTCTAGGCAGTTGTCACTGGAACAAGTGTCCACATTAACCACTTCAGCTCTGGACGATTTACCCCCTTCATGACCAGGACATTTTTCACGATACAGCACTGTGTTACTTTAACTGACAATTGACACTGTACCCAAAAAAATGTATGTAATTTTCTTCCCCACAAATTATTATTATTATTATTACTATTATTATACAGGGTTTATATAGCGCCAACAGTTTATGCAGCGCTTTACAATATAAAAGCAGACAATATAGTTACAATACAATAAGATACAAGAGGATTAAGAAGGCTCTGCTCAGAAGAGCTTACAATCTTATAGGGTGGGGCAGGTGGTACAAAAGGTTGTAACTGTGGGGAATGAGCTGATGTAAGTGGTAGGAGATTATTTGGAGACGTGATAGGCTTTCCTGAAGAGATGAGTTTTCAGGGATCGCCTGAAGGTAGCAAGAGTAGGGGATAGCCGGACCAGTGGAGGTAGCGAGTTCCAGAGGGTGGGAGAGACTCCGGAGAAATCCTGGAGACGAGCATGGGAGGAGGAGACGAGAGAGCTTGAGAGTAGGAGGTCTTGAGAAGAGCGGAAAGGACGATTTGGGTGATATTTGGAGACAAGATTGGTGATGTACCTCGGGGCAGAGTTGTGAATGGCTTTGTATGTTGCGGTTAGTATTTTGAATTTAATTTGCTGGGTGATTGGGAGCCAGTGGAGGGATTGGAGGAGAGGGTTGCCAGACACTGAGCGGTTGGTAAGGTGGATACGTCTGGCAGCAGCAGTCATGATAGACTGAAGAGGGGATAGCCTATGGAGAGGCAGACCAATGAGAAGGGAGTTGCTATAGTCAAGACGAGAGATAACAAGGGAGTGAATGAGGAGCTTGGTGGTTTCATTTGTTAAAAAGGGGCGAATTTTAGAGATGTTATGGAGGAGAATTCTACAAGCTTTTGACAACGATTGGACTTGGGGCTGAAATGACAAGTCAGAGTCTAGGATTACACTTAGTACCATGGCGTGAGGGAAGGGACTGATAGTTGCATTATTGATTTTGATGGAAAAGTCATGGGGGGGCACGTGTGGGGGGGAATATTAATTGCTCAGTTTTAGAGAGATTTAGTTTAAAAAGTGGTGCAACATCTATGCTGATATGTCAGTTAGTAAGTTAGTAATGCGAGAGGAGACCGAAGGAGTGAGGTGAGTAGTAGACAGATAGATTTGGGTGTCATCAGCATATAAGTGCTATTGGAAGCCATGGGTGGTTATCAAGTGACCAAGGGAGGAGGTGTAGATAAAGAAGGGAAGGGGTCCAAGAACAGAGCCTTGGGGGACCCCCACAGAAGGGGGCAATGGAGAGGAGGAGACATAGTTGTAGGTGACACTGAAGAAACGCTGTGATAGATAGGCAGAGAACCAGGATAGAGCAGAATCTCGGAGGCCAAGGGAATGTAGTTTATTGAGAAGGAGCGGGTGGTCAACAGTATCAAAGGCCACAGAGAGGTTAAGTAGTAGGAGTATGGAGTATTGGCTGTTGGTTTTAGCAGTTAGTAAATCGTTAGTGAGTTTTAGTAAGGCAGTTTCCGTGGAGTGCTGTGAGCGAAAGCCAGACTGTAATGGGTCAAGAAGGTTATTTTCACTGAGGTAGGAGCTAAGATGGTCATAGACTAAGCGTTCTAGAAGTTTAGAGGTAAATGGGCATTGAGATGGGTCTTAAGTTGTTTAGATTGGTGGGATCCAGTGAGGGCTTTTTAAGTATGGGAGTGATCTGCGCATGTTTTAGAGGGGAGGGGAAGATGCCACTAGAGAGGGAGAGATTGAAGATGTGAGTGAGGGAACATAGAATAGAAGAAGAGGGTGACCGTAATAGTTGTGAGGGAACAGGATCCAAGAGACAATTGGTTAGGTGGGCATCTGAGAAAAGCTTTGTAACCTCTTCAGTAGTAGCCAATTCAAAAGAGGAGAGTGTTGAATGTGCTGTTAGGAAAGGTATGTTGAGTGGGGAAGATGTACGCACAATTGAGGTGTCCTCATGAATTACATGAATCTTGTCTTTGAAGTGATTGGCAATCTCTAGGGCGGTGAGTAAGTTAGTGGGTAGAGGGAGTGGGGGACAAAGTAGAGAGTTAAAGGTTGAGAAGAGCCGACAGGGACTGGATGACAAAGTATTAATAAGAGAGACAAAGTAGGCTTATTTGGCAGCATGGAGGCAGGAATTGTATTTTAGAAGGGAAGATTTATATAGGGTGAAGTCTTGCAGGCATTTGGGTTTTATGCCACAGTTGTTCAAGAGCACGACAATGTCTCTTTAGATTTCTAGTGTTGTCAGTTTGCCAGGGTTGTAACGGTCGGGGCCTGATTCTGTGTGTGGTTAGAGGAGCAAGTGCATCTAGTGATGATGAGAGCGAACTGTTGTAGACAGAGGTGGCCAGGTCAGGACAGGACAGGGGAGAGAATATGTCATATAGGTGGTCAGTAGCAGAATAGAGAAGAGAAGGGTTAAGGTGGTGAAGGTGCCTACTAGTAATTGTTTGCTGCTTGGAGGGATGGGTGGTTGGAGGCAAGGATACAGTGAAACTAATGAGGTTGTGATCAGAGAAAGGAAAGGGGGTGTTTGTGAGGTTGACAGGGTTGCAGAGATGGGAGAATACAAGGTCAAGGGAATTGCCATTCTAGTAAGTTGAAGTATGTGTCCATTGTGTTAGGTCAAAAGATGAGGTTAAGTCAAGAAGTTTAGCTCTAGTTGGGCTGTTAACATTGACAGGAATGTTGAAGTCACCAAGAATGATCATGGGGTATTTCAGAGGAGAGAAAGTAGGGTAGCTAGGCAGCAAAGTCATCAAGAAAGCACGATATTGGTCCAGGAGGCCGATAAATTGCTGCAATCCTCAGAGAAATGGGAGAAAACTGACGAATACAGTGCATCTCGAAAGAAGAGAGGGATAGAGAGGGAGGGATAGGAAGGACTTGGAAGGTGCTTTTTGGGGATAGAAGGAATCCAACTCCACCTCCTTTCTATCTGTTGGGTCTGGGGGAGTGAGTCCAATAGAGGCCACCATGGGAGAGGGCAGCAGGAGAAGCTGAGTCCAAATTTTGGAACCAGGTTTCGGTTATGGCGAGTATGTTACAGCCATGAGAGATGAAGACGTCATGTACAGATGTTAGTTTTTTACAGATGGAGCGGGCGTTCCAAAGGGCGCATGAGATAGGTGGGCTGCTTTGAGGAAGCAGGGGGATAGAAATTAAACTGAGTGTATTGTGGTGGTTGCCAGAGGAGGAGGGGTATTGGATATGTGGCTTGCAGTTGGAAAATGGCGGACCAGGATTAGGAGAAAAGTCACCTGAGACTAGGAGAACGAGGAGGGCGAGGAAGGCAAGATGGGAGTGCGATGTGCATTAGCGCACGTGTCTAGTGGCCCTGGTGATTATGTCAGCATATGGGTGCAGCAAATGCAGGAGATGATGGGTGCAGTAGTACGGAGAGGGTAGGAGTGAGGGTGATATGTGCATGCTGCAGGGTAGAGAGGAGGGGTAGAGTAAGGATAATTTGAGGATAGAAGACACTGATGTGAGAAGGAAGAGAATGAGGAGCAAGTTAGTGGATAGAGTGGGAATCTAACTTGATATAAAATAAATGTCAAATGCTGGTTTGCTTGCCGTCTTGCAGAGTGGAGCAGAGTTCTTGTTGTATCTTCATCCAGCTTTAGTTATCCTGCTTTCATTAAACTGCAGCGGTAAAACTGCGCATCACTCGTGACAGAGCCACTCAGGAAGGAGCCATGTTGTCTGCGCCTTGCCCCTGTCTGCGCCACCCCATTAAATTTTTAGGGAGACTGAGAAGGCATGCATTCCTCTATTGGACATCATAGGGTCTGATTTAAGACACATGAATATGGTAGAGGAGATGGCCAATACCAGACCAGACACAGGCTAGGGTCATAAAGCTAATTACCTCTCTTGATCACTCAAGCCAAATGGGGTTGAGAATCAATCACCAGTAATGTTGCTATTGTAGTGTGGTTGTTATACAGCTAGCATTAAATATAGAAGTTTAAAGATATGACAGCAGAAGACATTTACCAAATATATTACAGTAATGTCGGTTCAGCAGAGTAGAGTGTACAGATGGATAGACATTTACCTGTAAAAAAGCAGAGAAGACATGATCAGAATTGATAACTGCGGCGATGAAACTGCAATTCACTCGTGACAGAGCCACTCAGGAAAGAAGAAGGAAAACAAAGCAGATATGGCGCCGTTCAGTTGTTATAAAAAGCTGGTTAGAATTTAAATGTGTGTACTGCTCCCTTTGATAGGAGAAGAAATTGAGGTAGGAGAAGAGATTTGGGGGGAGAGGAGGAATGGTGTGCAATGATAGGTATTCCTAGTGAGTAGCAATTGGGTGAGTCCTACCCAAATATATGTGCACAGTTTAATTAAAACATTTGGTATAAAGACTGGGTGTGTGTTCATTGATGTGAAAACCCAGTGTGCATGAGCCCTTGGATTTAAATGTAAGTGAACTGGTTGTCCGTGAACCTGACACAATTTAAAATACAATGTGTCAGAAACCACAGATAAAATTTAAATGACTGTAATATGCAAATGCTGTACAATATAAATAAATAATTAATCTAAAGTGCAATAAATACCCTCCTGGTGTCAAACACCTCCACAGTATGTGCCACTGTGTAGCAATGTGGGATAACTCCGTCCTTAGTGTTGACTCTAGCCAGGTAGCAGGATTGGGATTCAAACTCAGAAACTCAGGGCTGGTAGGCAGAAGTACTAGCATTTCTGTCTAGATACAAACTACCTAAACTACTTCCTTGTTTGCACAATGCAAGTTCACTATGGGCCACTATGAACCTTGGTTCAGGTAGGAAATAGTTTACCTCAATTTCTTCTCCTATCAATGGGAGCAGTACACACATTTAAATTCTAACCAGCTTTTTATAACAACTGAACGGCGACATATCTACTTTGTTTTCCTTCTAATTTACTTACTCCACCTAGTGGAAGTAATTGGTAGAGGCAGCAGTTCCATTAACTACTTCCTAACCTCAATCAGTACTTATTCCTTTGCGCAGTGACTTTCTTTCTTTCCCCACTCAGGAAAGAGCCACGTTGTCTGTGCCTTGCCCCTGTCTGTCACAAATAGAGCTTTCTTTTGGTGGTATTTGATTGTCTCTACTTTTTTTATTTTTTGCACTATAAACAAAAAAAGACTGACAACTTTGAAAAAAAAAATAAACAATATTTTTTACTTTCTGCTTTAAAACATCCAAAAAAAATGTAAAAAAAACCTAATTTCTTCATCAATTTAGGCCAATATGTATTCTGCTACTTTTTTTGCTAAAAAAAATAAACCCAGTAAGCGTATATTGTGCAAAAGTTATAGCGTCTACAAATTATGGCATATATATTTATGGAATTTTTTTTCTACTAGTAATGGCGGCAATCAGTGACTTATAGAGGAACTTCGATATTGCAGCAGACAAATCGGACACGAACTGACACTTTTTGGGACCAGTGACACTAATACAGTGATCAGTGCTAAAAAATTTGCACTGTCACGGTACTAATGACACTGGCTGGGAAGGGGTTAACATCAGGGGTGATCAAAGGGTTACCTGTGTGCCTAGCCATTGTTTGTGTACTGTGTGGGAGGGAAGACACTGATTCTTGTTCCTGCTTTGCAGAAATACAGGATCCATGCCTTCCCTACTGACAGAAGGGCAATCTGCCTTGTTTACATAGGCAGACCGCTGTTTTGCCTCTGTAACGAATGATCAGCGGGTGTCGGCGGACATCGAGTCCATGGTATCTGCTGATCGTCTCCCGCTGTGCATAATCACAGTGGGAGCGAGCCGCCGCCAGCAAGCATTCACACCCACTACTCAAAAGTGTGGGATCATGCTTATATATACTTAATCCGGCGCACAGTGGTCCCTCTGTATCAGTAAAACTGCTATAGTTTTACTCCCATTACTTTCTCTTCAAGTGACAATAGTCACCAGGAAACATGGGGAGTATTAACATCCCCAGCAGGGACACATACAGCGTTGAAAATCTGAGAGAGATTCAAGTCCTTCCTTACTATATTCAAACTAACAAAAAAAAAAAAGATTTTGGTTATACACATCCTATTTACTTGTGTCGTAATGCAAACAGGAACATTATAAAAAAAACAAAAAAAAAAGACTGCAAATCCTTAATTTGTGCAAAGCTGCAAACATAATCAACCCTGGATAGCCTTATGCAATTAGAATATATTGCTCTAAAGTACTAAAATCTAGAGAAGATAGAATAGCACTTCTGAATAAAATTACAAGTATCAGCGGCAGATATCCAGCACTTTGCTGACCGTTCATTTAGAATTCTGCTGCCAACCGCAGAGTCCCTAAATCCTTTATGTGCATGGAAGATCTGTTTTACTTTCCATATCAAAAGAAATCTCTGTCCTTGGGCAATATTAGAATAGTTTTTTTAATGATAACATTTGTGCAGTGTTGATTTTTCATACAAATGTAATGATTTTCACCTACGGCATCCTTTTTCTAAAATCCATACCAAGGCTGATAAATTGTAACTTGTTAGTTTAAGTGAGCTTCTGGTTTAAATTAAGACAGACATAACAGCATAATAAGGTCCATTTTTTTCCAGAGCGACAATGGGCTGTAGGAGGAATAACCTTTCCTGATTAATGTTCTAAATGAGCAAACTACAATCAGACAGGCTTAGTTTGCATAGTTTATCTCTGTAGAGATAGTAAAAGTTTGCTATTTTTTGCACATTTCCCTATGCCTTTTGGACTCACTAATTCCAATCTTACTTTCAATGCATGCATGTAGCCAAGATAATTATTAAAACTGGAGATCAAAGCCAGCATATTATAGACCTATTCCATTTTCTGCTGATGTGAGTGATCTGCCTCCCCTTTGATGTTGTGTGCTTCTACAGTGAAAGTACAGAGGATAAAAATACTACACCATGTAATCTGGCATTTATCCCATGAGAACAGAATTCCAAATTGTGACACATGTCAAGAAGTTAAAAAAACTTAAAAGAGCCCTATGCTTTATAAAGTGACTTACTTTGCATTTAAACACCATCAAACATCATTTTCCATTACGAATTAAGTCCCCGATATTAAATTCAAAGTATTCCAGTAAATTTATTGAAAGAAAATGACAGCGCTACTTTATGAAACAGCTACCATATTTACTAGCAGCTATTTTCAGAATGTGCTATTTGCATTTAACTGGAGTTCTGGGAGGAAGTAAAATAATCATCATCATAAAACTGCACTGCAAATTTACCAATTCGAGCTATAGAACTTCTGCATAACCCAAGCTTGTATTTGGCATGTAAAATATGCTATTTCATAAACTTTAAAACGCTATCTCCATAGATGTAAGCAATAAAAGTAAAGAGTATGACTCAAAGAAATGGGAATAGAAATGATTAAAACGTGTATCCACCCACATTTTTATTTTTTGCATTACTGTGTGGCAATACTAGCAGGCATTTAAGTCCATGTGAACCATTGATGCTATTGGGACATCAGCACTGGCCATTGTCTTCAACCAGAGGATTAATTCTCACCTTCTTTGCAGCAACTTTCCTCTGGATAAGTTAGCAAAAAGACAACAAAAAAAACAAAAAAAAGAATTCCTTATTTCTCTACTCGATCTGGGCAAAGAAACAGAATATACTTAAACCAAAGCATTAGCATAACAGTGAGAAAGCTAATTTATTCATAATAAAGGTCATCAATGGCAGCCTACATGCTTTTATGATGACAGATTTCCTTTAAAATGAGCACAAACAGTATATACAATGTTGTGAAAAAGTATTTCCCCCCTTTCTGATTTTTAATTTTTTTTGCATATTTGTCACACCTAAATGACTCAGAGCATCAAACACATTTTATTATTACACAAAGATAACTCGAGTAAATACAAAATGCAGTTTTTAAATGATGGTTTCATTTATTAAGGCAAAAAAGCTGTCCAAACCTTTATGTGAAAAAGTAATTGCCCCCTAAACCTAATAATTGGTTGTGCCACCCTTGGCGGCAACAACAGCAATACTGTATACTGGGAATACTGGCAATGAGTCTTTCACATTGCTGTGGAGCAATTTTGACCCACTCCTCTTTGCAGAATTGTTTTAATTCAGCCACATTGGAGGGTTTTCCAGCATGAATGGCCTGTGTAAGGTCATGATACAGCATCTCAATTGGATTTAAGTCCGGGCTTTGACTAGGCCACTCCAAAACCTAAATTTTGCTTTGTTTGAACCATTTTGAGGTGGACTTGCTGTTGTGTTTCGTATCATTGTCCTGCGGCATAATAATAAGTACACTTGAGCTTGAGGTCACAAACTGATGGCAGGACATTCCCCTTTAGGATTTTCTGGTAGAGCTCAGAATTCATGGTTCCATCAGTTATGGTAAGTCGTCCAGGTCCTGAATCTGCAAAGCAGCTCCAGACCATCACGCTACCACCATCATGTCTGACTGTTGGTATGATGTTCTTGTTATGAAATGCTGTATTCGTTTTATGCCAGATGTAACTGGATGCACACCTTCTAAAAAGTTAAATTTTTGTCTCATAAGTCCACAGAATATTTGCCTAAAAGCCTTGGGGGGGATAATCAAGATGTTTTTTGGTAAATGTGTTTGTGTTCTTTTTGGTCAGCAGTGGCTTTGGCCTTGGAACCCTCCCATGGATGCCATTTTTGCCCAGTTTCTTTCTTATTGTTGAATCATGAACACTGATCTTACCTGAGGCAAGTGAGGCCTGCAGTTCTTTAGATGTTGTTCAGGGTTCTTTTATGACCTCCTGGATGAGTCGTCGTCATGCTCTTGGAGTGATTTTTGTAGGCCGGCCATTCCTGGGAAGGTTCACCACTGTTCCAAGTTATCTCCATTTGTGGATAATGGCTCTCCCTGCGGTTCACTGAAGTTCCAAAGCCTTAAAAATGGCTTTGAAACCCTTCCTAGACTGATACATGTATATTAATATGTTTCTAATCTGCTCTTGAATTTTTTTAGATTGTGGCATGATGTGTGTCTTTTTTGTAAACTGTTAGCGTGCGTCACTTTGTCAGACAGCTTCTATTTATGTGATTTCTTGGGTGTGGAAAGTGAAACTCAGCTTTCCAAAAAATTATGGTTAATCACAGTTCATTCATAATTCAGCATGGGAGGGGGCAATTACTTTTTCACATAGGGCCAGGCAGGTTTAAACAGATTTTCTCCCTCGATAAATTAAATAATAATTTAAAAACTGCATCTTGAATTTACCCAGTTTATCTTTGTATAATATTAAAATTAGTTTGATGATCTGAATCATTTAAGTGTGAGAACAATGCAAAAAAAAAAAAAATCAGGAAGGGGCAAATACTTTTTCACAGCAATGTTGAAGGGGCCTTTTCATAAAATTTTAACTGAACTTATTATAGTTATTTCAATGGTTGAATATAATAAATATTTAATCTTTTATGGGAAAACTCCCAACTACCACCCAGAGTATTGGTAACTGTAAGCGCAAACACACAAGTCCATATATAACAGGAGATATAAAAGGCTGAGCAACTTAGTCCATAGGGGACAGGCTGGAAGTTCAAGGGTTAAGTGGTAACCGGTAATGTAATGGTTAAAGTAGGCTGGTAGGCTAGGCGGCTGCTGTTTCCTCAGAGAGCTGGCTTTGTGATGGATGAGAGAGGGGTAGAGAAGGAAGCACCACCTGAGTGTAGTATTAACAAATGATGTGTAATGACACCAGGTAAAAACATACTTACAGGATAAAAACATATAAAAGGCTCGTCTGTATAGGTATGTGGTCCTCGGTGTTCCCTCTGATCCTGTGGTGGTGACGCTGCAGGGATGCTGGGCTGCAGAAGGTGGATTACCAGCCGGGAGCTCCTTCTGTGGCCATCAGGAAGAGACTAGGGGCCGGCGTGGAGCGCACGTGAAGCGTGCATGACGTCACAGGTCGTCCGTCTGCTTCCGGGTTCGGTATCCAGGGGAGGGATCATCCAGGGAGGAGGGCCAGCAGAGAGGTTGAGAGAAGGCTACGCGCTCGGAGCCTATTGAAGGAGCAGTGGCTCAGAGCGCGTAGCCTTTTCTCAACCTCGCTGCTAGCCCTCCTCCCTGGACGATCCCTCCCCTGGATACCGAACCCGGAAGCAGACGATGGCCTTCTGATGGCCACAGAAGGAGCTCCCGGCTGGTAATCCACCTTCTGCAGCCCAGCATCCCTGCAGCATCACCACCACAGGATCAGAGGGATCACCGAGGACCACATACCTATACAGATGAGCCTTTTATATGTTTTTATCCTGTAAGTGTGTTTTTACCTGGTGTCATTAAACATCATTTGTTAATACTACACTCAGGTGGCGCTTCCTTCTCTACCCCTCTCCCAACTACCACCCTGCTGCCAATGTCCGAAATCTAAAAAAACATTTTTATTTTCTCCTGGGACAACATAAGTAGCACATAAACCTACCAAGAAAAAGAAAGGCGTGTGAGTTTTTACCATTGGGCTGAAGATTTTGAGAGGATATGTTGTTGCTTTGGTTTCCTTTTTCTTAGACAGATAAATATAGTTTTTATTTATGTATGTATTTGTTCTTTTCAGTATTAGTACAAAAAAACAAATCTTAGGTAACTATGAAATATTGCAAAGGAGTTCTCTGCAGTTGCTATGTTCTATAAACTGTTCTCCTTACAGCTACAATGCTAATAATATACCCTAATGACCTAAAGTTGGGGCACATAGGTACCTACTCTGCTAGAAAACAGGGCAACATCTTAAATAGTAGATTAACACAAGGTGTGTTGGGCTTTCTTTATAGTGTCATTGAAGCATAGTGTAATAAATGTTTATAAAATAAGAAAGTTATGCAAAATAAAAATATCAGTTCATAAATAAGATATATTAATTTAACAAAAATTTACCAAAAGCGAGTTTTCCTATAAAACATTGAGCCAAAGCTAACAGAATAATGGGCTGAATTTAACCTAGCAGGTGTTAACAAGCTTGCATCTGTATAAGGGTTTCAGCTTGTTTGAATAGTGCGATAGTCTGGTATCTATAGGCAGATGTTACATTTTTGTGTTTTATATAAACTCTCACCTGCCTAATTTGGGCTAAATGGCAGTGTGTCCTGGTAGACCAACCCTTTAAAGGTATACCCAACAATCTATGCTCCCTCCCTGCTCTTAAAGTCCACTCTTAGTAAACTCCAGTGTCTGAGCTTTTCCAGATTGATGACTTAATTTTCCCTTCCCCGAGACAATTTTCAGGCCTTTCAATTGGCCACTCATGTATAAACACTGGAACAATGAGTAGATCACATGCTTTTCCTTACCCAGAAGCCCTGCTCTGGTTCTGTTAGATTGGAAAGACAACAATAAAGGGTGAAAGGGTGAATATAGATTGTTGCAATCAAGTTTGCAGGTCAAGGAAATTTAGAGAAAATTCAAAGTCCATACATACATACTCATTCCAGTTAGAGATTAAAAGTTTTGAAACAAGAGGGTGAGCATAACATCCAGGAAAGGTCAACAATGGCAAATTCTATGTATACTTTGTAACATGTTTCCTTTCTTTTCTTTAACCACTTCAGCCCAGAAGGATTTACCCCCTTAATGACCAGGCCATTTTTTGCGATACAGCACTGTGTCGTTTAACTGACAATTGTGCAATGTTGTAACCAAACAAAATTGATGTCCTATTTTTCCCACAAATAGAGATTTCTTTTGGTGGTATTTGATCACCTCTGCAGTTTTAATTTTTTGACCTATAAGCAAAAAAAGATCAACAATTTAAAAAAATATATATATATTTTTTACTTTCTGCTATAATACATATCCAAAAAATATATATAAAAAAAATAAATTCATCAGTTTAGGCCAATAAGTATTCTTCTACAAAGTTTGTTAAAAAATCGCAATAAGCGTATATTATATGGTTTGCGCAAAGTTGTAGCATCTACAAAATAAGGGACTTTTATTTATTTTTTTTATGTTTTTACTGGTAATGATGGTGATCTGTGATTTTTAGTGGGACTGCGAAAATGCGGCGGACAAATCTGACCCAAAGTGACACTTTTTGGGGACCAGTGACATTATTACTGTGATCAGTGCTAAAAAAATGCACTGATCAATGTATAAATTACACTGGCAAGGGAGGGGTTAACACTAGGGAGGCGATCAAGGGGTTAACTGTGTTTCCTGGGTGTGTTCTAACTGTGTGGGGGATGGGCTCACGGGAACAACACAGAGATCGCTGTTCCTGATCACTGGGAACATCAGATCTCTATGTTGTCCCCTGCCAGAATGGGGATCTGCCTTGTTTACATAGGCAGATCCCTGTTCTGCCTCTCTGTGGAGTGATGATGGGTGGCCGGTGGACATCGAGTCGTCGTTTTGTGCAATAGAGCCTACTGTGGCTGGTCAGGAAGTGGTTAATATATAATTATTATTATAATAATAATTATATATGATATAATTATAATAATAATAATAATATGCATGATATGTGAAAATATAGCTTCAATAATCAGAGTTTCTAACTTGCTATCATTAAACCACTGTGTAATGGTAAGTAGCTTACCCAAGATGGCACTAATGTGAAAAATGCTGTAAACTGTACAAACCAATTACATTTAGTCAGATCACTTAAAGCAGAACTACACTGCATCTGAGCACCACAAACCAAAAAAGCAATTTCAATCCCTTTGAAAAACTTTGAAATCCCTTTGAAATCCCTTTGAAAAACACCCATAAGGATTTTTTGGCAGTGACCATCTTGTGTAAGAACAGATGATTCTGGAATCCATCTGTCCATAGCTCAGGCATGCAGGCAGGAGGATGTGCTTAGCAGAGAGAACCCCTCTTCCCTTTAGGAAGACTCCTGGGAAGTATGTAAAAAAAAAAAAGTAAATACAATATTGTATACTTTTTTAACTATTTATCAATGCTAGCATCATAAGAATTAAACATAGTCAATGTTGATTGAGAGAGTAAAGTTCCACTTTAAGAGCTGATTTCTGTCTGGTTTCTATGGGAAACAGGGGCGGATCCAGGGGGGGGGCAACGGGGCAATTGCCCCCTCCGAGAAATGCGGGTGAGTGAGCCGGCGGGCGGCTCCGTAATTGAGAGAGCCGCCGGGCGGCTCGGCGGCTCCATAGGTGAAAGAGCCGCCGGGCGGCTCCGTAGAGACAGACAGCGGCAATGGCGTTGTTAGGTGGGTGCGGGGGTGTGCGGTCCGCACCCGGGTGACACCCGCCAGAGGGGTGACACCCGTAGGTAGCGGCACGCACCGCTAACACCGCCCGCTGACCTGATCTGCTTCTCAGGTCTTGCGCTGTGTGTGTGCCTCAGCGCAGCGGACTGAAGCCGCCTCCCCCTCCTCTCTGTTTACATTCACACAGGAGGAGGAGGAGCCCGAGGGACACACACGGCTGTGTGTATCTTCCGGTCCGCGCTGTTCTGAGGTCTGTATTAATGGGGGCTCTGCACTGAGGGGGATTCTGTACCAATGGGGGGCTCTGCACTGAGGGGGATTCAGTACCAATTAGGGGCTCTGCACTGAGGGGGATTCAGTACCAATTAGGGGCTCTGCACTGAGGGGGATTCTGTACCAATGGGGGGCTCTGCACTGAGGGGGATTCTGTGCCAATTAGGGGCTCTGCACTGAGGGGGATTCTGTACCAATGGGGGGCTCTGCACTGAGGGGGATTCTGTACCAATGGGGGGCTCTGCACTGAGGGGGATTCTGTACCAATGGGGGGCTCTGCACTGAGGGGGATTCTGTACCAATGGGGGCTCTGCACTGAGGGGGATTCTGTACCAATGGGGGGCTCTGCACTGAGGGGGATTCTGTACCAATGGGGGCTCTGCACTGAGGGGGATTCTGTACCAATGGGGGGCTCTGCACTGAGGGGGATTCTGTACCAATGGGGGGCTCTGCACTGAGGGGGATTCTATACTAATGGGGGGCTCTGCACTGAGGGGGATTCTGTACCAATGGGGGGCTCTACACTGAGGGGGATTCTGTACCAATGGGGGGATTCTGTACCAATGGGGGGCTCTGCACTGAGGGGGATTCTGTACCAAAGGGGGGCTCTGCACTGAGGGGGATTCTGTACCAATGGGGGGCTCTGCACTGAGGGGGATTCTGTACCAATTAGGGGTTCTGCACTGAGGGGGATTCTGTACCAATGGGGGGCTCTGCGCTGAGGGGGATTCTGTACCAATGGGGGGCTCTGCACTGAGGGGGATTCTATACTAATGGGGGCTCTGCACTGAGGGGGATTCTGTACCAAAGGGGGGCTCTGCACTGAGGGGGATTCTGTACCAATGGGGGGCTCTGCACTGAGGGGGATTCTGTACCAATGGGGGGCTCTGCACTGAGGGGGATTCTGTACCAATGGGGGGCTCTGCACTGAGGGGGATTCTATACTAATGGGGGGCTCTGCACTGAGGGGGATTCTGTACCAATGGGGGGCTCTGCACTGAGGGGGATTCTGTACCAATGGGGGGATTCTGTACCAATGGGGGGCTCTGCACTGAGGGGGATTCTGTACCAATGGGGGGCTCTGCACTGAGGGGGATTCTGTACCAATGGGGGGCTCTGCACTGAGGGGGATTCTGTACCAATGGGGGGCTCTGCACTGAGGGGGATTCTATACTAATGGGGGGCTCTGCACTGAGGGGTTATTTTGTACCAATGGGGGGCTCTGCACTGAGGGGGATTCTGTACCAATGGGGGGATTCTGTACCAATGGGGGGCTCTGCACTGAGGGGGATTCTGTACCAAAGGGGGGCTCTGCACTGAGGGGGATTCTGTACCAATGGGGGGCTCTGCACTGAGGGGGATTCTGTACCAATGGGGGGCTCTGCACTGAGGGGGATTCTGTACCAATGGGGGGCTCTGCACTGAGGGGGATTCTGTACCAATGGGGGGCTCTGCACTGAGGGGGATTCTGTACCAATGGGGGGCTCTGCACTGAGGGGGATTCTGTACCAATGGGGGGCTCTGCACTGAGGGGGATTCTATACTAATGGGGGGCTCTGCACTGAGGGGGATTCTGTACCAATGGGGGGCTCTGCACTGAGGGGGATTCTGTACCAATGGGAGGATTCTGTACCAATGGGGGGCTCTGCACTGAGGGGGATTCTGTACCAATGGGGGGCTCTGCACTGAGGGGGATTCTGTACCAATGGGGGGCTCTGCACTGAGGGGGATTCTGTACCAATGGGGGGCTCTGCACTGAGGGGGATTCTGTACCAATGGGGGGCTCTGCACTGAGGGGGATTCTGTACCAATGGGGGGCTCTGCACTGAGGGGGATTCTGTACCAATGGGGGCTCTGCACTGAGGGGGATTCTATACAAATAGGGGCCCTGCACTGAGGGGGATCTATACTAATGGGGGCTCTGCACTGAGGGGGATTCTATACAAATGGGGGGCTCTGCACTGAGGGGGAGCTATACTAATGGGGGCTCTGCACTGAGGGGGATTCTATACAAATGGGGGGCTCTGCACTGAGGGGGATTCTATATTAATGGGGGTTCTGCACTGAGGGGGATCTATACTAATGGGGGCTCTGCACTGAGGGGGGATTCTATACTAATGGGGGGCTCTGCACTGAGGGGGGATTCTATACTAATGGGGATTACAACATCTCTCTGCTGCCTGTCTCTGGGACACACGAGACCACCTTAGCAGGTGGCAAGTGACAATCTTCATCTGGTGACAGGCGACATGGCAATAGACAATCCGCAACATGTGGCAGGCGACGTGGCAAGTGTCAATCTGCATCTGGTGACAGGTGACGTGGCAAGTGACACACTCGGGGCTCCCATTGATTCTGCATTATGGTGAGTTAAACTATTTAATTTTTTATAACAATGTAATAATAGTAATAATGCGCTTCAATCATCCTGACACCATAACAACCATGGTGCCGTGATGATTGAAGTGCCAACACCAGCCATTTCCCCGATAGATGTACCCCAAAAAAATATATTTTCTGGCAGTGCCCCTCCCGAGACTAGACTCTGGATCCGCCCCTGATGGGATAGTGCATTGTGCACACACATTGCTCTTTGAACTGCCACATATCGCAAGCTACCAGGAGCAGGGGCATAACTAGAAATAGCAGGGCCCCATAGCAAAATGTTGTATGGGGCCCCCCTGCAAACAGCCCCCCCCACAGCTGCCCTAGTGTCAATGCAGCGTGAGCTGTGCAACATACAGCGTTACCTGTGCACAATGCAGCATGACCTGTGCCCAATACAGCGTGACCTGTGCCCCATGCAGCGTGACCTGTGCCCCATGCAGCGTGACCTGTGCCCCATGCAGCGTGACCTGTGCCCAATACAGCGTGACCTGTGCCCAATACAGCGTGACCTGTGCCCCATACAGCATGACCTGTGCCCCATAAAACATGACCTGTGCCCATTGCAGCGTGATCTGTGCCCCATACAGCGTGACCTGTGTCCCATACAGCCTGGTCTGCCTGTGCCCCATACAGCATGACCTGTGCCCCATACAGCGTGACCTGTGCCCCATACAACGTGATCTGTGCCCCATACAGCGTGACCTGTGCCCCATACGGCGTGACCTGTGCCCCATACAGCCTGGTCTGCCTGTGCCCCATACAGCGTGACCTCTGCCCCATACAACGTGACCTGTGCCCCATACAGCGTGACCTGTGCCCCATACAGCCTGGTCTGCCTGTGCCCCATACAGCCTCACCTATGCAGAGGAAGAGGCAAGCCACCCGGATCAGCAGAGAGCGGGATTGCCCGCTGTAATAGCTTTCATTTGAATTTCCCGTCTTCCCGGGGCTCATCGTCACATAGCCCCACATCTTGGACCGACGCCTTTGATGATGTCACATGTCCCGCATTGGATCGGCGTTCTGTCTATCAAAGGCGCTGGGCCAAGAGGTGGAGCTATGTGACATGAGCCCCGGGAACACTGGAAGTTCTAATGAAAGCTATTACATCGGGCAATTCAGCTCTCTGCTGATACGGACAGCTCGTCTCTTTCTCTCCTCTCTCTTCCCCTGGCTGGGAGACTGTGCCGGCGGTGCTCTCATCCTCACTGGGTCCCACTCAGCTGCGGGCCCCATAGCGCCCGCATGGGTCGCTATGGTGGTAGTTACGCCCCTGACCAGGAGTAACTTTTCAGGTAAGCATCCAGTAAGGTCCAGTACTCAAGATACCTAGAGTGCTTATGTAAGCAACCTTTCTTGTTTTACTTCAAAATACAATTATTAGGTTTTTCAGTTGTCAAGCATTCCTATTATAATACCATTGTGACCTTTAACCTTTACACTCACAGCTCCAATACTTTTACTTTTTGCTTTAAACGTTACATTCAGTTCTGAAGAATCTCATCTATCTGACCATGAAAAAGGGAATCCCTTTTGAAGGTGCTCTGGTGTAAATGCCATAATGGAGATAGTTCTTCTGGAGAATTCTCTGATGCAGAAAAACTATGATTATAATCTGTCCTGGATCACTGACCAAATATCATTTATCCCTGCGTAGCACCTTTTATACTTATATACGGTAATAATAAAACAAAGATAGGAATATATATCTATTAATGTGCCACTATCATATTTAACGCATGGTTCAGTCAATGAGAAATAAACTCATTATTCATAGAAAATGGATCACCTATTGTAGTATCATGCCTGCCATTGTATTGCATTCTCAAATGTTAAGTTTTCATGACCACTTGCATACTGGACTTTGGTGACCATAAATGGTACATTTTTATTACTAACATGAAAGCCTATTATGACACCTAGGCAAGTACTAAGGTGTCCGTTTATCAAGCAGTGGAAAATATCCACTGCTGAGTTCTCAGCAGGGGTAGCCCATCCATTAGGGGCGCCTGGGCACCTGCCCCTTCCTCCAGGCCACCCCCTATATGCAATGGATAGATTCATGCATAACATGAATACCGTCACCCGATTGGCTGAAAGGAGAGGCAATCCTATTGGATGCCTAGGAGGAGGGGAGGATACGCATGGCGAAAGTGAGGAGGAAAAGAGCCGCTGGCTAATGCTTGGATGTCCAGTCCCCGCCGATGCCTGGATGTCCGATCTTCGCCGCTCCTCAGATGCCCGATCCCCGCCGCTGCTCCTCAGATGCCCACCGATGCCCACCGCATAGATGGGGTAAGTGCCGGAGGACCGACCAGCAGACAGCGGGGGGGGTTTGAGTTGAAGAGGGGGGTTCGGTTGTTTTCTGCCCCCCAAACAAAAAAACCATCAGCCGACACTGGTTCTCGGGAATTCTCAGAGGGGATCTCTGTCCTCTGAGTGCCTGTTTATGAAGTGGTGTAGATCGATTCTCCTTTTGAACTTCAAACTGTGGAGAACGCCTCCTGGTTCTGTAATCTTGTGAGACATAGTGAGATTACAGTACCAGAAAGTCAGTGAAACACTCTGGTGTCCCCGTTTATTAAGCAGTGGTAAATTACCACTGCTGAGTACATGGGCATTTTCAAAGGAGATCGCCCACCTCATGTTAATAAAATAATAAAATAATTAGTTCCCCTACACTATATATATATATATATATATATACACATACACTCATATATATATATATATATATATATATATATATATATATATATATATATATATATATATATATATATATATATATATATATATATATATATAAACATTGCAGGGGGACATGTTTACTGTCTTGGGGGGGTCCGATCGAGGGAAGAAGGAAGTCAATAATCTTCCTGCTTCCCCCTCAGTTCTCTGTAGATTCTGTCTTCTCTCCCTGATTCTCCACCTCTGGGCTGGAGAATCTGGGAGGGAGAACTCTGACAGAGATTGCCAGTGAGGTGCTGAGATCGCACCTTCATAAAATGACAGATTTTCTGTGTTTGGAGATGATCAGTGGAGAACATCTCCCTCGATCATCTCTGTTTCATAAACTGATAATGATCTGTGATGAGCTGTGATCATTAGGATCACAGCTCATCTCGGTTTCATAAACAGACACCAAGTCATTTAGGCCCACCCATGGAGTTTTAACAAGCATCTTGTCAAGTTTCAAAGACAAACATAACTTACACAGAAATTTTTTAACTTTTGTGAATCTTATTGAATCCTCCCCTCTTCTCAAAGAGGAAGATGTTTTTGAGGAGACACACCTGTCTTTTAAAGTAAACAACATAGTGAAATTGTAATTATTGGATTTAGAGCCCTTTCACACTGAGCCGCGGCAGGCATTAGAGGTAAAGTGCCGCTAGCTCTCACACTGGGGCTGCAGGGGAGGCATTTTTCAGGCCCTTTACAGGCGATATTTTTAGCCCAAAAGTGCCTGAAAAACACCCCAGCGTGAAAGAGGTCCTATAGCAACTCCATCTTTATTTTATGCAAGTAAAAACAAATGTATTTCTACAAAGAAATGCCTAATACTTATCTTTTACAGAGACAATAGTTTCCATAAGATGTTTTGTATCTTGCTTTTTATGTATATCAACATGTTATCTGCTTCAGTAGCATTGTTTTTGTTTGGCATTTAATACTACCAGTTAACTTATAAACTATTTCTAAGCTCCTCTCCATCTTTGCCTTTCCAACAAGTTTCTTTAGCAGTAGGAAGGAAACAAAAGTCAGGTGGTTATGGGTCATGGTATAGGGAACACAGATCTTTACAAGTATAATACAGAACCACCTTCACTGACAATGGCAAATAACCAATCCACACTAAAATGAGATTTTACGTGTCTGCTAAAACAAAAGAGGAACAAAGCCATTTTTTTAAATTTATATTGTATCTAATGTAATTAGCAAATTCACAGTAGCTATTTCTAAAATGTTTTATTATGTTGCCATTAGGTATAAGGTAATCACAGCAGCTCACACTTGGGAAATTTGTCAATTCTTACCGCTAACATTTCAAAATGTAACAACTGTACAGCTAATTATAAAATTTTGCTGAATTTTAAATAACAAAGAACCGAGGCTAAGAACTATGAAATGTTCCACAGTGTTATTGTTGCAGCACTGGTGCCCATGGGAATGAAGAGAAGTTTATTTTTTAAAATACTTATGTTTAAAAAAAAAAAAAGTGCATGTAGTAATATTTTGAGATAAAATACATTTTAAATGTACACAAAGCAGCTATGATATATATCCAAAAGGTATTTTTCCTATTTATTGCAGTCTATGCAACCCTATAAAAACATAATAATGTCAACATAGCCAAACAATATTGGCATTTTTCTGTTTACAGCATTTATAGCTTCCTTTGCACCTTTGACTATTGTTTTTTTTTTTTTTTTTTTACTTCCCAGATAAATGGAACTTAATTAAACAAACTGAGTGGCTTGACAAGAGGAGGTGCTGATTTGCTTTTCAAATACTATATACTAGCAAATAAAGTCAACACGTAAATAATTCATCCCGATCTTTCGTTGTAATGAATATTCCATGTACAGACATTCTGGTTATCAATTAATTCAAGTAACTTCCTCATCAATTTTTCCCCTTCCTTGTTACTGATGGTTTTATGACCTAGACCCAGGCGTTACCCTCAGGCAGTTCATCTGATAATTGACACATTTTCTAACACTGTATAGTGATGCTCCAGTCAGTGCTTTGGGGCCATGACTCCAGCTTATTGGAGGCTGCAAGCAGGGACCCTTTTATCCCTCATATATCAGAATATACTGACAGCTCTCCCAAGCAGGGACCAGGCTGATCTTTCCCTTAGGAAAATGTATGCAAAGCAACTCGGCAACATTCCAGCGGTTGCTAGGCATCACAATGGTGACATCTTTATAATAAACATGTTATGCAGAAAAGGGTCAAATAAAGTAATAACAAATTATTACATCCAGGAGGCAAGTTGGCAAGGCTAACATGGATAATAAATTACAGCAATAGCCAGAAATTCATGTTACCTATTAAGGTATTCCACAACACAGACAAATAGGTAATAATCAAGTTGCATGCAGAACCTAGAAGGTGAAAAATTAAAATAAATTATTTTCTTTTCTGCTGTTCTATTGTCTGGATACAGCACAGGTTATTTCACTGCCATAAAACAGTCAGGGGACAGTGACATTGTTCAGCATGTTTTATGCTTCCTTTGGGAAGTTGTTGTGGACATTTTCACAGGGATTAAAACAAGTGCCAGAAATGTGTCCTTTCTTACTAAGCTACTATATTTGACAGCCAGTGAAGGTCATGTCAAAGATCTGCTAAGCTTAAACATGGTCTTATTCAGTAAAGCAGTGCACATAACAGAGTATGCCTTAGTAACCCAACCAAATGGGTATATTTCCGATCTGAAATCTTATTGGTTGCTACGTGCTTCTAATCTTTGTACATTGACATTTACATGGCTTAAATAAATAAATGAAATATTTTATGACCTATCTCACTGTAGATTGGATATTTATGGAATTGGGTATTCATTTTCAGCCTGGTGCACCTTAAAGGGGTCGGGGGAGGTTAGCTGGTCAGGACATTCCAGACTAATCTGTCTAACTGTAGATTCCAGCTCCTCCTCTTCTAAGACGTTTCCAAAGCAGTTGGGAGATTATGTTTCCTGCATTGGGCCTCCTTACAATTGCACATGCCTAATACAGCTCCTGTGTTAAAATGTCATCTGTACTGGTGGAAACTCATTTTCAACCATGAAAAGTATATTAACTCTTAAATGTAACCACAATACTTGTGATGATAAAATAATAAATAATGATAAAAAAAATACAATTTGGAGTGTTGCAAGAAGGAATCTGTTACACAGATAATTTCTGCAAAGTATGTTCATCAGGTCCTTGATTTTGGGCATCAGTGGATCTGTTAATGGATGCAGAAGTTCATGGCAAGTATGTACAAGGAGAATCTTGTACATCCTAACTTACTCCAGAATCTTTGCTGCTGAAAAGGTTCTGCTCTACTCTTTTGCAATTTTTTTCTTGGGAGCAGGGGTTTATTGAAGGACAGGAAGAATTATAGAAGGATGAGTGATAATCTCTCTACTTGACCAGCAGATGGAAATATTACTGTGCCCTGTGCTTTTTTCACATGTTTGTAAGTGGAAGCAGGAGTCAGCACAATAGACAGGCAATATGTTCTTGAAATGTTGCATGCTCAAAACTGGCAATATTATGTAGAAAAATAACTTTGAATGACCAGTGTTCTTCAAAAGCACCAGTTCTTTATAAGAAATAGTGAAACTTTCACAGCACAGTTATTTTTATAATAATTTATTTTCTCCTCCCTTACAGTAATTCAAACCATTTGTAGTGCTACTCACATTGCCACAGTGAATGTAATGATTAAGTTCAAAGAGTTAAACTTCAATAAAATATGGAGTTTTCAAACACACAGTAAAATCATGGCACAGGATAAATGTATAGAAAGCCTGTGAGGAGCAGAGGTTGTTATGCTTTGATGCCCTTCTTCTGTGCATATTAAATGTAGCAGTGGTAACTTAATTAAAATCAAATAGTAAAAGCAGCAGGGCACCTGCAAAAATCCACTAATCTGCTAGAGTTAACCTATAGAGAGGGCAGTACAGCTAACCTCTCAGAAAATGCTGCAATGTGCCAACAGTAACCTTTCCTCTTACTTTCTGCAGAAGAGATTAGCAAACATAAGCTAAAAACTGCCAGTAGATATGTTTTTCTGAACAATGCTCACTGAAGTATCCTGATTAGCGAAGCATGCCTAATTGGTCAATTTCTTAACTAGCTTCAGTATGTTTCACT
The DNA here is from genome assembly GCF_042186555.1 of Aquarana catesbeiana. NCBI lineage: Eukaryota > Metazoa > Chordata > Amphibia > Anura > Ranidae > Aquarana > Aquarana catesbeiana. The sequence continues at coordinate 547,908,438 of NC_133328.1, read as the reverse complement.
TTTATATCTTCCTTTATAGTTTTTCACATATTGCTTTAATGGTATAAATTACCACTGTATTTACAATAAAAGTGTTACTCCACTTTTGCTGAGAAAAAAACTGCTCTGGCTACATGCAATCTTTATTGCTGAGCCATACCTGTTGCCATTTTAATGGCTCAGTTCACATTTTTAACCAGATAATCTGAAAGAAAACCTCTTGTTATCTCTCTACAAAACCTATAATGCTCTGTGAATTCTGTGTCATGGGTACACCTAGATTTTCCTTGTATTTTCCTTTAAAAAAATTGATTGTGAAAAAACTGAAAAAGACAATATAACATCAACTTTAAAAATATAAACTAAAAAATTGACCCAAAACCATTATAGTTTCTCTTAAATTTAGTATTTTCTGCTAAATGTTCATATTTAGAAAGCGTTAAGTAAAAAAGTTTAAACAGTATTATTTAAATGAATAATCCCTATCTGTTAAGAAGATATTAAAGCCATTGCCTTATTTATGGCTAAGTTGTAAAAACAATAAAGATAAATACACAGAATAAGGTTTAATTATAACAATGAAATTATAATTTTATCATTTATCAAAGTATTTCTTGTCTTTTTAAACATGCTAGGTCAAGGTCAAGTCCATCGTAATATCTTTAAGAATTAATTGCAGAGGGCATGCTATTCCTAGAGATGAATAAATCATTCCACTGAGTTTGACGATCACAGCAAATTTGTGACTGGTGGATATTATCTGAATAATTGGCTAGATTTGTTTCACCTGTTTTAATTTCATTTTTTTTTAAATGAAATTAATAGGATGAACATCCCTTACCCTCAAAAATATCAGATTGTAGTACCAGGCATATGATTCTGTATGCCTGCAGCAAGATCATAGCTAGTGATTGCTCCCTGAAAGTCTTATACAAGCTTCATACCCTTTACCAGTGGATGTAAGCTCTTTGGATGTTAGTGGGACCTAAAAAAAAATAGTTTCTGATAGTAAAGACCAATGTTGACAGCCACCTTTCTTTTTTGCACAACTGGTGCCTTAAAGGTGGTTTGGGAATGCCTTGGGGATTTATGTACAACAAGGGAAGGTATTATGCTGTCCCTTGCTTTGTCAACCTGAGAAGGTGTGCCTTGGAATCCTAAAATGACCCTTTCACTATAAAAAAACAAACAGCAGTGATGATTAAGAATACTTTTCAGTGTCTGAAATCTTTGCTCCTATGCAGAGCTATGGCCACCGCTCATATCCAATGCTTTCAAAACAAATAAAAGTACCCCTCGATACTAGTGTGACTTTCAAGGCAACTACGAAGGACACAGAAAAATGTAATGGTACTGGTGCGGGTTCTTGCGGTGGCCAACACAGGAGCTGGGAAGACGTCCCTCCGGGATGGCTGAGCTGCGGATGCTGGTAGGCTGAAGCTGATCAGTAAGCAGGCAGGTAGATGATATGGCAGCAGCAGAACCTGGAGCTGGAAGAGCAGGCTGGAAGCAGCGTCACAGGACACAGGCAAAGCAGAGTCAGACAGTCCGTTTGACAGGAGATCAGGCAGGTATATGGCAGGAGGGATGATCACAGAATAGGCAGGCAGGCAGGTGTTCGGCAACAGGTCACAAGATATAAGCAAAGTCAGGCAAGCCGGGTTGGGTTGGAGATAGAAGAATGGTCAGACGTAGCCGGTTCAATAGCAGATAACAACAACAGGCAGGATACAGGAACTCAGGTGCAGAGCTGCAGACGAACAGCACCTGATGGAAGCATCTGGCAACCTTTTAAAGAGTCCTTGGCGTCAAACAGCACTAGCGTGCACGGGCATGCGCACGGATGCTCAGGCGCGTGCAGGAGCGCGCCGGGGCCCCCCAGTGGGGAATTCAGCTGAACTGCCCTGGAAAAGCCCCTCGTGCGCACGTGCGCACACATGTTCGCCCGACGGGCACCGGCACGTCCCTGACATTGCCCCCTCCCAACGGGCAGCCTCCAGATGCCCAGACAACTCTTCTTTTCAGGATGGGCAGAGAAATAGGCATGGATCAAACGTTTAGCGTGAATATTGCTGTCAGGTTTCCATGAATTATTCTCTGGACCATACCCTTTCCATTTAATCAAAAACTGTACTTGCCCCCGTCTCTTTCGGCAATCGAGGATGGCCTCCACCTCGTATTCCTCATTTCCGTCCACCAAGACAGGTTCATGGACCCTGGTGCCCCTATCAGGAAAGGGATCGGTCACAGCAGGCTTCAATAGCGACACATGGAATACAGGGTGGATTTTAAGTGAGTCATGTAAACACAGTTCATAGGATACTTCATTAATCTTCCTTTTCACCGGGAAGGGCCCAATAAACTTAGGAGCAAACTTTTTGGAAGGACAAGTCAATTTAATGTTATTGGTAGACAGCCATACCTTATCACCAAGCTGAAGGTTTAGATCTCCTCTTCTCTTTTGATCGAAGATCCTTTTACTGTCTGCTTGTGCCTTGGATACCGCTTCCTGTAACATCTGATTATTGTGACTGAGAAACTGTAATGTGTCCTGGACCGCTGGAACTGAGGATTCTGGAAGAAAATCAGGTAAAAAAGATACATGAAAACCATAATTGGCAAAGAAAGGAGACTGACCAGTGGCAGAGTGTCTGGCATTATTATAAGCGAATTCCGCTAGGGGCAGCAGAGACATCCAATCATCTTGTACAAAAGATGTAAAACACCTAATGTATTGCTCCAACGTCTGATTTGTCCTTTCTGTTTGCCCGTTAGTTTGGGGATGATATGCTGAGGACAGGGCTAGTTCAAACTTCACGATCTCACACAGGGCCTTCCAGAAGCGTGAAGTAAACTGCACCCCTCTATCAGACACTATATTTGCAGGGACTCCGTGCAGCCTGACGATCTCCTTGATGAACACACGGGCCGTCTCTACAGCAGAAGGTGTCCCCTTTAAGGGTACAAAATGGGCCATCTTAGACAGGCGATCGATGACCACAAAGATTGCCGAATATCTTCAGAGCATGGTTGCTCAACTATAAAGTCCATTGCTATCATCTTCCAGGGCCTATCTGGTATGGGCAATGGCCTCAACAGTCCCCAGGCTCGGTTCCTGGAGGTTTTATTCTGGATGCAAACAGAACAAGAGCTGACGTACTTCCTGCAAAATTCTTTCAGATTAGGCCACCAGAATGTGCGTTGCACGAGTTCAAGGGTCTTACGAACCCCAAAATGTCCTGCAAGTGGATGGTCGTGAAGTAAAGTCAGCACCTTGACTCGGACGTTCTCTGGTACAAATATTTGACTTCCTCTCCACAATAATCCATCTCGAAGTGTTAAAGTGATTCCCTGGAGACTTGAAGGTTCTGGCGATGCTTCTCTGATCAAAGACAGGAGATCCGTCTGAAGAAGTAAGAAGTTATTTGCCGGCAGAATGGTGTCAGGTACGGAAAGGTCTTTAGGGTTATCGAACATGCGCGATAGCGCGTCTGGTTTTATGTTCTTAGTTCCTGGCCGGTAAGTGATGTGGAAACAGAAACGTGTAAAGAATAAGGCCCATCGAGCTTGTCTGGGTTTCAGTCTCTTAGCAGATCTTAAGTATTCTAGATTTTTGTGATCGGTATATATTAGAACCGGGTGAACTGCGCCTTCTAACAGGTACCTCCACTCCTCCAATGCTGTCTTGATAGCGAGTAGTGCCCGATCACCGAAGTCATAATTCCGCTCAGCCGGCGAGAGTTTCCTAGAGAAGAATCCCACGGGATGCATCAGGTCCTTGTTGCCCTGCTGTTGAGAGATGACTGCACCCACGGCCACTTCGGAAGCATCAACCTCCAGGATAAAGAGTAAAGATGGGTCAGGGTGACTGAGGATCGGAGCTGAAGTGAAGCGCCTTTTCAATTTTTCAAAGGCCTCCTGAGCCTCCGGGCTCCAGTGAAAATGACAGTTCTGCTTGGTTAGCTGCGTGATGGGTGAAATGATGGCAGAAAATCCCTTAATGAATTTCCTATAGAAATTTGCGAATCCAATGAAGCGCTGCACGGCCCTTCTTGTCCAGAGGGGCTGGCCAATCTAGCACGGCGGACACCTTCTGAGGGTCCATTTTGATGCCAGTTGGGGAGATCACTAACCCAAAAAAACTGAATGTCCTCTTGTTCGAATTTGCACTTCTCCGCTTTAGCATACAGTTCGTGCTAACAAAGACGGACCAAGACTCTGCAAACATGTTCCCGATGTTGATTAAGTGAGCTGGAGGAAATTAAAATGTCATCCAAGTAGACAATTACAAAGATGTCCAGGAAGTCTCTGAATACGTCGTTGACCAGATGCTGGAATGTGGCAGGGGCATTGCATAGGCCGAAGGGCATGACTAAATACTCGTAGTGCCCAAAACGGGTCCGGAAAGCCGTCTTCCATTCATCCCCGGCCCGGATGTGGACCAGGTTGTAGGCTCCTCTTAAATCCAGCTTGGTGAAGATGATGGCAGACCTCAACTTCTGAAACAATTCAGGTATCAGGGGCAATGGGTAGCGGTTTTTAACCGTGACTTTGTTTAACTCCCGATAGTCCACACATGGACGAAGAGTTTGATCTTTTTTGGAGACGAAAAATATTCCGGCACCAGCTGGGGAGGTAGAAGGTCGAATAAAGCCCTTTTCGAGATTCTCATTAATGTATAGCTTAAGTGCTTCTTGTGCTTTTTCAGATAACGGGAAGATGCACCCAAAAGGAATCTCGGCCCCAGGGAGCAGCTCAATTGGGCAATCATAAGGACGATGGGGTGGCAGGGAGTCCGCTCCCTTCTTACTGAATACATCCGCAAACTCCCGGTAGACCTCTGGTATGGTTTGAAGCAGATCTTGGTCAACGTCCATGCAAAGTAAGGTGGCAGCAGATTTGGAGGGTTCAGGTAAACAATGTCTTTGACAATAGGGTGACAAAAACTTGACTTCATCGGTAGTCCAATTAACGTGGGGGTAATGGGCCTGGAGCCAGGGCATGCCCTAAATGATCGGGAATAATGGAGAGGAGATAACGTCCAGAGTTAAGATTTCTTTATGCTGGGATAAACAGGTGGCAGACAGAGGAAGGGTTTCTTGAGAGACTTGTCCTGATCTTATGTGGGACCCATCGGCCAGAAAAACTGAGAGTTTATGAGTCTTGTCTTTCAGGGGAAGATCTTGTTGAGTAGCAAAGGCAGAGTCAATAAAGCAGCTACATGCCCCAGAATCAATGATGGCGTTGACTTGAATTGTTCTTCCCTGGAGCTGTAACGAGAGAGGGAGAGCAAGTTGAGTTGCATTGGCGGTCAAAGCAGATAGACTGGCCAGGGTAGAAAAAAAACACTTACGGGTCTTGACCGGGCAGTTGTTCACGTAGTCGCCTGCTCCACCACAGTAGAGGCAGAGGTTTAGCTGGCATCTGCGCACCCGTTCTTCTGGGGCAGAGTAGAACGCATTAGTCCTAGCTGCATTGGTTCAGGAGCATCAGGTGTTGGGGTGGCTGGGTTTGTGCAGGCGGAAGGTAGGTATTGGGAGGCAGGAGCCGGAACTCTTGCAGTCATCCACATTGGGCGTGCTTGCTGGGAGGAACGTTCAGACCGGCGTTCATGAAGGCGTCGGTCAATCTGGATTGTTAGGGCAATAAGTTCCTCAAGGGTATCGGGCATCCCAACCCAAGCAAGCTCATCCTTTAGACTCTCGGATAACCCCATGCGGAATTGATGGCATAAAACTGCATTGTTCCATTGAGTGTCAGCGCTCCAGCTTCGAAAGTCCGTGACAAAGTCCTCGGTGGGTCTGCGGCCTTGCTGGAGTGCGAACAGAGCTGACTCAGCTGTGGCAGTCCGCTGAGGATCCTCGTACAACTGGGCCATGGCTTCGAAGAAAGAGGGCAAGGACTGGATCTGTACAGAGTCAGTTTTAATCAGACGGTGGGCCCAGGTCTGAGGTTCTCCTTGTAGGAGGGATATAACAAATCCCACTTTGGTAGCCTCTAAGCAAAAAGTCCATGGCTGTAGGGCAAAGTAGAGTTGACATGCACTGCGGAAGGCCAGGAACTTGGTTCGGTCACCAGAAAACCTTTCTGGGATGGGGACCCTTGGTTCGGGTGGAAGCATGACCACAGAGGGAGATGAAACAGCCTGTGCTGGAGCAGCTGCTGAGGCAGAAGCCACACCACCAGGGCCACTGAGGTTCAGGACTTGACCCTCCAGTCTGGTGTAGCTTTCTTGCAAAGTCTTCACGGCCTGGGTGAGTGCCGCTAAGTGCGTACAGATCTCCTTAATGGGGGAGGTCTCTCCTGCAGGCTCAGTCATGGCTGTTCGTATTGTTAGGTACCTGGTAGTTGAGCCCGACTGGTAGAAGAAGACCTCTCTTAAGCGCTGGTTCAGGAGCCACTGGAGTGGGAACAGTGGTCTCTTGAGCACAGTGGGTAGGAGTGCCTGGTGCGGGTTCTTACGGTGGCCAACACAGGAGCTGGGAAGACGTCCCTCCGGGATGGCTGAGCTGCGGATGCTGGCAGGCTGAAGCTGATCAGTAAGCAGGCAGGTAGATGATATGGCAGCAGCAGAACCTGGAGCTGGAAGAGCAGGCTGGAAGCAGCGTCACAGGACACAGGCAAAGCAGAGTTAGACAGTCCGTTTGGCAGGAGATCAGGCAGGTATATGGCAGGAGGGATGATCAAGGAATAGTTAGGCATGCAGGCAGGTGTTCGGCAACAGGTCACAAGATATAAGCAAAGTCAGGCAAGCCAGGTCAGGTTGGAGATAGAAGAATGGTCAGACGTAGCCGGGTCAATAGCAGATAACAACAACAGGCAGGATACAGGAACTCAGGTGCAGAGCTGCAGACGAACAGCACCTGATGGAAGCATCTGACAACCTTTTAAAGAGTCCTTGGCGCCAAACAGCAATAGCGCGCATGGGCGGGAGCGTGCCAGCGCCCTCCAGTTGGAAATTCAGCTGAACTGCCCTGGAAAAGCCCCTCGTGCGCACGCGCGCACGCATGTTCGCCCCTGACGGGCACCGGCACGTCCCTGACAGGTACAATTGTAAAAGGTGTATACATCACCAATAAAAACACATATATTCAAAAAATATGTCACTGGGCTAATTGTTGTTGCATTAGTGGTCTATCTTCCATGTACCCAACGCGTTTCCGGACAGCATGGGTCCCTTCATCAGGGGCGTATGTGCATAGAAGATCACAAAAGATATTGCATTCAGCAAAATATTTAGCAAAAAATCAGCAATGATATAAAATCAACATTTTTGCTGTGCCGAAAGTGAGAGAGTCCCAAAAGGCCCCAGAGAGGTGAGGGAAGGAACAGACTTATGGCCCCCAGGACCCCGCACAAGGACCCCTAGTGGACCTACAACTGCTATACTGTATCACAGCATGAAGCAGTTGTCGTCAGGCTGTCTTAGAGACAGCATACAGCGGGGCAGTCCATAGCAGGATCCCGTCCTGCCGCCGTGAAGAAGAAGCAGACCAGGCATCCAACACTCCCAGAAGTTACAGATACCAGTGACCACTCTAGCTTTGGAAAAGGAAAAAGATTTGAGTTGTGGCTAAGTTAACTGGAAAGTGTTAGTAATCTTCATTTGCATAGAGTTTTTGCAGATTGTTGCAAATTGTTAGTGACCTAGTGATATGGTTGCTTTATCTATGTACGATCTAAAGTCTGATAGTTGAATCTCCTTATTAAAAGAACTCTGTCTAAAGTTGTAGTTGGGGGAATTCTTTCACCCTAAAATTTTTAGTGCCAGTATGAAAGAATTTTACAAACATTAATTTTAGAAACTGAAGCATGAGGTTCTATCAGATTCACACAGTGTAGCTCCCACATTGTTTAATTACTTTTTCACCTAAGATAGAAATGTCTCCTTGAAAGAATTAAGTATGCAATCTTATAACCGAAGAATAGAAAACTCATAGAATCCTCTACTCCAATTGCTCTAATAACCTCTGTGAGAAGTAGTCCTACTCTGGTTAGAGGCCTTCCTCCCCAGAAAATATTATTTAATTAAAATGAGTATGTACTGCTGGACCAAGGAGAAAACAGACCCTTGTTTTGTTTCTTTTGTCAATTTGTTCAATACATTTGTGAGAAAGGGTGATGTTATTTTTAAAATATTGGACTTAATCTGTGTAAGGTTTTTTTTTTTTCTTCTTTCTCCTATCTGAAGAGGTAAGGGGTCCAAAAGACCCCTCTGCTTTACATTGTGCAGTAAGTAGGATCTCCCATTTGCAGTGGGTTGCTTAAAAAACATCCTCTTATACACACCTTCCATATTTTGGATATTACCTTACCACTTCTTACCATTCACTATATACAGCCAATTACCCAGCTTTCCTTTGGAAAGTTAAAAGTTTGCTCTCAGCCTGGGACGGTTACAGTCTTTCTTGGCGGGAACAAATAGCAGTGATCAAAAAGGTCTATTTACCAAAAGTACTATACTTTTTTTGGGTGCTACCAAATAAGATACACTCATTGTTTCTCCGTGATCAGCAACAAGAGCTTACAATTTATTTGGCAATGTCACAGGTCAATAGTTGCCAAGCACACTCTCTTTCATGGCAGAACACATGTTGTGAGAAATATTATCAAGCTAACATCCCTTACTAAATACCACGCTACAGCTGAGACACCCATATGGGTATCCCTTGAAGAAGTAGACTGTGATCCTCTACATACAGATAACTTACTATGGCTTCTCTCGAAAAACACATCTTTCATGCAAAATCCTGACAAAATGCATTCACTTAAATAATGAGATAAATTAAAATATTCAGTGGGATACATATCACCCCACCTCCCTTTATTATTCCTTCAAAAAATCCCCCTCCTTTTTCCATATTTTAAGGAACCTAATACTTTCTAATACTTTTAAGCCTTTGACTAATTTGAATCTCTCTAGTCTCAACTGGTTGCTGATGGCAAAAGGTGTAAAATGGTTTTAGGCCCTACAAAACTAAATTTAAACTACCTAAGACACAGTTGTTTTGTTAAAGATAGATAGACCTAAAGAGAAAACACTTTATCACTTCCACAATCTACCAGACAGGGTGACCTTAACTCCTTTTGAACACAGATGCTAAGATGATCCCCACTCCCCAGGATTGATCTCCTTTGCTGTACAACTGACTTTTAACAGGCCCTACACCACCTCGCCATGATTACATGCATAAGATCTTGATATTACTATCGAACCTGAACAATGGACCAAATCTGGGACACCACCAAATACAGCTCCCAGAATACCCTAGCCTTAGAAACCAACTATAACCTATTATACCACTGGCACTTTGTACCAACCTGTTGAGCACATACAGTATCTCACAAAAGTGAATACACCCCCTCACATTTTTGTAAATATTTTATTATATCTGTTCATGTGACAACACTGAAGAAATTACACTTTGCTACAATGTAAAGTAGTGAGTGTACAACTTGTATAGCAGTATAAATTTGCTGTCCCCTCAAAATAACTCAACACACAGCCATTAATGTCTAAACTGCTGGCATCAAAAGTGACTACACCCCTAAGTGAAAATGTCCAAACTGGGCCCAAAGTGTCAATATTTTGTGTGGCCCCCATTATTTTCCAGCACTGCCTTAACCCTCTTGGGTATGGAGTTCACCAGAGCTTCACAGGTTGCCACTGGAGTCCTCTTCCACTCCTCCATGATGACATCATGGAGCTGGTGAATGCTAGAGACCTTGTGCTCCTTCACCTTCCATTTGTGGATGCCCCACAGATGCACAATAGGGTTTAGGTCTGGAGACATGCTTGGGTAGTCCATCATCTTTACCCTCAGCTTCTTTAGGAAGGCAGTAGTCATCTTGCAGGTGTGTTTGGGGTCATTATCATGTTGGAATACTGCCCTGCGGCCCAGTCTTCGAGGGGAGGGGATCATGCTCTGCTTCAGTATGTCACAGTACATATTGGCATTCATGGTTCCCTGTAGCTCCCGAGTTCCGGCAGCACTCATGCAGCCCCAGACCATGACACTCCCACCACCATGCTTGACTGTAGGCAAGACAAACTTGTCTTTGTACTCCTTACCTGGTTGCCGCCACACACGCTTGACACAATCTGAACCAAATAAGTTTATTTTGGTCTCATCAGACCACATAATCCATGTCTTTAGTCTGCTTGTCTTCAGCAAACTGTTTGTGGGTTTTCTTGTGCATCATCTTTCGAAGAGGCATCCTTCTGGGATGACATCCATGCAGACCAATTTGATGCGGCGTGTGGTCTGAAGACTGACAGGCTGACCCCCCACCCCTTCAACCTTTGCAGCAATGCTGGCAGCACTCATACGTCTATTTCCGAAAGACAACGTCTGGATATGATGCTGAGCACGTGCACCCAAATTCTTTGGTCGACCATGGCGAGGCCTGTTCTGAGTGGAACCTGTCCTGTTAAACCACAGTGAGATATTGACTACCATGCTGCAGCTCAGTTTTAGGGTCTTGGCAATCTTCTTATAGCCTAGGACATCTTTATGTAGTGCAGCAATTCTTTTTTTCAGAACCTCAGAGAGTTCTTTGCTATGAGATGCCATGTTGTACTTCCAGTGACCAGTATGAGAGAGTGAGAGCGATAACACCAAATTTAACACACCTGCTCCCCATTCACACCTGAGACCTTGTAACACTAACGAGTCACATGACACTGGGGAGGGGAAATGGCTAATTGGGCCCAATTTGGACATTTTCTCTTAGGGGTGTACTCACTTTTGTTGCCAGCGGTTTAGACATTAATGGCTGTGTGTTGAGTTATTTTGAGGGGACAGCAAATTTACACTGTTGTACAAGCTGTACACTCATTACTTTACATGGTAGCAAAGTGTCATTTCTTCAGTGTTGTCACATGAAAAGATATGATAAAATATTTACAAAAATGTGAAGGGTGTACTCGCTTTTGTGAGATACTGTACATGATGCATGCATGATGCTGTTTCCACAGCTGTTCAGTCCAGGGAACCTATGGACATGTGGAGGTCCTGTCTGGTTCTCTGAACACTGTGAACCCAAATATATAAAATGCTAGCCACATTGTTTGATACCCCTACTACCATGTTGCCAGGTGAAGCATTACTCAACCTCAAGCCAGATGGCCCAACAAAATATTAATGACACATGTTTTAATGGCTATCAAACAAACAATTTCAAAAGCTTGGCTGTCAGATTCACTTTCAAGTGAAAAATAGGCCTCATTGGACCTTCTCTATCGAGAAACCGACAGACACATTTACCGACACATTTAAAAAGACTTTGGATGCGCGGGTCTCACACTTTACCAGTAGATTTTGACTACTGTCTGATGGACCTATAATGTCAATAAGCTCTCATTTCTGGGCTTAACCTAACCTCCTTAGACTTCTAAGCACTCATCCTCAACTCCCACCTTTCCTCCCACTTTTTATTTTCCTTATTACCCCTTTTTCTCTGTTTACAATGCGTCATCTATATCAACATATCAAGATGTTTGAATCATCTAAGCCAGCGTTTCTCAACTGCAGTTCTCAAGGCGCCCCAACAGGTCATATTTTCAGGATTTCCCTCAGATGAAATAGCTGTGGTAATTACTAAGGCAGTGAAACTGATCAAATCACCTATGCAAAATAATGGAAAGCCTGAAAACATGACCTGTTGGGGCACCTTGAGGACTGGAGTAGAGAAACACTGATCTAAGCCACTATACCACTAACTACCTAGCCAAATATGAATGATTTTTTTGTGTTGTCTACCCATGTGTTTGCTCCAAGGTATTATAATGCTTCCTTGTAATGTATATGAACCAGTGACACAAAGATGTTTGACTGTTTGCTAATGTGATTTGTTACCAACTGAAAAAAAAAAACATTGAATAAAATAGTGTCCACTATTTGCTAAGAACATATTATAACAGATGATATTCCTGCTTTGTTGGGTTGCTATAGTTTACAATGGCAGGGTCAATGTCGTTTATTTATTTTTATTTACAATGAGAGGTCTCCTAGGATCAGGTTGTGCAAAGCAGTGACAAAGAGCATTTTAAAAAATGTGCTTGTTTAAACTGATTTACATTATCAAATACACACAGTTTCAGGAACTCACAAAATGATGGACATACATACATTCATTAAGTGAATTCCATGGCAATATTAGGCTCACACACACCTGAGCCAAAATGCTCCATATACATACAGTATTTTCACCTATAGACATCAAAGTGTACGTGAAATTATGGAAGGTTGTCATATTTATGGGTGGGGTTTTACTTAATCAAGGAAACCATACAATGTTGACACTGCCCAAACATGTACTTTGTATTTTTTACAGACATTATTATGGGCACTTAAAGGGTATATGTATTCATCATGATCATTGTCATCATATTTTAACTTGTCTTCAGTTTACAATTTACATTCCAATAATCTGACAAAAAGGAGTAAATGTTGCATGTGACTTACTGTGATCATAACATTCTCCAGGATCAAATATTTTCTAATTTACTGCAAGCTACAACACTATATAGAACACAAAACATGCCCGTCCATGAAATCCAATTCACTGAGCACAGTATTGGTTTGCAAATTATCTTCCTGTTACATTCCAAACCCATAATTCACTCATAAAGCATATTTAAATTACATCATGAGACCAATAATGGGATATATCCTAACACATGTTGTTAATTTCATGGTAGTGACCTAGTGAATCGCTTGAATAAAAAGTTCATTAAACTGTTATTCAGCTGGCACTCCTTCTACATGTAGATAGTTTACACTTTTGAGTAAATATCTTTTGGCTAAGTTGGTGATAATGAAAATGAATATTGCTGTAATAAAACAATTATAATAATATATGTAGTGTGTTTCCAAAACAACGTTTTTATTTAGTTTCCGATTTATTTTTTGCAGACTTTCTATTTTTGAATAACATATGCATGTCAATGTTTCAGCTGATTATTTCCTTGCACTTAGTATGCAATTTATATGGTGCCTCCGTGCATTATTATTAGTATTTCTTTGTATGTCTTTTATAGGAAACCTGAGTAAACCACCTCTCTCTGCTTTGAGTTTAGAGAACAGTAATTTGATTGATTGATTTTGGATTACTTACATTCTGTTTTAACAGCATACAAAATTGTATTCTCCATTTGACTCATGGGCTGTTGAATTAAAATGCCTTCACAGGAAGGATCCGGATCTCACACCTCCACACTGAAACGTATATACTCGGGTTGCATGCAACATCTCTCTCACCCTTCCACCACCCCTTCAGTTTGTTCACCTCGGCCCATGTGGGAGATAAGGTTACTGATTTTTCTACTTCTGCGCAAGCACTCACACCACATATTTCCCCAAAGGTAAGTCCATCCATCTCCCAATCTCTTTTGGGGCTTGCGCACAGCACCTATTTTTTGACCACAGCTGACACCAGATCTCAAAAAGGCCCTCAATGTAGAATTGATCAATCCCAAACAAGTGATCAAAATAGACTCCAAATAATAAATCTCTCATCCTATCCACTTTCAGAAGATCAAATCCATGTACTGAGTCTGCTTTTGACTTTTTGCCCATCCCAAAACTTAGATGCCTTTGAACTTATCAAAAATGTCCACTTATTCCCTAGAGGTTTGATGTACAAATGAATTTATGACAAAGACTATCAAGCTTCTAGATCACAATCTTTCAATCATAAAGTTTGGAATACAATAAATGATCTCAAAATTCTGAATGACCTTATGGAACTTTGGGAGGAGGGCAATGTGTCAGAGGAGCTCCCGCCTGAATCTCTTGATGGGGACTCCTCTGATTCTTCTCCTCTCAGATCCACCCCTGCAGTTAGATGTTTTCCACCTCCTTAATCATACAAGCCAAAATCTAGAGCCTATCCAATCTTACAAGCCAATCCCAACAGGCTTTTACCCAACAGGTCACCAAAGAAATTGCCCAAACCAACTAATTCCTACCCAAAAATCAGCCTTATTGGAACTTAAAAATAATAATGAGATAATCATCAAGCTGGCTGATAAAGGCGGTACTATAGTAGTTATGGATAAAACTCAATATAGAGCAATGGCAATGGATATTCAAAATAATCACCATTGGTACGGAAGCATCTCTGATGGCTTTCTAGATCTAATAAAAATTAACTACAATTATCTAATTGGAAATGCAAGGTGTAATAGATCAAAAAACCCATGAGTTTCTAACTGTAAAAATTCCCAAAACTCCAACACTTTTTACACCTTACCCAAAATGCACACCCTGACGGCCCATTACGGTAATGGCTGTTTTACAGAACCAACCAGCCAATTGGTGGATGACTATCTACGTCCTCATGTGGTTTCTCTTAGTTCACACATTCAAGACACTATGGACTTGTTGCGAGCCTTGGATGGTATCTCAACTCCAGAGGGTGCATGGCTGGTTGCCATTAATGTAAAGGCTCTCTACAATTCAATTCCCCATCACCATGGGGTCAGGGTTGTTGAGAACTTCGTCTCTGAAAAAGGTTTAGCTGCTGGTCATTACAACCAATTTGTTTTGGATCTGTTAATTTAATTATCCTCACCAACAATGTTTTATGTTTGGTCACTCCCACTACCTCCGGGTGCAGGGTGTCCCTATGGGAGCGTGACTTGTTTGCTTGCGATGACAAACAAATTTACACCAGTAAAGTGCTAATATGGCGGAGATTCATAGATTATGTATTTGTCATCTGGACAGGTTCCAGAGATGAATTGGATGTCTTCCTAAGCATTTTGGAGACTAATGATTTCAATTTGAAATTCACTATGTCATGCCACCAAAAAACCTTGAGTTTCCTTGATGTCCAGATTTTTTGTCAATATTGATGGTAGCCTTGGCTCATTTCTATACAGGAAACCCTCTGCAGGTAATACCATCCTCCATGCTGTCAGCTCTCATCCCACCCCTCTAGTTAACAGCATACCTTATAATCAATACTTACGGTTAAAAAGAAATTGTAGTCACCAAGACTTAAGAAAGCCTATCACAGAGCTAACGATCAGGATTGTATTACTGCATACCATTAAATCTAAAACTTCAGAATCCAATGTAAAACTGATTACTAGGTACTCTGGGCATCATAAACAGGTACGACATATTTTTAGCAAGTATTGGCCTCTTTTGGTGACTGATGATTCTGTCTCCAAATACATTAACAGCAAATCCCAAATTAGCTTCAGAAGATCTTCCTCCTTGAAAGATCAATTAGTCAGAAGCCAATATTCCAACACACAGAGGCCCCCGGTGCTAAAGTTTACAGGAACTAAACCATGCAGAAAATT
This sequence comes from Aquarana catesbeiana, assembly GCF_042186555.1. Taxonomy (NCBI): domain Eukaryota; kingdom Metazoa; phylum Chordata; class Amphibia; order Anura; family Ranidae; genus Aquarana; species Aquarana catesbeiana. The sequence continues at coordinate 547,893,143 of NC_133328.1, read as the reverse complement.
TTACTTTTGCAGCCTTATGATGAACAATTGAGAAGTGACCTTACCCAATGGTCATGTTTATAGGCCAAATTTTTGGGCTGATTGTCAAACCATTGGGGTGGTTTATTATATGGCTTGTGAATGTGGAGTTTTCTACATTGGGAAAACCAAAAGACCCTTCTTTCACAAAATTAGAGGCCATGTGTATCTAATATCCAAAAAGAAGATGGAGACGCCTATTAGCAGACACACTGGTCTCTACCATAACTTTGATTAATCAAAAATGCATTTTTTTTGCTCTTGAACATATACCCAAAAATGAGAAATAAGGAGATATTGACAAGTTACTGTTGCAGCATGAATCCAAATGGATATATACCCTGGCCACTACCAAATTTCCTGGACGAAACAAATCCATTAGTTTCAAACTCTTTCTATAGCAAATGTGATTTCTTACTCTTACTATAATTTCTATTTTCTTATTTTGATAAGATATAATTTATGTAAAACAATGCATTGCTATTATATATTTCTGTAGTTGTGGTATGTTTTATTTCTTATAATGATGCGTGCATATTCTCTGTAAGGGTCCTCTGCTGAGATAACCATTCCAAGCTTTCAGTCTGTTTATTATAACAGGTATTTTAATTGGCCACTAAATGGTGGTTTTTCTTTTTTTTTTTTTTTTTTTATTATATTTTCCCCTTTGTTTGTAGGTGTTTATGGGATAGATGGGCTATCATATGGACGCCCAGGACACCATTGAACGGATGTCCTGGGAAATCATGCCGTTGTAGATGACCTGTTTCTTAAGTGTCCCTTTATGGCCATCTGCTGTGCTGTATACCATCTGGGATAATCCAGACTATGGGATCCCTTTAGGTATCCCTCGTCATCCATTACTGGTGGATTGGAACTTCTAATATGGCGCCGATAGACTCACAGCAATTGCGCATGACATCAAATCCAGCACAATTTTGGGCATGATCGGTTGGTCGATTCCGGCGTCCACATCTCCATCGGTGCCATTGGACACAGGGGAGATGGGGGGAGACTATTCAGCATTGCAGTGCTCAAAGAGGGGGACATGTATACGTTATTCTAAAGGAGACTTTAGGTAAGCTTATCCTGATATATTGGTTATCCACTTAATGCTTAGTCTTAATACTTATGACTCTGTGGTTTGAGAGCTTTAACTCTCTTCCTCCTTTGCAGACTTCACAAGGGTTGATGTGGCCACTGTATTATTTTATTTACTTGGAGGAATATCCTAGTCTACAGGATAGGAATAGCTTCTTCAGTGTTAAAAGACCTTTCATTACTACTCCATTCTTTCCATGCAAATTCTTCTATGTTTTATGGTAGGTATTAGTGTGCAAAAACTCCTTTGGTTTCTGGCATGTTTATTCTGTGAAAATTTCTATTATATATTATGTCAATACGTCCTCTCTTAAGGATTGAAATCCTTGGCAGGCCCTCCCCTATGATATGCTGATATCTTACTACTGAACAGCCTGAGTCTAAGTACTATTGTCTCTGCTGTATCCCTCTACTATATATACCATACTATCTGATGTATGTATACAGGATTGGTATTCTCTCCTGAGGACCCATTATGTAAGCATCATTAGTACAATTAAGTAATTTGTGTGTGTTTCTTTTTTGTCAGTTTAGTTCAACTTTATTATTGTTGTGCTGTCATTTATTCTTTCATATTTTGTCGTAGTGTATGCATGTGCAGCATCCATAAGGATCTTCTGAAGAAGCTAAAACTATAGTGAAACATGTAGAGTGAACTGGATCAGCTGCATAGTACATGTAAAATCAAATAATTTTTACTGTAATTTTTAACTTTGCTATAAATAAAACTTGTTCAATCTATTTTATCTTAAATTATTTTCTTTTTTTGTGTCAAGCACATAAAAACCCCCATGGTCCTGCTATCTGTTTCTTTTCTAAAGTTTGAGGGGTGCCTTTTGGGCAATCAGCTTACTCTTTATTGTGTCTTCACATATTATTGATGTCCTATAATTTGCCTCCACTGACATGTACACACAATGCTTTTTAATATTCATGCAAATATAAGTAGCCTAACATTCACAATTAAAACAAATAATTAGTCAGACCATGAGGAAGGCCTGTTTCAAAGCATGTGAGACCAGGTTCAACTTTTTCATCTTTTGTATCAGAAGAAGACATTTTGTCATATAGCCACTCTGTTGTATAATGCATAACGTCCAACTGTTCCTGATTTCGAGGGACGGTTCCTGATTTGCTTTAAATGAGAGTGATTGATTAACCATCAGTAAAGAAAATAAATACAATAAATAGAATACCGCGCTAGAAAACCAAAAATCACACAAAAAACACACAAAAAAAGCTGCAACAAAAGCCATCAAATATCCAAATGGTGAGAGTAATTGGAATAAAAAATAAGTTGTGCTAAAGGATAAGCAATTACACAAAAAGTAACATACACTAAGGATAACAGATATTGCAATGTTGATCCTTCAAATACAAGTCCATATGCACAGTTGAAATCAGCAAAGTCCTCCAGAATTATGTATTCCAATGTCCATCTCCATTCACTGACGATGAGGTTAAAATGGAAAAAGGAAGACGGGACACAGTCTGACAGGATAAACTCTATAAGTGGGAACCCTTACCAGAGCTGGTGGACCCCCTTAAGAGCAGAGTCAAACACACAAGCAGATTGAGCCCTCTGCTGGGACAGGGATGTTTTCGGATACCTCCGAACCCTCGCCGTCTTCAATGACGAACAACGAATGCTTCGGCAGTGTGCGGTAAGCGCCCGGCAGATAAAACGCTCCGATCTGTAAAGAGACACACTCGGGCCCAAAGCCACGAGTGCGAAAAAGGAAGCGACTCCAATCGTGTAGTAATGTTAAAAAAGGTAAGCTTTTAAAAAACGAAAAGTTACATGTACAGAAATATAAAACCCAGCTAGGCAAAAACAAACAAACAAACGACCGCCCCTGTTCCGGGGTCACATGTGGCGTGGTGGCTTCAGCACAAAGCACCACCCCGGTGTGGCAGGGGTGTGTGTCCTATGCCTAGATACTTTTGCAAATAGGTGTCCCTCAGTTCCATCTCAAAAAGTTGGGAGTTATAATACAGAATAGTATGCCTTGCCCATTCTATATCAGACATTTGGACTGTGCTTATTATGTCCTTATCTGTGTGGCATTTCCATGGAAAAACAGTGCTTTGAAGGGTCACTTAAGAAATTTGTGGGTCAGGAAAAGTGCCCATCATATGACCTCTATCAGGTTTTCAGACACCTCCCTCATTCTTCCCCAAGTAAGATGTACAAAGACTATCTCTAAACATATAGGGACTTAAGGGCATGCTCAGCCCCCCCTCCCCCACCAGGCTGAGCAGATGAGACAAGCACAATCAATATACATCATATAACTAGGAGTTGGAATGTGTAGACAGCCAACAGTTCAACTATTTTTTTTTCAAACTAGGATAATTGTGGTTCTCGTAAGTGGCTTTGTAAAGAGGCAATGCCATGTTAACTAGGTTCTTTCAGTATGCAATTGAGGGGGTCACTACCTTTTCCAGTGTAGTACAATAGCATGTAGATATGTGAACAGAAGAATATGAAGCAGGATCCTTAAACATGCCATCGGAGCCAGTCTCTCTACCAATCCCAAAGGACAGACAGAAATTGTGAGAGGAATCTTCAATGCTGGGACATCAGTGATAAACTGAATAACTTCCATCCAGTATGCCTGTATAACCAGGCAGAATCATAATATATGCCCAAAATCAGTGAGGAAGTGTGTACCCAATTTTTACCAGTGAGATCAGGGACATGTTGAATTCAATTGTCTCTGCAATGTATGACTGAAAGGGGTAAAAATGGGAAAAGTACTTTGTAGATACTGAACATGGGCTTCCCAAAGAGTCATTCCTAAATTACTGTTTCAGTTGAAAGGGCTGATTCACGTGCTCTGATGATCCCACTGGGCTATTAAGGAATGAAAAATGTTTTGGAGATGTTAGTCATATTGAGGTTAAGCCTTCCCTTAAATTTCAAGATACGATCACTCTGAAGCAGAGCATGCTTGAAGATCAGCAGAACTTCTCTCATTCTTGTACACGTTTGGAAAGTAGCATCATGGTCCACCTAGATAGACCTAATAGCAGAAATGTATTTCCCTAGTATAGATTACATATATAAGGATATCCCTTATCCTTATGGTACTAAATCACAAAAATAGGAACAAAAAAATTGTGTATAAAGAAATATGCATGTGAGAAAATACTAAAATACCATGTAATCTAAATGAATAGATGTCAGTACATAGGAATCTAGTCTACCAGACACCCCTGGAAGTAAATGAAACTACACCCTGTAGTTATTATTATTATAAAGGATTTATATAGCACCAACAGTCGATGCAGCACTTTACAACATAAGGGGACACAGTACAATTGCAACACAATGTAATACAATAGGAATCAGTAATTTATTAATATCCCAATTATAGGATAAAATAATATAATATCGTTTATATTAGCATGAAATATTGTAACAAATAAACAAATAATTCAAAGAATATCAGTACATTAAAACACCCTAAAAGCAACGGACATGCCGGGCTAGAGCCCTGCTCTGTGAGGGAGAATAAACCCCAAATAAAGGCAGCCCATGGACACAGAAATGGTAAAAATCGTGTTACTATTCACCCTAGAGGTGAGGGGGACATTATTCAAGAATAATGGTGCTGGGAAGTGCCAGGAATAAAACCAAAACTAGCTCTAATAGCGGCACCCAGGCAAGACATATTATGAAAAAGGCGCCAGTCTCCTTAGGTAATTTTACTTCAGACAAGAAACTCAAATCCAAGCAGCCAAAAGCTATCTCCTCAGGGGACTCTGAACCTAATTCAAATATGTTACATTCTTCACAACAAAACTCTGATATTCCTTCTAACATTTTGAAACAATTTGAAAAAATGTTACATAAAGCATTACAACAAACATCAGAGCAAATTACTAGTAATCTGACTAGAGAGATCAGAGAACTGGGGAGATGCACCGAAGCATTGGAAATGAAAATGGAAGATATAGAAAATTCTACACAGGATGCTTTCTCTGAAATAGATATCCTCAAAGAGGAAAATATTATTTTACAGAATAGACTGGAGGACTATGAGAATCGCGCCAGAAGATTGAATTTGCGATTCAGAGGCTTACCAGAATCAATCACAGATCTGCAGTCAACAATAACAGTATTATGCCAAGAACTACTACCTGGCATTTCGGTGGAAAGGCTTGAAATGGACAGAGTACATAGGGCACTTATGCCCAAAAAATTGATTGCCCCCCCAGGGATATTATAGCAAAATTTCATTTTTTTCATTCAAAAGAACAACTTCTAGAAGCGGCTAGAGGGAAAAATAATCTAACATTTCAGGGACATAGTTATCAACTATTTGCTGACTTATCCCAGTTAACAATATCTAAGAGGCGTGCAATGAAGCCTCATCTACTGGAACTCCTGAAGAACTATAACATGTACTCCAAGACCTCAAATTGATTGACGGTACAACTATAGCCTCCACCTCACGTAGGAGATCAGCTTCTGCCTCCTCCATTCAGAAAACATCCTCCTCTGAGACAAAAAATGGAAACCATCATACACACAAAAGAGGACGATTCGCATCCTCACAACAAGAACAAGATGACGCCATGGACTGAGTAATATGCACTTATATAATATAGCCATTTCAGCTAAGACAGCACCCATTGGGAGAACAGAATTGTAATTACATTTCTGAATACTCTTCCTAAACCAAAAACTAATACTCCATCTAGCCCACTAGTGAGCAATTGGACATACACTTTGAACTAGATTATCTAATTTATTAATTTATACCTTATTGGTATAAGTTTATAATTAAATAACAAAATTTTTATTATGATTTTAGGTTCCCTTTTTTGGTAGTTTTTATTTTATTTTATTTTATTTATTTATTTATTTATTTATTTATTAGAAACATGGTATGGTATATGTTCAGATTATATTTTTACTTTCTGAACACCTAAATAGTCCCTAATGTATGGAGGACTGATTAAAATATTATATATATATAATTTTTTTTTTAATTTTTATGTACGTGTGTATGTATATATATGTATGTATATGTGTGTGCATATATACATATATATATATATATATATATATATATATATATATATATATATATATATATATATATATATATATATATATATATATATATATATATATATATATATATATATATATATATATATTATTATTATTATTTATTCATTTTTATATTATTATATTTCCTCCTCCTTTTTTGTACCATGTCCTCCTTTTTAGAAACATGGTATGGTAAACAGTCCCTATTATATGGTGGACTGATTAAATTATTATATATGTATATGTATTTTTTTATTCTGTATGTGTGTATGTATATGTATATATATAAATGTATATATATGTATACATTTTTTATTTTTTATTATTTATTTATTTATTTATTTATTTATTCATTTATTTATTTTTATATCATTATATTTCCTCCTCCTTTTTTGTTTCTCAAGATAAAATTGTGAAATAACAAAATTTTTATTTTGAATTTAGGTTCCCTTTTTATAGTACTTTTTATTTTAGAAACATGGTATAGTAAGCGTTCAGATAATATTTTTACTTTCTGAGCACCTAAATAGTCCCTAATGTATGGTGGACTGATTAAGTTAGCATGTATGTATGTATAGATATATATGTAAGTGTATGTGTGTATATATGTATATATATCTATATATATAGATATATATACATATACACATTTTTTATTTTATTTTTATTTTTATATTATTATATTTTCCCCTCCTTTTTTTGTTTCTCAATGTAAAACTGTGAAACAACCACCAAGGATGAAAAATCTTCCTTCAACTGAAGTTTATTTAAAATTCTTCATTAATTTGATATATATAGTTTTTGAATAGTCTTAATTTCACAGTTTAATTTACATTTCTTTGGTCACCCCAATAGGAAGGAAAGGGTTTCCTATCCTTTTCTATTGGTTGGACATCCAAATATGTTTCTGATATTACTGCACTCCTTTATTCCCATTCAATTTTTTTTCCCATTCGCTTTATATTTAATATAAACATGTACCCTTCAAAATAATAGACATTACCAATTATATGAAACTCGGGCTCTTAAATTTACAATTTTATACTTTACAATCTTCATATTTTTGTGATAAATTTTCTTTCTTTTTAAGGCGGATTCCCCCATGCACGGAAATCACATGTGCCTCACCATGCCTTCCTCGGATTCCCATAGTAATATATGGGGACCAGACGAAGGCCTCCTTCCCCCTGTTGGGAAGTCCTTGACCCCAACTTGGGTATTCTTGGAATCTACTTACATTTGTACAACCCCTGGCAAAAATTATGGAATCACCAGTCCCTGAGGATGTTCCTTCAATTGTTTATTGTTGTAGGAAAAAAGCAGATCGCAGACATGGCCAAAAACTAAAGGCATTTCAAATGGCAACTTTCTGGCTTTAAGAAACACTAAAAGAAATCAAGAAAAATAATTGTGGTGGCCAGTAACAGTTAGATTTATAGAACAAGCACAGGGAATAAATTATGAAATCACTCAATTCTGAGGAAAAAATTATGGAATCACCCTGTAAATTTTCATTACAAACACTAACACCTGCATCAGATTAAATCTGCTTGTTAGTATGTAGGTAAAGAGGGTAAATAATCACGCAGTGTTGCACAAGATGTTGGTTGTTCACAGTCGGCTGTGTCTAAAACATGGACCAAATACAAACAACATGGGAAGGTGGTTAAAGGCAAGCATACTGGTATACCAAGGAAGACATCAAAGCGTCAAGACAGAAAACTTAAAGAAAATGTACAACAAAACAAATGAGGAACAAATGGGAGGAAACTGGAGTCAACATCTGTGACCCAACTGTAAGAAACCGCCTAAAGGAAATGGGATTTACATACAGAAAAGCTAAAAGAAAGCCATCTCTAACACCTAAACACAAAAAAACAAGTTTACAATGGGCTAAGGAAAGGCAAGTGTGGACTGTGGATGATTGGATGAAAGTCATATTCAGTGATGAATCTTGAATCTGCATTGGGCAAGGTGATGATGCTGGAACTTTTGTTTAGTGCCGTTCCAATGAGATTTATGCAAACGACTGAAGAAAACATGCAAATTTTCACAGTCAATTATGATATGGGGCTGCATGTCAGGTAAAGGCACTGGGGAGATGGCTGTCATTAAATCTTCAATAAATGCACAGGTTTACATTGAAATTGTGGACACTTTTCTTATCCCATCTATTGAAAGGATGTTTGGGGATGATGAAATCATTTATCAAGATGATAATGCATCTTGCCATAGAGCAAAAACTGTGAAAAAAATCCTTGAAGAAAGACACATAAGGTCAATGTCATGGCCTGCAAACAGTCCGGATCTCAATCCAATTGAAAATCTGTGGTGGAAGTTAAAGAAAATGGTCCATGACAAGGCTCCAACCTGCAAAGATGATTTGGCAACAGCAATCAGAGAAGGCTGGAGCCAGATTGATGAAGAGTACTGTTTATCACTCATTAAGTCAATGCCGAGGTGGTGCAACAAAGTACTAGTGATGTGTTGGAGTGTTATTTTGTTTGTTTGTTTTTCATGATTCCATAATTTTTTCCTCAGAATTGAGTGATTCCATAATTTATTCCCTGTGCTTGTTCTATAAATCTAACTGTTACTGACCACCACAATTATTTTTCTTGATTTCTGTTAGTGTTTCTTAAAGCCAGAAAGTTGCCATTTGAAATGCCTTTAGTTTTTGGCCATGTCTGCGATCTGCTTTTTTCCTACAACAATAAACAACTGAAGGAACATCCTCAGGGACTGGTGATTCCATAATTTTTGCCAGGGGTTGTACTATACTAAAATGCTTTATAATTTTTATTGTTTCTTATTTCCTCTCTAAGTTATCCTACTATGGATCTGGCTATCTATCTCTTTGTTTCAAATTCGCGCAGGTCAGGCCGAATAGTCGCTGCACCCAGACAACTGGTAAGCGCATACTCTTGTTTCAATTGCCATGGCTCCTTTAAATATTTTATCACTGAATGTCCAGGGTCTTAATGTTCCTCAGAAACGAGTAAAAGCCTTTCGGTCATTTCAGTCTTAAAAAGCACACATTGTATGTCTACAAGAGACTCACTTTACCCCGACTTCAACCCCTACATTTTTTAGTACTGCTTATCCCCAAGTTTACACCGCCTCGGCGCTCACTAAAAAACGTGGAACTCTCCGTTTCAATATTTTTTATTTTCAAAAGTGAAGGGAAAAGGGACGTAGGGAAAACATTACATGTCATTGCTATAATTTGAGACAGCAAAATACAGATGACCATCAAGGTCGCATTGTGTACAACTTAATGAGGCTTTGGTGTACAGGACATTGTAGTATAATATGAACAAAATCAGTCAAGAACTTTGAGCAAGGTGAACACAGGAGAGCAATAGATCGGATTTAGATTAGATTATATGCAGTAATGGGAGGGAGAGGTCCGCCACCCCAATTGGGTACATACTGTGGCGGGACTCCTCCACCCCCACCATCCCTCCAACCAGAGAATGTAAAGTGTCCAATATCTAGGAGGAAGGGTGGTAGAATTAACCAAGGCTATCGGATCTATGTTCACCGTAGTATATGATTGAACTGTTTCGGTGTCTACTGATTTTTAACTAGTAACTTCATAAACTGTTTAACATTCGCATCTGCGTAAGTTAATATGGAAACAAATGAAATAGAAAACCGGAGATCGGGGCACCTATGAGGCTGTTCTGGCTTGGGCCAGGAACGGGGACCAACTCAGGAGGATTCCCGTCCGAGGTCCAGGCCATGAACCTTCGATTACAGGCCAAAGCCTAATACCATCAATAAAGAGAGAAAGTGAGGTGAGAAAGGGAGGAGAAAAGTATAGAGAAGAGAAAAGGGGGGTTGTAGAGAGAAGGGGATAAGGGTTGAGAGAGATGCGTAGGAGTCGGCTGGGGGCCAGAGACATATCGATGTGTAAAAGCTCTGGGGAAGGGTCAAAGCGTGACCCAATGTACGTCGCCCAAGGTTCCCAAATTTGTTGGAATTTGGCTGAGCGTTCCAGGATCACACTTGCCATTTTTTCTTGGTTCATAATCCAGGAAATCTTTCTTTTGGCTAGGAGTGTGGAGACTGTTGTTTTTTTCAATGCTTTAGCTAGGGTGAGCTTGGCTCCTAGAATGATAAAGAAGATGAGGCGTTGTGTGATCCTGGAAACTTCTCTTACTGGGAAATTGAGGAGTGCCACTAGAGGAGACATTTGAATAGGTCTTTCGGCTATCCTACTAATCCAAGTGAAGATCTTGTGCCAGAATTGTCTGATTCTGGGGCAGGTCCACCATGTGTGGAGCATATCGCCCTTAAGGCCACATCCCCGAAAACAGAGGGGGGACGCTGAAGGGTAAAAGCGAGCTATTTTGGAGGGAACCAAGTACCATCTGGTTAGCACTTTCAGGCTACCCTCCACGAGCCCAGAGTTTAGGATGCCTTTGTAAGATTGGAAAAAGTTCCTGTGCCAGGTTTCCAGTTGCCAGCTTTGAGATAGATCCTCTTCCCAGGCTAGCATGTAAGGTGCCTTGGAATGCGCAGAGGATAAAGCCCTGTAAATCACCGAAATGCCCCTCCTCTGCTCGCTGGCCTGTCCACACCAAAGTTCATAAGGAGTCATTTGGGTTCCATTCGGGAGTGATCAACATTTATTGTGTAAGTAGCTTGATATTTGGGAGAATCTAAATAGTTCAGACTGTGGCATATCTAGATTGCTGACACAAAAAGCTTTAGAGAGTGGGCCTAATGGTCTAAGGAAGTGTCCTATTCTGTACATCCCTTTGTCGAGCCACCATTTAAAGTCAGAAATGTGGAGACCTGGGGGGAATTCGGGATTGTTAAATAAATGCTGTAATGGTGCCATGGGAGATGTTAATCTTTTGTTGCTTTTCAATCTGTCCCATAATGCAAAGGAATGTGACAACGTTGGGGAAAGAATGGAGGGTCTGAGTTTTCTTGGGCTCCAGAGGAGGAAGTCCAGGGTGTGGAGGGGGATCGCTTGTCTCTCTATGTGGACCCAGTCAGGTTGTTCCCATCTAGAGTAGACTGTGGATAGCTGGGCTAATTGTGCTGCTTGTAAGTACCAGATTAGGTTCGGTAATCCCATGCCGCCTTCTGACCTAGGTCTAAACAGGATCGCTTTGGAGAATCTGTGACCCCCTTTACCCCATATGTATTTAACAATGTTGGCCTGGAAGCGTTTTAGGCGGTTATTATCGATCGATATTGGAAGAGCTCTAAAATAGTATAGGATGCGGGGGAGTAGGGTCATTTTGATCGTGTTGATTCTGCCTAGCCAGGTCAGGGACAGCCTGGACCAACGTGAGAGGTCCTCCTCCAGTTTTTTGTAGAGAGGAGGAAAGTTAGCTTGATACAGGAGTTCGGTTTTAGGAGTTAGCTGTATCCCTAAGTAAGGGATGGATGAGTCACTCCATGAGAACCAGAAGCTGTCCCTGAGTCTGGCCAGGAGAGGTTCTGGGATATTAATATTTAGCGCCTGAGATTTGTCGTAATTGACCTTGAGGCCCGAGATCTTTCCAAAGTCATCCAGGAGACGACATATATTAGGAAGTGAAGTGAACGGGGATGATACAAATAGTAAGATGTCATCCGCAAATAATGCACATTTATGGCATCGGGAACCACTTTGAATACCTTGAATGTTCGGATTGTTTCTGATGGCTATCGCCAGGGACTCGATCGCTATGGCGAAGATCAACGGGGAGAGTGGGCACCCCTGTCTTGTACCTCTAGCTATGGGGAAGGAGTCTGAGTAAAACCCTTGCAGGCGCACCTGAGCTGAAGGAGTTGAGTACAATGCGTGAATGATATTGAGGAAGGAGTCCCCAAAACCCCATTTTTGTAGTAGATGGAATATGTAGGGCCATTGGATAGCGTTAAATGCTTTTTGTAGGTCCAGAGAGAGTAAACAACCCTGTCTGGATGGGCCCCCATCCTAGTTGGAATTAATAAGGGATACTATATCAATTGCTCTGCGAATTTGATCGGGACCCTGCCTTCCTGGTATGAAGCCCACTTGGTCTTTATTAATGTATAAGCTAATGAAGGAGGCTAGGCGGTCTGCAAGGATCTTGGTCAGGATCTTCAAATCATTGTTAATGAGAGATATTGGTCTGTAGTTGCTGACCGAGCTTGTGTCTTTATCTGGCTTAGGGAGGACCGTGATATAAGCCGTGTTTAGAGAGGTGTCAAGTGTATCCCCCTTCCTAAGAGCATTGAAGAATCTAGCCATATAAGGGGCGAGCAAAGTAGAGAATGACTTGTAATATGGTACGGAGAAACCATCAGGGCCAGGGGCCGATTGTGATTTCAGGTTTTTAATGACCGCGTAGATTTCCTCAGCTGAAATAGGGGAGTCTAGTTTCAAGCGGTGTCTTGTTTCTAAGTTAGGGATCTGTATGTTATTGAGGAAGGAGTCCATTGCCTCTGGAGAAGGGCTGATTCCACTACTGCATAAGGATTTATAAAAGGTTTGGAATTCCCCCATGATTCGTTGAGGGTTTTGGGACAGAGTGCCACCGTGAATCCTGATCTTCGGTAAGGCCGGAGATCTGAATTTCGGGGATAATTTGCCTGCAAGCATGGGACCTATTCGATCGCCGTTACTATAGAATCTGTTTCTGTTCCAACGAAGCCATTTTTCAGCCTTGGTAGTTAAGGTGAGGTTTAAGGCCGTGCGTGCTGCATCTAATTGAGTGATAGGAACAGCATTTCGATCTGCTTTGTGTCGTTTAATTAAGGCTGTGTACTCCCTATCCAGCTTTTCTATGTCAGCTTTGTTTTCCTTATTAATTTGAGAGGCTAGTTGGATCAGGTGACCTCTTATTACTGCCTTGTGGGCCGCCCAGAGGCAAGAGGGACTAGTGTCTGGTGTATCATTATTGAGAAAATAGTTGCGAATGTTAGTTTCGATTTCTTTTGTTCTGATCGGGTCACTCAGGATGGACTCGTTGAGCCTCCATCGCCGGACAGGTTTATGTCCCCCCGGGCGCTGAATTACAAGGACCACCAACGAGTGATCCGACCAGACTACATCTTTGATAAGTGCCTTGTTCGTTAGTGGAACGGATGCAGAGGTTATTAGAATGTGGTCGATTCTCGCAAAAGACCTATGGGGGTTAGAGAAGTGCGTGAAGTCTCACAGCATGGGATTCACTTCCCTCCATATGTCAATGAGGCCCTGCTGGAATATAAGTTTGGCTATGCATAGGCTCTGTTTCGTTGGTCTAGTGAGGCATCTGCCTGGGGGTCGAGACTTGTCCAACCCCTGGTCAAAGGCCGAGTTAGAATCGCCTCCATAAATCACTGTGCCCTCCAATAGTGGCGTTAGTGTTGCGAACATAGTTTGGAAGAAGGCATACTGGCCCCTGTTAGGGGCATAATACGAGATTAGAGAATATAGTTGGTCAGCTAAGTCCCCCACTAAGAGGATGAAGCGCCCATCAGGGTCCCTGAATTCAGATTTGGGTGTAAATTAGCATTTTTTAGAAATGAAAATACCCACCCCCTTTGTTTTATTCTCAGCATTGGTAAGTTTAAAGAATGGGAATTTGGAGTGGATGAAGGAGGGGTTGAAACTTCTGGGAAAGTGAGTTTCCTGCATAAGGATCACGTCTGCTGTTTGGGAATGTAGGTATTGGAAGACTTTGCGCCTTTTGGACGGGGAGTTCAGGCCTTGAGCATTATGGGACACTATTTTAAGTGGTGTATTAACTGGTGTGTCTTTAGCCATCGAGCAGAGGTAGGAGCAGAGCTGGGCAATTCACAGCACTCACCAACTGGTAACCACAGGGTCCAAGGCATCTCAAATGACAGGCCGAGCGTGGTGAGGGCATCAGATGATGTTCGAGGTGGACTCCCCAGTCGACTCCTGTGGCAAAAAATATGTTAGAGTAAGTGTGGGAAAGGGGAAAGAAAAGGCAAAGAGGAAAGACGGGGAGCAAGGGAGATCCCCGGAGAATGGAGGGGACAGGGTCCTCCATCAGAAGGTGTGAGTCACAAAAGAATCCCTCCAAGGGGTAGGGATTTACCCTGTCCAGTGGCATTCGGGATACCAAATCCACTAGACAGAAAGGGGGGCATGAACACCACCCCAGCAGATGGACCGCTTAATATGGTAATTAAAATATCAGTCTTGAAGTAGGCACTTGAACCTACAGATACACTTTAACCCCCATAAAAATATGCTTTCACATGAAGAGAAGCCCAGGTGAGAAAGTGTACTGACCAGCAAACTATGACTATAACTAAAAAAAAAACCAAATAATAAAATTGTGTGGATGAACCTGGAGTAATAAGAACTATCAGGGATTACGCCCATCCAGCCTGGGAGAAGCCCTACTGGGGGATCCCCCAGATTCAGCATAGCTGATAAAGGGATGTTCCCATGGGCCATCTGGATAGACGGTTACTTGCCCTCCCTCCTCCCCACCTGAACCAACAAAAAGTTATGGTGAAGTAAATCAAAGGCCGTGTATCATGAGAAACGGGAGACAACAGTGTCTCCGAGAGTTGTGTCCCCTGAGATCGCCTCGAAAGAGGCGTGAGGGTGTCCCAAAATGACACTCATCTCAGGGGTCACAAATGTGGAGGTTCCCATCCCTCAGCCAACATCTGAAGGGGGGGAAGAGGAAGGAGACAAGATAAAAGAAAAAACAAAAAAAAGTCAGTGGACGTCAAAGGTATGATATGCCGTGGGCAAAGAAAGGACTGAGAGTCATGGAGGGTTAGTTTCCTTGGACTTCTTGGTTCTTGCCTTCTCCCAAACCGGATTCAGAGGACTCGTGGGCAAATGTCTCTTAGCTGAGTTGGGTTGGGATCCTGTTTGGCGGGCAGTCGGGTCTTGGTTGATGAAGCCTAATTGTAGGAAAAGCTTTTCTCCTTCCTGTAGGGAGCCGAAGGTATACGCCTTGCCTTTGTGGAGCAGTTTAAGTTGAAATGGGAAAAGCCACCAGTATTTGATTTCTTTATCCATCAGGATTTGAAGCAGTGGTTTTAGGGTTCTCCTTTTTTGTATAGTTGACGGTGAGAGGTCAGCAAATATTTGCAGATGGTGCCCCTGAAACATTATTTCAGACATGGATCTTGATTTCCTCATCACCTCTTCTTTGATAGCGAAAAAAGTGAGGTTTTACCACGACGTCACGGGGGAGACCGTCTGCTCTGGGGGGCCGGAGGGCTCTGTGGGCTCGGTCCAGTTCAAGTCTGTGTTGTGGAGTCTCTGGCAGTAATCCCTGAATGAATGATTTTATAGTTTCAGGGATATCCTTGTAGGATTCAGGGAGCCCCCTGACCCTAAAGTTGTACCGTCGATTACGGTTTTCAAGGTCATCAATTTTAGCATTGGCAGTTTCTAGTTGTTCCTGCAAAGTCTGGATACAGGCAGTATTTTGGTTTGTTCTGGAAATAGTGGAGTCCAGATTAGATTCAATGATTTCCATGCGATTGCCAATGTTCTGGAGATCTGCTTTAATGTCACTTGTTATTTTGTGTGCGGTATTATGAAGGCCCCTGTCTAGTATTTCCGCAAATTTAGTGTATAAGTCCGCCACTGAGACCGGCTGGAGCAGGCCTGGATCCCCCTGCTGTGATAGCTGGTGAGACTGGGGAGGGCCTGCATCCATCGGGGAGAGCCCCAGACCCGCTAGGTTGTGGTCTAGGAGGGATGCTGTGGATGCTGGGGAGGCTGGATTCGAGGGAATAAAGGCCGCAAGAGATTCTGGCTGAAGCAGGCAGGGGGATGCCTCGCATGAGGGATATGGCTTGTAGGTCGCAGAGGAGCTGTGAGGAGCGGTCGCCATCTTGGCCGTCTCGGCCTGCGGTAAAACGGCTTCAAAAGCCAGCTTCAGGTTCCTTCTTACCGCTCCCGAGTACATCAGGGAAGTCCCCGGGGGTTCAGGTGACTGTGTGGGTGAACTCCAGGGTTCGATCGCCGGTCCAAGTGCCGCTATTTCGGTCCGGTCTGCTGAGGTGGGACGGAGCTTCCGGACTAGGCGTCCATCTTAGGTGCCTCCGCGCATGCGCCCCGAAAACGTGAAACTCTCATTGCGTTTCATCGCTCTACCCCATTTATCTTACATTCAGAAATTAAAGACCCTGAGGGTCGCTACCTAATTCTAATGGGATACATTATGGACACAGCTGTAACGGTGGTCTCATACTATGCACCAAATTATCGTCCTGTACCCTTTCTATTGCACCTATTTAATATCATTAACACCCACAAAATGGGATCAATTTTTATATGTGGGGACTCCAACCAGGTCCTCCTTCCATTTCTTGACAAAACCCCTTATACCCCGTCACGACCACAAGATGCTAGGTCTTTATCTCAACTTCTTTCTAGGCACAATTTGATTGACTCTTGGAGAGAATCTAATCCAGCTAAAAGAAATTATACATATTTTTCTAATCCACATCAAACTTTTAATCGCATAGACCATATCTTTGTAACAATAGGGATGGTTCCTGAAGTAATTTTATCTAAAATTATCCCTATACCCTGGTCAGATCACAATGCAGTTTATACCTCGGTGGCTTCTACTATACCCAAGGGGCATGACCCTTCATGGTATCTTCCAGATGTGCTACTTAAACACCCCTCCCACTGTTTAACAATCCAACAGGCTCTAAATGACTACGTAGAACATAACAAAAGTGACGAAATCTACTCACTCACAATTTGGGAGGCACACAAACCAGTTCTGAGAGGATTACTTAAGCAACAAGCAGGTATACTCAAACGTGTAAAATTGGCTAGACAATTAGAAACAGAATTTAATGCATCATTCGTAGCTTTTCAAAACAATCCTAACCAGAAAGGGAAAATTCGCTTAGAGAAAGCCCGCCTAGAATATAATCTTTTCTTAACTGAATCTGCTGACAAATCCCTCAGGAGAACTAAGCATATGTTTTATAAGAATTCCAATAAACCAAGTACTCTCATGGCAAGGGCATTAAAGTCTATCAACAAAACTTATAAACCTATCAGACTCAAAATAGCAGACAACGTATACACCAGTAATCCTCTTAAAATCGTACAGAAATTTAGCTCTCATTTGAAAACTCTATACACAGAGACAAATAAAACTAACATTGAGGAAGCTGATGCCTTTTTTTCACGTATCAACCTACCCAAAATGACAGAATCCCAAAAATTGTCAATAGAAAAACCCATAACTAGCGATTAAGTAGCAGAGGCTATTAAAACATTAAAAATAAATAAAAGGCCGGGACCAGACGGATTCACAGCCCTTTATTAACAAACTTTTACAGACATTATCTCACCCATGCTTGTTGAAGCGTTTAATGACCTATTAAATAATAAATCCTTTAGACAAGAATCATTATTGGCAATCATCTGCATGATTCCTAAACCACACTCAGATGATACTCTATGTACAAATTATCGCCCCATATCCATGTTGAACATGGACATTAAAGTGTTGGCAAAAATTCTAGCAGCCCGCCTTAATATGATCATTGGTACCCTCGTACATCGTGACCAAATAGGCTTCATGCCCTCCCGACAGGCAGGTGACAATGTACGAAGAGCAACCCTCTTGGCACACACAGCTAAAAAACATCACATACCTGTTTGCTTTCTCTCACTTGACATAAAGAAGGCTTTCGATTCTATTGCATGGCCTTACTTGAATTATACCTTGCAGAAATGGGGATTAGGTCCAAATTTTATAAATTGGATTATGGCTCTATATAACAAAGCTAAAGCGTATGTCAAATACGCAGGTTATAAATCTGACTTCTTCAACATTGAGAGAGGCACAAGACAAGGATGTCCCCTATCCCCATTGATATTCGCCCTCCTAATAGAACCACTCGCACTAGTAATTAGATCTGACCCCACTATAACAGGGATAGAAATGGAAGGATTTCAACATAAGCTCTGTTTGTTTGCAGACGATATCCTCCTATTTCTTTCATCTCCACAAGTGTCAGGCCCAAACCTAATCCCAACTCTCAATAAATTTGCTAACATTTCTGGTTTATACATAAACCCTAAAAAATGTTTAGCATTGAACATATCTCTTTCTAACATTGAACTGACTTCAGCTAAAATTAGTCTTCCTTTCACATAGTCAAACAAATCAATCCCATACTTAGGCATACATCTTACAGCATCATTAGCAGATCTATTTTCAGTTAATTACCCTCCAATTTTAAAACAATTATCAAACTTAATGAAATCATGGTCTCAGCTTCCATTATCATGGTTCGGAAGAATCAACGCGGTAAAAATGACTATACTACCGAAATTACTGTACTTATTCAGAGTATTACCAATTCCTATTCCAGCTTATCACCTAAGAATATTACAAAGGAAAACATCGTCATACATATGGGGTTCCTCCAAACCACGCATACAACTACATACACTATATCTCCCAAAATTAAACGGAGGCCTAGGTTGCCCTAATTTTGCTTATTACTATAGGGCTGCACACATAGCAAGCCTGGCTAAATATAATGCGTATCAGGAGACCCCGTTATGGGTACATATTGAAGCCACAGAATGCGATCCTATTCCAATATCAAACTTACTATGGATCACTCCAAAAGATTGCATAGACCTAAAGAATCCAATTACTAAACCCTTTGGGATAGACTCAAAAAGAATAACCATTTACAATCATCTCATAACCCGATGTTGTCATTCTATAAAAATCCTGCTTTTTATCCAGCATGGATATTCCCTAATTCCTTTAAAGAATGGGTATCTAGAGACGTACTGGTTATGTATAAATGTGTACATTCGTCATCATTCATCCCTTTTTCAACCCTTTGTGAGAGATATGGTCTACCGCAGTCGGAATTATTTAGATACTTCCAAATTAAAAATTTCTTTCCACCCTTAGTGTCTACCACATCCCCCTTAACACATATGACTAGTTTCGAAGAAGTTTGTAAAAAAGATCCGCATGCTAGAGGCACAATCTCTACTATATATTCTCACCTGCTGGTTCATTCCAGTAAAGACAAATTATCCTATGTCCAGAAATGGGAAGAGGACCTTGAGCGTACTTTTGATAATTCAGATTGGAAACAAATATGGTAAACAACAAAAACAGCTTCCCCTAATATATTGGCGATTGAGGCTAATTATAAAGTTTTAACACGCTGGTATCTAGTACCTACTAGAGTAGCAAAATATGTGCAAAATTATTCGGCGCAATGTTTTCGGGGGTTGTTTGGACCCTGGCACATACCTTCATATCTGGTGGTCGTGTCCATTAGCTCAAATATTCTGGAGGGGAATTTTTAACATTGCAACTAACCTTATTGGGAAAACAATCCCTTTCGATCCAGCAATGGCCCTTCTCAACTTAAAACCTGAATTCATAACGCATACCCAATTCAAATTGTTGGTATATCTCTTCACAGCAGCTAAACAAACTTTAGCAAAATCTTGGAAATCACCAACATTAGATATAAATGAAGCAAAAGCTAAAATGAATTACTATATGACTCATGCCAAGATGATAGCTATAGAATTGGACACGATCCCCAGATTTGAGGTAATATGGCAGCCTTGGATTACATATTCCATGTCAACCCTAGACAAAAGTGCTCTACTGCCATGGTAGTTGTGATAACAAGACATAGGCTATATTTCAGCCCTAGTTGTTGTGGTGACTTTTGGCCTGACCTCACGGATTCTTTCCCTTAACCTTCTTCTCTTCTCCTCTTCCTACTATACTTTCTATCCTTTCTTTTCCTTATACTATATTATTCTATGATATTGAAGCTCTAATTGATATTTAAATAATAATCTCAATTATTGTCTAGAAATAGAAATAAAACAAGGCAAACAAGGTAGCAGAACTTGCATAACTCATTTAATTCTATTCTTTTGAAATGGACAAGGACTCCAAAGTTCTTTTTCTCTCCTATTTCTTTATTTCTTTTAAAAATATATTGCCTTGTGTTAGAATATATTGTCTTGTTTTACGTTATCTTATTAATGAATTAACTATTCTTTATTTGTAAATGAGCTTCCTTATACTGAATGTATGTTATTATTCAATGTTATCTGTACATAATCTCCGTACTCAATAAAACTATTTTGACAAGGAAAAAAAAAAAAAAACCACCCTAAAAGCCATTCAGTGAGAAAGTACACAAAATATACTAACCAACTGTCCCAGTGTAAATAATATATTACAAAGTGTCCATTTATCCAAACAAAATCCACAAAATATTTAACTCTTTATGTATAAGGCTCAGGTTATCTTTATGTTTGTGTTCACCCCTGTGACTTGATCCAAAAGTGCAGCCTGCCACCAACTTAAAGGGGCTGTACTACATGTTATCCTAGCAGAGGGGCTGGTAGTGATTCTGAGCAGTAATTTGTATACTGCTCAGAACAGTGCTAGAAGGGGAGGGGAGGAGTGGCTCACACACAGAGCTGACAGGCAGGTAGAGGAGGGGGGAGAGGAAGGGGGAGAGTAGAGAAGAGATCTGTGGATGACGGAGACGCATAAACTGACCTCAGTGTCAAAGTTCAGCAGCCATGATAAACCGTGGTCAGTTCACAGGGGGGGGCAGAACCAGGCAGGATCAGCCAGGTATTTCAGGTGATAGAGGGGACCAAATTTTTACAGCACAAGCACTGTTCTGTTATTCATGCTTTAAAGGAACATGATCCCTTTTTTTTTTTAGGGTAACAAACGCTTTTAGAACTTACACTCACCAAATTATGTTGCCCAAAATATGTTAATTTGGTCTCAAACAGTAAGAAATCCCAAATGGATGAACAAGTCAGACCAAGCCTTGCAGCATATCCTCCTTCAAGCTTCAGAATCACACAGTGTGTGCACTTTCTGATTTTCCTCCAGGTGTCTTGTCAATATCAGCTCCTCACAGGCTCAGTATGGAGATTTTCCCCCCAAAATAAATTCTACAATAGCTTGATGCTGTCATGCACATTCTTTGGTAGTGAGGTAGAAGGCCATTCTGAAAAATGGAGAAAGGCTGTAATTTTGGGTAAGACACATATGGTTATATGGACAGCTTTAGATCCTGGTTAATGGGAGCACTTTTGATTGGTCTTTTGAATGTATGTAGCTGATCTAGCTAATTAATATGGTATGGTCCTTTTATTCAATGGCATGGTCCTTTTTTTCTAACCTATTGATTTTATTAATTTTGGTTAATGTTTGTTTTTACATGTGTAGATAATCCATTCCTCTTGTGTGTATCCATAATTGGATCTAGAATTAGTTCTTTTGGGTAGCTATTTGACTGCACAAGTCCCTTTTATCATCATCAACTATGGTTAGAGACTGTTGGTTGGTATGGCTAATATCTAACTGAGTTTGGGGCGTGGCCTGGACCGGCATGGTGTGAGGAGCTTAACACGGGAGCTCTGCTTGAGAACTATCCATTTCATCTATCCTGTGGCTATCCTTAACTTTTCTGCCCACCTTACACTGCCTGGCTCTTCCCCCACCTTACTACCCCATGTCTCTGCCAAAAAAAGGTGATTGACACTATTGCAAAGCTGGAAAAATACTGGCTCAGGGAGAAGGAGACCCTGGGGGAAAAGGCCTCCTCCACAAACTCGGCAGCAGCTGATACGGCTAAAGTGCTGGAGGTGATATCGGACTGCAAGAGCACACAAACAAGTAAGATCGAGGAGGTGAAGATAGATGTATTCTTGATTTGGCAGGACCTGCAGAAGCTGAGGGAACGTGTTATGGAGACGGAGGCCCGCATCAGCCATGTGGAGGGTGACCTGCCGCCATTGCAGGTTACCACTGAGAGGCTCCAGCACCAACTGAATGCAGTGCTATCCAAGCAAGATGACATGGAGAATAGGCTCCGTCGGTGTAACCTTAGATTTGTGGGGCCGCCTGAGGGTGTGGAAGGCTCATATCCTCCGTCGTTCCTCGAGAATTTGCTCATCTCCACTTTTGGTAGGCCTGCATTCTTTACATCCTTTGTGGTAGAGAGGGTCCATCGATTGTCAGCCAGACCACCACCACAAGGCGCGTCTTCGCGTACCTTCATTGCAAAATCTCTGAATTATAGAAACCGGGACATCATCCTCCACCTCACTAGAGCAAAAGGTAATATCCTCTTCCCCAACGGCAAGATAATGGTGTTCATGAATTTCTCTGCAGAGGTCCAGAAAAAGAGGGTGCACTTTACAGAGGCCAAAAGACAACTCTGGATTCCTTACATCTCCTACGATATGTTGTTATAAGACCTACTTCTTTGACACCCCAGATGCTGTTTTTGCCTGGCTGGAGGACCGGAATACACCTGACCAGGTTCCTGCATGAATGTCAAACTCAAATTCGGAACATTTGTCGTCATCGATCTCAGGGATGTGAGTAAAGAGAGTGTGCTGGATGGGTGAACCACCTTACCCACACAAACTACCACCCGCAAATTATGTGTATTATTATTATGTGTCATAATTCTAGCCCACTCTCCCCTCACTAACCCATTGACTTACCCCTTTCCTACTGCTTTTTACAAGCATCATCTTCCCCGTGATCACGTACCCTCTCCCATTCCCTTCTCCCTCCCTCAACTATATGACACCAGCAGTAGAAAAGACAAATGTATGGACGTTTTTTCCCCTGTTTTTTTTCTTTTCTCAGCCATAGCATTTTGACTATCTCAAGTTCCTCCAAGCTCTGATGTCCGGTAAATGGGTACACTCACCTTTATCCTCTATACCCATCCTGCCAATTGTTTTCTACACCCTCCTTCTTCTGCTGTACGTTCTACAGTGAATGTTCCCCCCCTAGATATGGGAGCCCTACCAGCTCCTTTTGTTCGTATTTTTATTTGGACTGTTTTTAAAGTAACTCAAGTATTGTTTCCCTGGCCTGACTGGGTACACCTGTTAGCTACTGGGAACTGGTCCAGTTGGTTTTCGCCCAGCCAGGCCAGTGTATGTGTTCAAGTATGCTTAAAGTTTTGTTTTTGGTTATTTACAATGCAATCTCAGGATAGGCTGAAGAAGAGTAAATATGTATGTATAGATACACATAGCACATGCAAGCACGACTCAGGCTCTCAATATGGTTGTACAATCTCCTTGCCTATACAATTCATACCAGTGTATTCTGTTGTTACCAGTCAAGACCACTTACACAATGTCTCTCGCACGAGTTGTGATGCTACGGTCCCATTTTGTTACCTACCGCTGTGGATCAGGTTAGGTGGCAATAACCAATGTTTATTACGATGGCTACTATAAAATGTCTAACGGGGAACATCCGCAGCCTCCGGGCCAAACCTAAGCGGAACGCTGCCCTCTCTTACCTTAAGGCACAGCGTGCAGATATCTCAGTGTTGGTGAAGACCCACCTTACAGGACAACTGCAATTGTCCCTTAAAAAGTCCTGGGTAGGGTGGATATATCAGGCCCCTTATACTGCAAATTCCAGGGGTGTTGCAATACTGATTGCTAAAACTACTCAGTTCTCCCTTTTGATGCTGCGATCTGATCCACTGGGCAGGTTCCTATTTATACACGCTATGTTGAATGGGCTAGAAATGTTACTGTTGGCTTACTATGTACCCCCTCCATTTCAGTTTAATATCCTGACAGAGAGATTAGCGTTTATGTCACAATTCCCCACTGTACCGGCTATATGGCTAGGGTATTTTAATACTGTAGTTGACCCTAGTCTGGATAAGCTTGCCTCGGTGCCACCAACCACTCCCACACCTTCCCACACAAGTTTTGGGAAACTCCTGAGCGAAATTTGCACTGGTAGATACCTGGAGACATGGACATCCAGATGACAGAACCTTCCCCTGATTTTCAGCAACGCATAATACTTATGTCCCGTATAGATTTAATTCTTCTATCCAAATCCCTGCTACCAAACCTGAGCGACGCAGGCTTCAGCCCATGCATATTATCTGACCACGCACCCTATTGGATAGTACTTATAATGTGTTCCCCTCCCCCTTCATATATGTGGAAACTCAACCCCTTTTGGTTGACAGTTGTTCTGGATATGGAGAGAGTATGGGATGAATGGGAATTTTTTTCAAGTCAATTGCTCCATTCAAGACAGTATGGGATTTGTTTAAGTCCCATGCTCGGATGGTCTTTTCCCAGCGAATCTCTAGATACAGGAAATCCTCTGTGCAGGTTGTCCAACAAGCAGAAGCAAGAATGGTAGAAGTGGAGAAATCCTTTAAAAATAACCCCTCACCAGTTACGGCAGATCAGGTTAAATTACAGGCCCGTATAGTGAACAGCCTCCACTTTGAAAGGGCAGAAAAGAAAATATTCTACATATTTTGGATGTTGGCATGGTGAGCGTCTTCCCTTCCCATTCTACAATAGGCAGAGGGTATACGAGTGTGGGGAGCATGCAGGGCGTCTGCTAGCCTATTTGCACACTTGGAGCATAAACCGCCCACGGTGGTCTCGCGATGTGACTGGTCAACCCATTTTTGATCCGGATCTAGTGGCCAGAGAGTTTCGCTCCTTCTTTGCAGCCCTATACTCGTCTACCACTAACAATTCCCCAGCTGACCTGACTGATTTCCTCTCTACTGTTGCGTTTCCTACGCTAACTTCCTCACAGATTAAGATGCTGGAGGCTCCCATCTCCACTGATGACATCGAAGAGGCGATGTCCCATCTTGCCCCTTCCAAGGCCCCAGACTCAGACGGCCTCCCTCTTGAGTTTTACATGAGTTTTAGTGAGACCTTAGTTTACAAACTGCATGAGCTATTTTCGCATATCTTTAAATCTGCCTCCTTACCCAAATCCATGGGTGAAACCTTAATTGTACTCATACCCAAACCAGGTAAAGACCCACAACTCCCCAAATCATACCTCCCAATTTCCCTCCTCCAGCTTGATATTAAAATATTGGCCAAGGTCCTGCCATTGAGGTTAAACAAAGTGATCCTGAGTCTTACACATCCTGACCAAACTGGGTTTATGCCTGCTAAAAACATGGCATTTAACTTACGCAGACTCTTTATGAACATTCAAGCTGAACATGACCAGATTGGCTCTAGAGTGGTAGTGTCCCTATACGCTGCCAAGGCATTTGACTCAGTGGAATGGGAATATCTTTGGGAATGCCATGCCTGGGTTGGTTTTGGACCCAATTTCATTAAGTGGATCCAGCTTCTCTATCAGGCTCCAGTTGCCAGGATCTTGGTCAATGACAGGGTCTCAGATGCTTTCCCTCTGGCCAGGGGCATTCGCCAAGGGTGTCCCCTATCCCCTTTATTATATGTCCTTGCGATAGAACCTCTAGCAACCTCTAGAGAGTTTCGCTCCTTCTTCGCATCCCTATACTTGTCTACCACTAGCAATTCCCCAGCTGACCTGACTGATTTCCTCTCTACTGTTGCGTTTCCTACGCTAACTTCCTTGCAGATTGAGATGCTGGAGGCTCCCATCTCCGCTAATGACACCGAAGAGGCGATGTCCCATCTTGCCCCTTCCAAGGCCCCAGACTCAGATGGCCTCCCTCTCGAGTTTTACACGAGTTTTAGTGAGACCTTAGTTTACAAACTGCATGAGCTATTTTTGCATATCTTTAAATCTGCCTCCTTACCCAAATCCATGGGTGAAACCTTAATTGTACTCATACCCAAACCAGGTAAAGACCCAGAACTCCCCGAATCATACCGCCCAATTTCCCTCCTCCAGCTTGATATTAAAATATTGGCCAAGGTCCTGGCACTGAGGTTAAACAAAGTGCTCCTGAGTCTTACACATCCCGACCAAACTGGGTTTATGCATGCTAAAAACATGGCATTTAACTTACACAGACTCTTTATGAACATTCAAGCTGAACACGACCAGATTGGCTCCAGAGTGGTAGTGTTCCTATACGCTGCCAAGGCATTTGAATTAGTGGAATGGGAATATCTTTGGGAATGCCATGCCTGGGTTGGTTTTGGACCCAATTTCATTAAGTGGATCCAGCTTCTCTATCAGGCTCCAGTTGCCAGGATCTTGGTCAATGACAGGGTCTCAGATGCTTTCCCTCTGGCCAGGGGCACAAGCCAAGGGTGTCCCCTATCCCCTTTATTATATGTCCTTGTGTTAGAACCTCTAGCAACGTCGCTCCGAGAGCATCCTGGAATTAGGGGCCTGCGCAGTGTTCAATTAGTGGAGACGGTTAGCTTATACGTGGGCTACATGCTAAATGTAGTAGAACGATTCGGACGTTACTCGGGTCTGAAGATCAATTGGCACAAATCCCAAATCCTTCCCTTAGATATTGGGGCCTCAACTAATATGCAAGCCTCCTCCCCCTTAGTTTGTGTCAGCTCCATGAAATACCTTGGCATTATAGTTACTCACTCCCCAGGAGATTATGTCAAATTAAATCTAGAGCCTCTATTTACAGTTTTAAAAGCTAAAACTCAGACGTGGACTAGACTTCCTTTGGGCGTTATGGGCCGTGTCAACCTGATTTTAAATGGCTCTATTACCCAAATTTCTGTACGTCCTATGGCATGCTCCAGCGTATATACCACTGCGAATCTTTATATCTCTGGAAGCTACTCTGAATTCCTTTGTGTGGGGGAACACCCGCCACAAATTGTCCTGGCGAGCACTGAAAAACCCCATGGATCTAGGGGGCACAGTGCTTCCGGACTTTAACTTGTTCTACCTGGCAGCGCAATTGTCCAATTTTTTCTATTTAGACAAGGGGGACAAGGACCGCTATCTGGCATTGCTGTGCTCCCCCTTTTCCCGAATTACCACACACCCTTTTCATCTCCTTTTTAGAAACCCTGGTGACCCATGGACTCTGGGAAATCTTAAAGGATTGTTATATCATCATTCTAAGGTGTGGGAAGTGGTGAGGCACAGACTCAGGACTCCCTCCATGCATAGTCATACACCCCTGTGGGACAATCCTTGTCTGACCGAGCTCCTACAGATACCCGACCATAGTCTATGGATTACTAGGGGAGTTGTATACTTATCTGATGTTTACTGTGGAAGGGTCCTGAAATCATTTCCATAACTTAAGGATGATTTCGGTCTTCCCAGTTCAATGCACGTTCACTACCTCCAGCTCCGCTATGCTCTTCAGACCCAATTATATACCCTGGATGTGATATTTGGGTCGGAGTCCAAAAAACTTAATTCCACATTTTATAATAGCCTCTTTCTTCCAACTGCTACAGCATTAGCTTACCAATTAATAGACCGTTGGGCTGGAGATGTGGGGGAGATGGAGGATGAAGAATGGGAGGAAATGTTGGATGCATGCAAGAAGATCTCCCCTAAATTGTCTGACTGTCTCACTCAGCTTTATATTCTACACAAATCTTTCTTGACCCCTCTGTGCATGGCCAAATACAGAGCCAACTACAGTCCATTATGCCCTAGATGTGGAGGTTCCGTTGATACCTTTTTCATTTATATGGTCCTGCCCTGTGATTCAGAACTACTGGTCCCAAATAATAAAATTAATTCACGATGAAATGTGCCGATGACGTAGAAAAGGCTTCCACATGTACTGTGCTGGAAGAGGATCCTGTTTAATATGGAGGTTACAGAGTTGATAGGTTTTCTATCCCTCAAACACTGTGTATGGGACATCATTCCAATTTAACAGATGCACTTTATTTATTTTCCGAATCTGTACAATACTTGCAAAATAATTGCTATTAGGAACGATGATTGTAAAAAAAAAAGATCTAACCGAGTTTTTCCAACACCTATTATTAGATGGGGCTGGTAATGTGGTTATTGTGTTTTATAGGACATGTGCCCCAACACTCAATATTAAGACAGATATAGCGCATCTATAGATAGTCATTCTCCCATTTGTGGGTTGAGGTATACTATACTATACTACTACATAGAAAGAATGTTTTCCCCCAATCTACAGTGGGACTTTAAAGGCATAAGGGAGTAACAAAAGTTTGTATTAAAAATGTCAAAGTTTAATTTTTACAAAATAGATTTACAAAATAGAAAAAAAACATATTAATTATCAAAAGTACAATGTACAATAAAAGAGGTATATATTACCACAACCTATAATTACCTAATGGTTGTTCAATATTGTTAAACAATTCAATCAATCATATCCGACACGTTTCTGAGCAGTTAAACTCCTTCCTCAGGGATATTTCTTTGCTTATTAGTATAGGTGTAGTCTACAAAATAAGAATTATATTAGAGACATTCATAGAGCTGCATATAATGATGGCTTATTGGGCAATAGATGGTAATATAAAACAGTACTTACAATGTCCTCAATCTATGACCCTTACAGGCAAAACATGGTTAAAACTCTAAAATTGGATAGAAAAGAAAACAGCTTCTCCACTGGGTATGTGTCCCAACCCACTGAAAGTGGGGCACGATGGAGGGGGGATGGAAGCAAAGTTTCCAGAGACAGACCGCACAGACCTCAAGGAAATATACACACTGGAACTAAAATGGCTTCACTAGAGAGAATTAAAGAATAAATAGAGTGTATATATCGCATTTATGGACATGCAATGTAAATAAAGTAATGCTCTATTGACTGTCAGTCTTATAGTGTGACCTACCTCAAATGTGTAAGGTAGGTCATCAGTGCTCGGCCGTATCCTCCAGGGGACGTGAGAATGGGAGCTGCTGGGCAGTACACGCAAGAACAAACATGTAATTTAAGTAGAACACAAGTAGTGGTTCCTGGGGGATGGAATTGAACACATAAAGGGGAATCAGATACATATATGTGTAAACCTAGATTTAATGTATAAGGGCGGTACAGGTTATGTTATTATATTGATTGTATATGGTTACATACCTATAATTGTATATTTGAGCATTATACCCGAAACAGGCGATGTGTAGGATGGGTAAATTAGCCATCCATACCACCGCAGCAAAATGAAGCCCTCCATTTGCATCCAACTGTGCAAGTTAAAATAAAATCAAATGAAATAAAGTAAGTACGGTAACCAGTTGTATATACCCCATACCTGTGTCACCCATGTCACATAGTAAACATAGTTGGACCACAGGACCACCCAGATACTGTATAGAAATATACCTTAATTGAGTTTGGCAATCAAAGCTCCATCTCTGTGTCCACACTGAATGGCAGCTAGGCCTAAGTTGTGGGAGATGGAGTGTATAACGCCTCCACATCAATAGTAACTATCAACCCCTATGTAGGTAGATACAGGTTGTCAATCATTTTTCGAAAGTGGATGGTGTCCTTTACATAAGACGTGAGGCTTGTCACTTACGGTCTAAGATGACGGTATAAGACGACTCAGTTTCTCTGTGATGGCCCCATTGCCTGACACAATGGATCGACCAGGAAGGTTCGAGACACTTTTATGTACCTTTGGGAGTGAATAAAATGTGGGAATTCAAGGGAACTCAGTGCGTACTAATTCCCATGTGGTATTGTTCAATTCCCGAAAGCCGTGTCAACAAGATCATAATATTGCTTGTAAAATTTGTCAATCAATCCGGGGCAATTGGACCAATTCGAATTGCTTGAAACGTTTTTACACATAGATATATATATAGGGGTTTGGGTTCCTGGAGGACTGGGCCGACTTCTCAGTCGGTAACCGGTACTATAGAAGGGACGGACTGCACCTAAATGAGGAGGGTGCAGATCTGCTGGGAATGAAGATGGCCAAAAAGTTAGAGGGGTTTTTAAACTAGGCGATGGGGGGGAGGGTCCAGAGGCAGAGATAGCCAGCGCGGAAGATATTCCAGAGGGTAGTATTGGGGGCATTAGTGGCAGGTTAACCAAAGCACAAAAACACAAGGTGAGTATAGTAGCAAGTCCTAGTTGCAATCTCGAAACACCCAATACGAGGACAATATGCGACCGGTCTAAACTATGTGGCATGTTCACCAATGCCAGGAGCATGGCAGACAAGATGGGTGAACTAGAGATACTGTTGTACGAGGAGGATTTGGATTTTGTGGGAATTTCAGAGACCTGGTTCAACAGCTCTCATGATTGGCTGGCAAACATTCAAGGGTATACCCTTTACCGCAAGGATAGGGAGGGTAAAAAAGGGGGAGGGGTATGCCTATATATCAAGAATAATATACAAGTGAATGTGAGAGATGACATCACTAAGGGAGCTAGGGAGGAGGTGGAATCCTTATAGGTAGAGTTCCAAAGGGATGAAGCTAAGGGGAAAATAATACTGGGAGTATGCTATAGGCCCCCTAACCTGAGGGAGGAAGTGGAGACGGATCTCCTATCACAAATTGGATTAGCAGCAAGGATGGGAAGTGTTATCATAATGGGGGATTTTAATTATCCAGACATAGACTGGGTGGAGGGAACCGCTCATTCATTTAAGGCTCGCCAATTCCTTAATGTCTTGCAGGACAATTTTATGGGTCAGATGGTAGACGCACCAACTAGAAATAAAACATTACTGGATCTACTGATTACCAACAATACAGACCTGATCACGGATGTGTAAATACGGGGCAATTTAGGTAACAGCGATCACAGGTCAATTAGTTTCAGTATAAATCACACAAATAGGAAACATAAAGGGAATACAAAGACACTGAATTTCAAAAGAGCCAACTTCCCTAAACTACAAACCTTGCTAAAAGGCATAAACTGGGATAAAATATTAGGAACAAAGAATACGGAGGAGAGATGGGTTTGCTTTAAGAGCATATTAAATAAGGGCATTAGCCAATGTATCCCATTGGGTAATAAATTTAAAAGCGCGAACAAAAGTCCTGGATGGCTTAACTCCAATGTAAAAATGCATATAAAAGCAAAGCAGAAGGCCTTCAAAAAATACAAGGTTGAGGGATCATCCTCAGCATTCAGACTTTATAAAGAATGCAACAGGAAATGTAAGGGTGCAATTAGGATGGCTAAGATAGGACATGAAAGACACATAGCGGAGGAGAGCAAAAAAAATCCCAGGAAATTCTTTAAGTATGTAAACAGTAAAAAAGGGAGGACAGACCATATTGGCCCCATAAAGAATGAGGAAGGACATCTGGTTACAAAGGATGGGGAGATGGCAAAGGTATTGAATTTATTCTTCTCCTCAGTCTTCACGAGTGAATCAGGGGGCTTCAGTAACCAAAACTGCAGTGTTTATCCTCATGACACAACACAGGAAGCACCTCCATGGTTAACAGAGGACGGAATTAAAATTAGACTTGAGAAACTTAACATTAATAAATCACCGGGACCAGATGGCTTGCATCCAAGGGTACTTAGGGAACTCAGTCAAGTGATTGCCAGACCGTTGTTCCTAATTTTTACAGATAGTCTACTGACTGGAATGGTACCAGCTGATTGGAGAAAAGCCAATGTAGCACCAATATTTAAAAAGGGCCCAAAATACATCCCTGGGAATTACAGACCAGTTAGCCTAACATCAATAGTATGTAAGCTCTTGGAGGGGATGATAAGGGACTATATACAAGATTTTAGTAATAAGAACGGTATCATTAGCAGTAATCAGCATGGATTCATGAAGAATCGTTCTTGTCAAACCAATCTATTAACCTTCTATGAGGAGGTGAGTTGCCATCTAGATAAAGGAAGGCCCGTAGACGTGGTGTATCTGGATTTTGCAAAAGCATTTGACACAGTTCCCCATAAACGTTTACTGTACAAGATAAGGTCCATTGGCATGGACCATAGGGTGAGTACATGGATTGAAAACTGGCTACAAGGGCGAGTTCAGAGGGTGGTGATAAATGGGGAGTACTCGGAATGGTCAGGGGTGGGTAGTGGGGTTCCCCAGGGTTCTGTGCTGGGACCAATCCTATTTAATTTGTTCATAAACGATCTAGAGGATGGGATAAACAGTTCAATCTCTGTATTTGCAGACGATACTAAGCTAAGCAGGGCAATAACTTCTCCGCAGGACGCGGAAACCTTGCAAAAAGACCTGAACAAATTAATGGGGTGGGCGACTACATGGCAAATGAGGTTCAATGTAGAAAAATGTAAAATAATGCATTTGGGTGGCAAAAATATGAATGCAATCTATACACTGGGGGGAGAACCTCTGGGGGAATCTAGGATGGAAAAGGACCTGGAGGTCCTAGTAGATGATCGGCTCAGCAATGGCATGCAATGCCAAGCTGCTGCTAACAAAGCAAACAGAATATTGGCATGCATTAAAAGGGGATCAACTCCAGAGATAAAACGATAATTCTCCCGCTCTACAAGACTCTGGTCCGGCCGCACCTAGAGTATGCGGTCCAGTTCTGGGCACCAGTCCTCAGGAAGGATGTACTGGAAATGGAGCGAGTACAAAGAAGGGCAACAAAGCTAATAAAGGGTCTGGAGGATCTTAGTTATGAGGAAAGGTTGCAAGCACTGAACTTATTCTCTCTGGAGAAGAGACGCTTGAGAGGGGATATGATTTCAATTTACAAATACCGGACTGGTGACCCCACAATAGGGTTAAAACTTTTTCGCAGAAGAGAGTTTAACAAGACTCGTGGCCACTCATTAAAATTAGAAGAAAAGAGGGTTAACCTTAAACTACGTAGAGGGTTCTTTACTGTAAGAGCGGCAAGAATGTGGAATTCCCTTCCACAGGCGGTGGTCTCAGCGGGGAGCATTGATAGCTTCAAGAAACTATTAGATAAGCACCTGAATGACCGCAACATACAGGGATATACAATGTAATACTGACACATAATCACACACATAGGTTGGACTTGATGGACTTGTGTCTTTTTTCAACCTCACCTACTATGTAACTATATGTAACTATGTAAATATATATATTGCTCGTTATCCATAATAACGATTTTGCCACCCTTGTCAGAGGGTTTAATGGTCAAAAAGTGATTATTGGCAAGATCTTGTAAGGCCTGTTTTTCTATTGACGTCAGGTTGCCTCCATGTTTGGATTGAGTAGAATTTTTTTCTATATCCCTTGACACACGTTTCAGGAATGTCACCAGATTGGAATTGGTGCTCGGCGGAGGGAAGCGATCAGAATTTTTCTTTAACCACTTCAGCCCCAGAAGGCTTTACCCCCTTCCTGATCAAGTCCTTTTTTGCGATACGGCACTGTGTCACTTTAACTGACAATTACGTGGTCGTGCGACTTTGTACCCAAACAAAATTGACATCCTTTTTTTTCCCACAAATAGATCTTTCTTTTGGTGGTATTTGATCACCTCTGAGGTTTTTATTTTTTTGCGCTATAAACAAAAAAAAGAGTGCTAATTTTGAAAAAAGCAATATTTTTTACTTTTTGCTATAATAAATATCCCCAAAAAATATATAGTGACGTACGGGTAGATTGTTTTGAGCACCCGTGACACTTTGCCAACGTATATTGGCATGAGCCAGTCGGCAAGTGGTTAATGTAGATTTGAGAGGTGCAGCTACAGATGCCGGTCCAGCACATTTTTGTAAGAGCTGTTCAATATCAATACAGTTTATTAGGTCAGTCTGGTCACTTTCCTCCAAGAGGGATATAAGTTGATCAATGGTCTTGTTTTCGTCCCTACTTAGCTGTGTTGGATCATTTGTTTCTTTGTTATAAATATTTTTAGCAAAAGCTTACGCGTAAACAAATTTAAGTCTTTGATCAGATAAAATTTATCAAAGTCTTCGCCGGGGCAAAAACCTAGGCCCTTCATAAGGTGTTGCGTCTCATGTGCAGTAAGGGAGTGCAGTGATAAATTTATTATGTTCATTTTAGTGTCCTCATTTGTAGGTGTGCTCAAACTTATTTTTGTGTCATTACATGTGGATTTGTCAGTTTGTTGTCTTTTGCAGTGTTGGGAATTGAACGATTCTGAAAAGAATGGCTGTGAAAAATAGGTGCATGTGCAGTAGAGGAAATATCCTTCCAATTCATAGTGTGACATTCATTCGTGTTTGTGTGTTCATGTGCATCCTCACTTGAAAAAAATAGAAGATAGCTCATTCACTGCATCCATTTGTGAATTACCTGTCACCATAGATTAAGAACACCCGGAAGGATAGTGTGTAGGTCGTTGGTTCTGTTCCAACATAGACTTCTTTGCCATCTGATCCTGTGTTCCTTTATTAGTTCTTTGTCTTTTGAGATGTCTATTGCCCTTATGTTTTTTATGTCTCCTAACAACCTTTATAGAGGTATACTACATAAGTCACTACTGTTGTGGATGTCTATGCCTGAGTGTGGAGTCGTCCGGAGGATGTTCTCTAGGTGTTGTCTTTCTAGTGCCTCCCAACAGCCTGGGGACATGTAACCACCTCTCCAACGTCGTGTGTTTTGCGTTTTCAGGTATGTAGATGTGTTTGTATGTTTTTTTCTCTAACCCATGCACTTTCCTCCT
The DNA here is from genome assembly GCF_042186555.1 of Aquarana catesbeiana. Taxonomy (NCBI): domain Eukaryota; kingdom Metazoa; phylum Chordata; class Amphibia; order Anura; family Ranidae; genus Aquarana; species Aquarana catesbeiana. The sequence goes on along the minus strand of NC_133328.1, from coordinate 547,858,664 downwards.
CCCAGCTGGATTATTTTTGCAGGTATTTATATGCATACAGTATGTACTATATACCCACCTATGCATAATATTTACCCCTTCACACATATATAATAAGGCATCTGTCATTTGAAAATATTGAGACCTGAAGAAGCAGCGGCGACCACAAAACATGTTGACGTGTGGAAATATGACAATACTATGTTTCAGTTATTACTCTTATCGCTATACAGTATATTTTTTAAATGATCTTTGTAATAAAATATGTACTTTTAATACATTTGGTGTTATGTAATATTCTTATATTGATTAGTCTTCCGTGAAAGACCCATATTATTTTCTACTTTTTTCTCTACGTAACTTTTCCGGATTGAAAATGTAGCATTTTCTATGGTAGGATCCTTCCATATGTTTATCTTTTTTTTGCAATACTGTAAAAGCCTTCTAAATTTTATTAAAAGATTGCACTCACAAAAAAACGACAAACGTAGCCCAGCATGAAGCAGCACTATAGTGATGCTCTATCTCTGGCAGCTGTCAGTGTGTTTAGTATAATACAATATGACCAACAAAATCTAATAGTGGCTGCTCTCACATCACTGCCAATGGACACCGTTCATCTCTGCTGGTCTACACACGTAGCAAAACCACACTGTTTCAGACAACTTTTTGAAAGGGTAAGGTTACTCTAAGTGTGCCTGGCAATAATTTTCCTAAGCAGGTAAAGCATTAACCCCTTATGGCGGCATATCTCTCCCTCCTGCACAATTGTAGTCACCTAAAATGCTCAAAAGCAGGGGTCTCCAACTGGTGCCCCTCCAGCTGTTGCGAAACTACAAGTTCCATCATGCCTCTGCCAGTGGGAATCATGCTTGTAACTTCCAGCCTTGCAAATAGGGTTGCCACCTCATCCCTTTAAAACCGAACACATATTCATTACACAGGTTCTATGGCTAATTAAGGTGGTAATTAAACTCACATGGTGCCTTATCTGCAGTAAATTAGCCTCAGAACCTGTGTAATTTATATGTGTCCAGGTTTAAAGGGATAAGGTGGCAACCCTACTTGCAAAGCCTCGTGAGATTTGCAACAGCTGGAGGGCTGCCAGTTTGAGACCCCTGCTCTAAAGGCTACTACAACAATACATTAAAACATATAAAAAATATATGATATCTAAAATGTATAAAATATGCAAACCATGGAGACCATATGACATTAATACTAAATGGGATAAAGATAACATTATTCACAGGATAAATGACTCTTGCACTTCTTCTCCTTTTCAACATACATGGTACAATAATCTATATGAATCTAAATAAACTGATCTAAATGTCTAAATGATTATATAACAAGTGCAAAATATATAATGAATCTTTGTACATATAAATAATATGATTTTAAATGTGAATAAAATATATACTGATTATACAATAATCAAACAATCTATATGGTGACCCTAAAGAAATCCATCAAATCAACATATATCAAATTAATAACATATATATCCAATTCATTTTAAATATATCAAATATCCAACAAACACCAATCTTTATAAATCTGCCTAACTAATCATGATAAAAAATCATGAATTGTGATACAACCCAATAAGTAAATAAATGACATCAGCTACATATGCATTTTTTCCTATCTCCACAATAGTGGTGCATAATGACTTGATTTTTGCGTGAGCCACACCATTTAGGTGAAAAAATCCTATAAAAAAATTAAACTTAAACCCACAAAAATGATTTAAAATAATTATAAATATAACAATAATTCCCTAAACAGCTATCTTTACGTCACTAATATAAACTGTGTCACTAGTATTGGGTTGTATCACAGCCCCATATGAAGAATCAGTAATATGTAGAGCCAGAAGCAGCATAAGGCCAATAGTTTGCTATCTTCCAAATAGATTAATTGTAGAGAACAATGAGGTTTATTTACTAAAGGCAAATCCACTCTGCACTACAAGCGCACTGCAAGCGCACTTAAAAGTGCACTTGGAAGTGCAGTCGCTGTAGATCTGAGGGGAAGATCTGAAATGAGTGGAAGCTCTGCTGATTTTATCATCCAATCATGTGCAAGCTAAAATGCTGTTTTATTTAAAATTTTCCTTGCATGTCCCCCTCAGATCTACAGCAACTGCACTTACAAATGCACTTGCAGTGCACTTATAGTGCAAAGTATATTTGCCTTTAGTAAATAACACCCACTGTGATGTTCTATTGGTTTGATTCATAACATGCTTAAAATTGCTATTTAAGCCTCTGAAATTTAATGATACCATAATACGAGCTGTCACTTCTGGCTGCTGGCACTGTTTCTGGTACACTCCTTCAGTTACTCCTGGCTGCTGGCACTGTTCCCTGTATGCTCTATCTGTCACTCCTGGCCATTAGTACTGTTCTTGATATGCTCTATCAGTTATTTTTGGCTGCTGGCAGTGTGTCTGGTATACTTGGTTTGCCAAACCTTGCTCCTCTGAGTCCTTGCAGCTGGGCACATCTACTCTTGTTATGCTCTGTTTGCCAAACTTTGCTCATCCAAGCCTTTGCATCTGGGCACAGATACTCTGGGTAGGTTCCATTTACCAAACTCTGCTCCTCCAAACCCTAGCAGCTGGGCACAGCTACTTCTAGTATGCTCAGTTTTCCAAACTATGCAGTGTAGTGAGACCGTATCAGTAATCTTTATATTACTGTATAGCTAAAGTAGGGACAGTTCAGATAGTGTCAGTGTATTTGATTGCGTTACTGCCAGTTTAACGCCATTTACTTCTGTGTGTGTTACTGCCAGTTTAACGCCATATTGTTCTGTGTGCGTTACTGCCAGTTTAACGACATATAGTTCTGTGTGCATTTCTGCCAGTTTGACGGCATATAGTCCTGTGCATCACTGTACGTTTGGCGCATTATATTGCAGTATATTATAGTGTATCCATGGAGTGTGTCTGTGTAGTGTGAGTACTCAATTTAAAATGCACCAAACACCTCTTTACATTGATTAAAGTGCATCTACATACAGATTTCAACTTCTTCTTTACACTTGCTTATAAACACCGCCGCCTCGCTCCCTCCCAATAATGTCTGGGAGGACAACAAGGAGAGGCAGACGAATGTGTCCACAGGCAAGGGTGGACGTGGTGGTCAGTCCTCAGGCAGGGCATCATTTCCTCTGTTTAGTGAGTTTGCTTGTGCTATCCAGCCACAGCATGCAGAGGAGGTGGTGGACTGGCTTACTAAACCTTCCTCATCCTCCTCATCCTCTGTCATGCAAGCAGAGACAAGTGTGCAGTCCCCTGCAGTTGTCAGAGTGGATAAACCTGTCTCCTTGTCCACATCTATTCCTGCCATAGCCCCAACATCAGCCATTGAGGAGTCAGCTGAGTTATTTGACCACAGCGTCAGCCACTTGCTCCTTGACGATGCCCAGCCATTATTGGATTCAGATGTTAGATCTGAGGATGAGAGAGGTACACTGGTATACAAATTGGCATTCATGTTCCCCATGCCGCAGCGTATTGCCAAGTTGTCTCCAGTGGTAATGATGAAGATGGAGGAGATGGAGATGATGATGATGATGATGATGAGGTGACTGATGCAACTTGGGTGCCAGATAGAGCAGAGGAGGAAACTGAAGGTGAGGCGGCACAACCCCAAGGGGGCCGACATCAAGAAAGAGTAGAGAGAGGCCACCCTATTCCATCACATTCTGCAGCTGTTATCTCCCGGCCCACTCCCCAAAGTTCAGCTGTCTGGGCCTTTTTCAGCACATCTGCAGCAGATCGCACTGTTGCGATCTGCAAACTGTGTCTCAGGCACATCAAACGTGGCAAAAACACCAACCATTTCGGTACCATATGCTTAACAAGGCATTTAAAGTCCAACCACTCAGCCCATTGGCAAGAGCACCTAAAAGCCAGACAAAAGGGGCACAAACATGTCCCTCCTCCTCCTTACCCACTTCAGTCTGCCCCTGCTATACTGAGTCATTACCTCTCAGCAGTCTCCACTGACAGGGATGATGGTATCACACAGGGTGTCCCAGGCCCTAGCAGCACATCTGCCAGCAGCACACCACCAGCTGTAGACTATAGCCAGCAAATTTCTCTGCACCATCTGCTGCAACAGAAAAAAAAATACAGTGACGACCACCCACATGCCCAGTTTCTAAATGCAAGCTTGTCAAAGCTGTTGGCTATCCAACTTCTGCCTTTCAGCCTGGTGGATTCTGCCCACTTCTGTGAATTTGCACAATGTGCTGTACCACAATGGCAGGTTCCCAGTCGCTACTACTTTTCACGTAAGGCCGTTCTATCTCTCTACCATCACGAGGAAGGGAATGTTCTGGCATAGTTGGGCAAGGCAGTCAGCCGTAAAATCCACCTTACTGCTGACACATGGTCCAGCAAGCATGGACAGGGACGATATATTTTGTTCACAGCACACTGGGTAACGCTGCTTGCAACTTGAAAGGATGAAGGACAGGGCTCGGTGCTGTAGCTTGTTGTGCCCCAATGTCTTCATACAGTTGGTGGTGATGATGCTAGACCTGTGAGCACTACCCCCTCAACCTCCTCCTCCGCCACCTCCATGACCTCCTTTGCAGAATTGTCCTATGAACATCAGGTACCCCCTAAGCGTTCCAAGTTATTCCCAGAGTCAGGCTAAATGGTGCCATGCAGTGCTTCAGCTGGTGTGTTTAGGGGACAGGAACCACACCGGAGAAGAGATTCTTGCAGCTCTGCAGGGACAGGCCCAGAGGTGGTTCACACCAAGCCAGCTGAAGCCAGGAATGGTGGTGTGCGATAATGGCTCAAACCTCCTGTCCGCCCTTAGACAGGGAAAGTTGACACATGTGCCATACCCGGCACATGTCGTCAATTTGGTGGTGCAGCATTTCCTAAATACATACCCAGGGTTGTAAGATGTGCTAAAGCTGGCCAGAAGAGTCTGTAGCCATTGCAGGCGGTCATACACAGCCAGTGCTCGGTTGCCTGAAATTCAGTGGGAAATCCATCTGCCGTAAACCGTTTGATTTGTGACATGCCCACCAAGTGGAACTCGACTTTGTTAATGCTGCAGTGGCTATACATACAGCAGAGGGCCGTTGACCACTCCTCCTTGACCACTGTTATAAGGGGAAGGTCTCAGAACTCATCCTGTCCCCACAGAGAGTGCAGAAGATAATATCTCTCTTTCACATTAAAGAGGAATTTATTGAACATTTTCCCTGACTCCAGTAGGTTACAGTGTCATAGAAAACGTCATTTTGAGTCTTCTGTTGGTCAACAGAGGAGCGTTGGAGAAGGCGTCTGCCTAAGTGAGGCATTTTGGAATTTTTTTAGTCCTTGCCGCCCAGGGCTGTTAGCTTCCACATCCCACTGGCAGCATCTGCATCACATGGTGGACGATTACCTCAGGGTCAAAACAGAGACTGAGAGCTTTCCAGCTGATGATCCACTGACTTAGTGGGTCATGAGAATAGACCACTGGCCAGAACTTACCCAGTATGCTATTGAGTTGTTGGACTGCCCTGCATCCAGCGTGCTTTCAGAATGGGCATTCAGTGCTGCAGGAGGTTTCATTACTGATTAGGCATGTGCAATTCGTTTCGTTCCGAATTTGTTTTTTAACGAATTTCGACAAATTCGTTAATTCGGGAATATCCGAATTAACGAAAATCCATTTAACGAATTTTTTCCGAATATTCCTAAATTTGATAAGATTGGACATTCGTAAATTCGTGCATTCATACATTCGTACATTCGCAATTTACGAATGTAAATTCGTACATTCATACAATCGTACATTAGTAAATTAGTGAATTTGTAAATTTGTAAATTCGAAAATTCGGAAATCTGAAATAATAGTTAACTAATAATAACTTAACTATAAGTAATTATTACTAGTAACTTTTAAATTATAGGTATTGTAATTTCCTTTCAAATTTGGCTGTTAGTGAACGTAACACATACAAATTTATCCAAAGTTATGAATGATCCGAAAAAACGGAATGGAACGTAATATTCATATAAAAACTTATTAATAATAATAAATAACAATAATAATAATAACAACGTTTTATTATTATTATTTATTATTGATTTGTTCCGTTCCATTTGTTTAGATGCAGCATTCGTTTTGGATAATTTGTAACTTCGGATAAATTCGTATTTGTTACGTTCGCTGACAGTCAAATTTGAAAGGAAATTACAATACCTATAATTTAATAGTTAGTTACTATTTCAGATTTTTGAATTTTCGGGTTTTTGGATTTTCAAACTTCGAATTTACAAATTTCCGAATTTTCAAATTTAAAAATGTGCGATTTTACGAATTTACGAATGTACGAATTTACAAATGTACAAATGTAAAAATGTACGAATGTACGAATGAACAAATGTACGAATGAACGAATGTTTGAATTTGCGAATGTACGAATGAACGCATGTACGAATTTACGAATGAACGAATTTACGAATCGCAATCATAACGAATGACCCGAAAAACAAAAAAAATAATAAACTAATGAAACGAAATGAAAATGAACGAATTTTTTGGCTGTGCACATGTCTATTACTGATCATAGAACATGTCTGTCCACAGACTCCGTGGACCGTTTGACTTTTATAAAAATAAATCAGTCCTGGATTACCAGCTATGAAGCCCTTGATGCTGATGTCACTGATTAAGTCTTTTTGGGATGTGAAATCTCTGCAGGACTACCTAGGCTACCTAGCTTTGAGGGTGTTCAATCATTTAATTTGGAAGAATGTTTTTGGTATAGGTTTCATGGGCACAATTAACACCCAAAGACCAATTTTTCAGCACCTGTTTGACAGGTGCATATCATTGCAATTTTTTTGCCTTCATCAAGAGCACCTCTATAGGGTTATGGTGGGAAGGCATCCCTGACACCCAAAGAGTCATTTTTCTGCACCTGTTTGAGAGGTGCATATCATTGCAATTTTTTACAGCAATGTCAATTCTTGCTTTCATCAAGAGTACCTCTATACGTTTACAGTGGGAAGGCGCCACCGATACCCTAAGACCAATTTTTCTGCACCTGTTTGACAGGTGCATATCATTGCAATCTTTTGCAGCAAGGCCAATTCTTGCTTTCATCAAGAGTACCTCTATAGGTTTAGGGTGGGAAGACGCCACTGACACCCAAAGACCAATTTTTCTGCACCTGTTTGACAAGTGCATATCACTGCAATTTTTTACAGCAAGGCCAATTCTTGCTTTCATCAAGAGTACCTCTATAGGGTTATGGTGGGAAGGCGCCACCGACACCCAAAGACCAATTTTTACGCACCTGTTACTTCTATACAAAGTGACACCAGAATGTATCCAAAAAATCTATAATCTTGTTCCCAGTGCACTACATTGTGGCCTCATCATACACACTGGCTCCCCAGCTGTTGCTGAGCAAAATAAAGGCAGCTTGCAGGGAAAATGTCATTTTTTTGGCTTTATAAATGCAATTATTGCTGCAGCAGGTTCTAGACATGGTACAGATCTGCCACGTTACAGGTAGACTAAGGGGACCCCCAGGCACTATATTGGATTTTTTTTTTATTTTTAGGCTTTCACTTTAAAAATCAAAAAATCACTGCTCATTTAAAAATGACGTTTTTCAAAAAACTTTTTTTTTGTTGTCCCCCAGGGCAGGACTCGGATTCCTATAACCATTGTATGCCCAATTACTACATAAAAGCCTTCAAAATAGGCACTTTTGATTTTTAAAGTTCAGGTCTCATTGACTTTAACCGCTTCAGCCCTGGAAAATTTTACCCCCTTCCTGACCAGAGCATTTTTTGTGATTCTGCACTGTGTCGCTTTAACTGACAATTGCATGGTCGTGCAACGTTGTGCCTGAACAAAATTGACGTATTTTTTTTCCCCACAAATAGAGCTTTCTTTTGGTGGTATTTGATCGCCTCTGCGGTTTTTATTCTTGCGCTATAAACAAAAAAAGAGCAACAATTTTGAACAAAAACGCAATATTTTTTCTTTTTGCTATAATAAATATCCCTCAGAAGTATATAAAAAACTATTTTTTTCCTCAGTTTAGGCTGATATGTATTCTTCTACATATTTTAGGTAAAAAAAAATCGCAATAAGCGTATATTGATTGGTTTGTGCAAAAGTTATAGCATCTACAAAATAGGGGATAGTTTTATGGCATTTTTATTATTCTTTTTTTTTTTTACTAGAAATGGCGGTGATCTGTGATTTTTATCATTATGGCGGACACATTGGACAATTTTGACACATTTTTGGGACCATTGGCATTAATACAGTGATCAGTGCTATGAAAATGCATTGATTACTGTAAAAATGTCACTGGCAGTGAAGGGGTTAACACTAGGGGGCGATCAAGGGGTTAATGTGTACTCTGTGTTTGCACACACAGATCCCAGTTTTCGGTGTTCCCTGAGCGATCGTGGGAGCGGCTCCGTGAGTGAGCAGGGGGCCAAATATGTTACCGACGTAACATGACGGTGATTCACACAGCCGAGCCATGTTGCTGCAGTACAACTGCAGTGGCTGTTTGGCAAGGGGTTACTGGGGTTCGTTATTCGGGTCCGAACTTTCGCAGTGTTCATAAGAAAAGCGAACTTTCTCAAAAAAAAGGGCAATACATTATGTATAAGTATTTATAATTTTATTAATTATGTTCGGGACTAACAAATATTAGTAGCCTGGCCATTTCTACTCGTTTTCCTATAGCATCTTTTTGCTACATCTGCCAGTATCTGGAGAAGTGACCTTAGAATGAAACACATATTGAAGCGGAGTTCCGAGGGACGTTGCTGCGGAGCAGTCTCCCAGAAGTGGGGATGGGTGCCTGTCAGAAACAGGTATTAATTCCCCCCTCCCCCCTGAAAGGTGCCAAATGTGGCACCGGAGGGGGGAAGAAGCAGATAAGCAGAGCTTCCACTTTTGGATGGAACTCCGCTTTAACACCTGTAAGGGGGTCCCTGGGGAATACTGCCTGTCCCTTAGACCTTACTCCCCAGAAAACCCAGTCATAGTTATGGTAGGGCCCAGTTCACCCAATTTAATTTGATTAATGACAATATAGTTCATGTATGTCAGAAAAGGGAACTTTCTCAAAAAAGGGCAATACATTATGTATAAGTATTTATAATTTTATTTATTATGTTCGGGACTAACAAACACATGTTTAAAACATATATTTTTTTCTTTTTTTGTCCTGATAAATATAAATTATCCATAGGAATATCTCTTTTTTACAGTGCCTTGAAAAAGTATTCACACCCTTTGAAATTTTCCACATTTTTTCATGTTACGACCAAAAAGGTAATTGTATTATATTGGGATTTTATGTGTTAGACCAACACAAAGTGGCACATAATTGTGAAGTGGAAGGAAAATGATAAATGGTTTTCAATTTTTTTTACAAATAAATATGTGAAAAGTGTGGGGTGCATTTGTATTAGGCCCCCCTGAGTGAATACTTTGTAGAACCACCTTTTGCTGAAAATACAGCTGCAAGTCTTTTTGGGGATGTCTCTACCAGCTTTGCACATCTAGAAAGTGACATTTCTGCCCATTCTTCTTCTGGCTTCACAGAACAGCTTTATTTTTACAGAGATTAAATTACACACAGGTGGACTCTATTTACTAATTAGGTGACTTCAGAAGGCAATTGGCTCCACTAGATTTTAGTTAGGGTATCAGAATAAAGGGGGCTGAATATAAATGCACACCACACTTTTCACATATTTATTTGTAAAAAAAAATTGGAAAACCATTTATCATTTTCCTTCCACTTCACAATTATGTGCCACTTTGTCTTGGTCTATCACATAAAATCCTAATAAAATACATTAATGTTTTTGGTTGTAACATGACAAAATGTGGACAATTTCAAGCGGTATGAATATTTTTTCAAGGCACTGTACTTTACCAACCAGAGGGTAGAGCTGTAGAAAAAAAATCATGTTTACTTTTCTCTTCTTAGCTACTCTATTGACAAAAGTCTGTTATCTAGAATCTTAAATTTATATACACAGCTGAATATGACAGAGGAGTGACTCCTACCTCCTCCCCTGTGCCTGCTCTGTTTAGATCAAGCTGTATGGAATTTCTGTTAGAGAGCATGAATGTCTGAAAGTAATCAGCTTTACTCTGTATTGCCTGTTATTTGTAAAAATTATAAAATTGAAAAAAAATTGTCCTTGAATCATCTGGGAACTGGAGGACTAATTACAAACAGATTGATTTATTACAGGAGTGTAAACACTGAAAAGTAATGATCAAATTATTTTTTACATTCACAAAAAAACTTACCGTAAGTATACAAAAATACAAACAATATATCCTAGCCCATAAAACAAACCCACTTAGAAACCATATTGGAATACCCACAGTAAGCAGTAAACAGCCTCTGTAATACAAAAAAATTCACCAGAGTCTGTGTCTGACCCAGGTTTTACTGCTGCGCAATGTAAGCATTTAAAAATTATCCTATGCTAAATTTTTAGGCTCAGTAATGTATAATAGTAGAGAGTAAAATAATACCAGAGCTCAGCTAAAGAGAAAATATGGATGGTATGGCTAAGGTAGCTATTACAAACCCCCGGGGAGGCAAAAAAAAAAAAAGAAGGGAAAACCAACAAACCCATTCTCCACCCATATCACAGCAGAACCCCCTTGAGCAAGAGCAGGGAGCAAACAGATTGCTTTCCAGGCTCCATTTTGTGAGACCTTTTATCTACCTTGATTAAAATGATTTTGCTGGTGTCAATGTTAGAGTAAACAAAAAAGTATATTTAAATACTGGAAAAACTGAACTTTAATATTAAATGCAATGAAAAAAAGTAGCATTTTGTGAGCATCATAGATCACCATTTAGGTGCAATAATTGTAGTCTCCTCCACCTTGACTTTTAATAACAGAAACTAAATGATTTCATAATCATGATATACGATGTTGAAAAAAATTACACGGTAATGTTGCTGGCATAATGTGAATCATAAAATGTGTAACTGACATAATAAATACATATAAATATATATTTGTTATGATTAGACACAGTAAACCTTACCTAGATTTTATTCAGAACATTCCTGGAATAATCGGTAATATACTGTAAACCTTGTTTTATCACAATAAAATGTAAAACCACAGAGACACTTAAAACATTTTTTTTAATGTTGACATATTTCAAAAACAGACCAAACTATTAATTTTGGAAATTATAGACAGAATGAAACTGGAAGTGAATATCTGAGAGTCTTCCGTGATGTGAGAAGACAGGCAGATGCAAAGCTTTGCCTCCCAAAGGTTCTACTGCCTGAATGGTTTTGAAGGCTATACTAAACCAACTGCCAAAACCATCTTTAAAATGCATGTTGCATAAAGGTACTCTGAGATTTTCCTTAGAAGCCATTTTGCAAAGACATGAGTTTATGCGATGCTCAGGTAAGAGCAAGACAAATTACGAATGATTAGGATAATGAGAGCAGAAAGGATTAACCAGATATGCTAAATATAAAACAATTGTCTAATCAAATATGTCTATGGGGAATAGCTTGCAGAAACAAACCATACAAAAAATAAAGCATGATAAATTCTGTTTCGAAATGATATGCCAAGGTTTATTAAATGCATACGCAACTATGGGAGGATTGACTAGGGATTAGGTTTACATGAGTTTACAATGTTGTTTTGTGATTATAAAATTCCACATCTTAATCTTACAACATGTAATACATTGTAATGGTTATTGTTTATTTTAAAAGGTTAGTCCATACAAAAAGATTCCAGTTCTTGCTGGATGCTGAATTGCTACATCAATAATTTTTTTTCAAGGACTCCAAAAGTAAAATTTTTCCTTCAGGGTTCCTAATCTCATTGCTACCAGCCACAATGTGCCACTACCCCTTTTGCAGTAGAGGAATGTTTTCCTTTGCTTCCACATTCTACGTAAGTTATGTACATGCTATGTAAAATGTGGTGTTACCCCTGAAGGACCTGCTGGTTAAGATGGGTCTTCTGTTTTTGCCACAACCTTTCAAAGGCTTCAGATCTTCTGACACAACAAGTTAATAGAGGAAAAGAACAATTACCGTAATACTCGAATATAAGACTCGGCGGATTTTTTCAGCCCACTTTTTTGGCTGAAAAAACCCGCCATGGCTTATACTCGAGTGAGTGAAAAAATGCCCGAAATGGAGGAGAAAAAGGGGCGGGCCGTGCCGCTGGGTGACGCTCATGAATCAGCCCAGCATTCCTGTAAGTTTCCCCTCCCATGTTGTGTCAGATCGCCGTGCAGCCGCATAACGATGTCCCGCCTCCTTATGTGATAGATGACACAGTGATCCAATGCTAGGAATCATTGTGCCGTATGTCATAGGAGGCGTGACATCTTTACCGCGGCTGCACGGCGATCTGACACAGTGGGACATCTCATTACCAGAAACTGGTAAGCTTTATATAATGCACTGGCAGGATATATACAGGCCCAGAAATTCTCTTACAGCTATGGTGGGCACAGACAATTCACATAATATTCAAAATAATACTTTCTATTCTTAGGTCAATTGTTTTGTATTATTCAACCACTACCCAAATGGACAGACTAGCTTTAGTTTTATGCTAACCAGATCAGTGTGCCATAGCCACACAAAGCAAGCCAGTGTTGGAAGGATGTCTAGTATAAGTGACCTCTTGAGTCACAGTATAGTGACAGGAAACCTTAGCTAATGAAAGCATGGCATATGTCTAGGAGAGGCTTCCTAGCCTTAACTGACCAATATTTTAGAATGAAGGAGGAACATTATTCACTATTCATAAGGGATGGGGATAGAGCTTTTACTTAAAGTGGATGTAAACCCGAAATTTTTTTTTGTTGATGTCATAATGTAGAGCAGTGGTCATCAACCCTGTCCTCAGTGCCCACTAACAGGCCAGGTTTGCAAGATAACTGAAATAAATCACAGGTGATATAATTTGCTGCTCAGTGATTGCAGTATTCTAGTCTGCATCTCCCCAAGGTAATACATAAAACCTGGCCTGTTATTGGGCCCTGAGGACAGGGTTGATGACCACTGATGTAGAGTATAAGATTTCCTATCATTTGAGCCCAGTCTTGCCACAAAGAGTTAATCCAGCTCTGAGCTATCCTCTTTTATTGTTCAGTGAGATAAAACTTGACAAACAGAGAAAAACTTTGTCAAATCCTCCCCCTTGCTGTGAGTGACAGGTGATTTACATATCGTGCACTAGCCTAAGACATGCATTATCTTTTAATTCCCACCCCCACTCCTTTCTTCAGCAGCTCTGCAAGGATTGGCTGTTCCACGCCTCAGCATGATTTGGCATGCTAAAGTCATGTGGTTATTTCCTGTCTTTTCACTGGATGTTAGAGATCATAGCAGAAGTTCAGTGCAACAAATACACAGGAGAAAATGCATATTGAGGGGAGTGCAGAAGTGGGGGGGGTCTACTGACATCATGACTCCACTCCACCCACCGAGCTCCAGACAACAGACCCACCCACAGAATCTGCAGTTTTTCGGCTCTCATGACAGACAGAGGGGAGACATTTCACAGGTAAAGATACATGCAGTAGGCATGTAAATCCTTTTAGATAACCCCTATGGCAGTAGTTTAGAAAGGATGACATTGGGTTTACATCCACTTTAAAGCAGTGTTTAACCCAAAAACAAAAATGCTGCATTTCCCACGCTAAGCTTATACTCAAGTCCTCAAGTTTTTCCAGTTTTTTGTTGTAAAATTAGGTGTCTTGGCTTATATTCAGGTCGGCCTATACTTGAGTATATACACAAAGAAATTCCTTAACACTCAATACTAAGGCTATGTCAGGAAAAGTTCCATCCACTGGTAATATCAATCATTTGGCGTGCAGTACTGAAGTCCACCAGCAGGTGTCTCCTGGCAGTTTGGAATTGTCAGGAGAGCTTTTCCCTGCTGGTGTTATGTCATCTTTGGGCCGCAGTACTGACGTCCACCAGCGGCTGGATCCTGGCAGTGTGAAGCAGACAGCACCTCCTGCGTTCAGGTGTCACTTGAAGCTAATCACAGGTATTCATATAAATACCCGGCTGATGATTGCTCTCATCGCCTTGGTATCTTCCTTGTGCCCTGATCCATACCTGTTGCCTGAAGACCTGAACCTGTTACCTGAGTACCTGATCCTGTCTCTCTGTCCTGATCCCTATCCTGTCCCACCTCTTGCCTTGCATTTCTGCCCTGCAGTCTGATCCATCCATCCTCTCCCTGTCCTGTGTTCCTTACCCCCATCTGCTGATCTCCTGTTGATGACCCTGGCCTGGCTTACGGCTGTGATTCTGGAACTGCGCTTTGTTTTATTTGCTGACCCTCTGTGCATGACCCTGGCCTGGCTATTGTTTATGATCCTGGTATTTCCCATTTATTGTACATATCTGTCTGTTGTTATTTGTGGGTCTCTGTCTGTTGGTTGGTTTATTGCACTGTGTCATATTGGAGGTGGTTGTATTCATATTATTCGCTTCTTAATAAATGTTTATATTCA